>NC_057797.1:496110874-496410874 GCF_018294505.1 Triticum aestivum
GCACGCCCCCTACCTCATGGCCTCCTCTTTTCTTTCTTGACGTAGGGTCCAAGTCTCCCTGGTCTTGTTCATTGAGAAAATCATGTTCCCGAAGGTTTAACTCCGTTTGGACTCCGTTTGATATTCCTTTTCTTCGAAACCCTAAAACAGGCAAAAAACAGCAATTCTGGGCTAGGCCTCCGGTTAATAGGTTAGTCCCAAAAATAATATAAAAGTGGATAATAAAGCCCGCTAATGTCCAAAACAGTAGATAATAT
The DNA here is from genome assembly GCF_018294505.1 of Triticum aestivum. Lineage (NCBI taxonomy): Eukaryota > Viridiplantae > Streptophyta > Magnoliopsida > Poales > Poaceae > Triticum > Triticum aestivum. The sequence goes on from NC_057797.1 coordinate 496,111,132, forward strand.
AGCATGGAGCAATCAGAAATTATAGATACGTTGCAGACGTATCATTGCCTTGGTCGTCTTGTGCTTTGGCTTCTCTCCGGCTTCCCTCCACTGCCCTGTCAAGTGTGGCCACGGCGCGTGGCTCTGACTGCCCGTGCACAAGTAAAGGGGTCAAAAGGAGAGCCCCTACTTTTGTACACCCACAGGAGCCCCCGGGCCTGGGCCACACATAAGCGTGATGCGTTGTTGGGCAAGGCCCAGAACAGTGCGCGGGCAGGTGGGGCGGACTTTACCATAGTAATTTCTCGTCCGCTGCGCTTCCCCAACGACCCGTGTTGAACGCGTGACTTGGAGGGTCGTGCATGACGTGGGGATCATGCGTGGGGTGGTCCCCGCACGCATGTGTCACATCATGGTAAAGAGGCGGCTCGCGCCTCCCCCGTAAAAGGAGGGAGGCGCAGAGGCACGAACCATTTACTCGGGTGGCCTCGGGTCGTGGCCTTCAAGGCGCCCGCGCCCCACGATCATGGGGTGGGGAGCGGCCGCCTCGCCTGTCCCTTCAATGTTGCTCGCTCGCCATGTGTCCCTCATGAAGGTGGTAGGAGGTGGAGGCGGGAAACCGGGTCGTCGTTGATTGGGGCAGCAGGCCGGTCCTGATTCCCTGCTCCCCCGATGTGACCGGACTGGTCGAGTGAGGCGGCCGAGCCCCGACTCCGCCCCTTTATAAGGAAGGGAAGGGGGCGGCCTTCCACACTCTTCCATCATCTGTCTCCTTCCACCTCCGCTTCTTCCTTCCATCCGCCATGGCGAGAGGAAGCGCTGGCCCTTCGACGGTGGCGGCGAGGGTTGCTGCTCGCCAGCGTGTTCCTCCTTCCCTAGAGCTCGTGGCGGCAGAACCGGCCATGAGAGGAAGGGGAAGGGGGCAAGGTCGGGGCCGTCATGGCGCCCAGGGGAGAGGAGGACGGGGCGGCGCATTGGCCTCGCCTCCGCCAGCGATGCCTCCCCTGACGGAGCACCACGTCGGGGACCAGCCCCACTAGTTCTTCATCAGGATGCGCCAGCCAGCGCGTCGCCGCCTCCGTCTCCCTACTGCCTTTGCTTGGGAGATGGAGCTCGATCCTCCCCAGACCCTTTGGTTGCACATGAAGGGCTGCGGGAATGGTGGCACGCGGGTCGACGTCGACTTCCCGGCCCCTCATATCATGTACCTCCGCCGCGGATGGAAGACGTTCACATGCAACCGCAGCCTGACGGCGGGGCTTGTCCTCTACTTCAAGTTAATGGAGGGTAGCCTGCTCTATGTCAAGGTCTTTGAAGATCTCGGAACTCACTTGAAGTGCTGCATGGAGAGCGGGAGTGAGGATGAAGATTCCTCCTCAAGCGGGAGTGAGGAGGAGGATAGCGACAGCGACGGCGAGGGAGTCGGGTGGCAGGATGCCGACTCCGACTTCGACTGACCACACCGCCCCTCCCTTAGCCACGCACCTTGCCGAGGTCCTTCCTTGCCAAGCACTCCATCGGGGTGCTCCCCGTCGCCTCCTTGGGCGGCTGGCGTAGGAAAGCCGGAGAGGGCCAAGAAGGCGGGTGGTGGCCGTCAAGTCGGAGTACATGGGCACAGATGCCTTCGTCGTGTATTGCCGGCCCGCTGCCTCATCTTCCAGGTTCCATCCCGGCACTGGGACGTTCTCTTGGCGCCTTCTGGTTCTCGCACCTCACCTAGGTGCTCTTTTCGGCCTCCGGCTCTCTTGTTCCACCTTCTGAGGAGAGGGACAAGGAAGGGATTACGGGCATCTTATCTTTTTTTAGTTTGTAAGCCTGCAGGCACTTGTTTATTTTAAGACTTGTTATCCCCTTGCTCATGTTTTTAACACATTAGTCCCTTAACCTATAAGTCTTCAATACACCAAAATCACTAACGGGCACTAGATGCACATACAATCTCCCCCTTTTTGGCGACTGATGACAAATAGGTTAAGTTTTCAACGTGGATAAACATATGAAGTGTAAATACTGATATTGAGGAATTTGATTGCAAGATATAGAAGGACCCCCTGAAGATGTGCATATTTGAGGAATTTTCTTTGGATTGCAAATGCACATTGTAGACTAATATCATGGAGATCTCCCCTATATCTTGTAATCCATACGCGAATTTAACATATAATATGAAGAATTTGAAATGCATGATGGAAAATGGTGTCTGACGAAATTCAGCATGCATGCATTAAGGTACTTGAGGAAATAAGCATGTAGAAAGTAGTTCAAAAGTATCAGACCACCATCGGACGTAAGTTTACAACTCATCAGAGCAAACACCTCAGAAGAGCAAGAGTGGCAACTTAACGAAAAAACAGCCCATATATAAGACCCGCTTGAAGACTAACTCAACTATCTCCCCCTTTTTCATTGAATGACCAAAAGGGACGAAAAATGAGGACTAACGCCTGGGAAGAATATCATCATGATGTCGATGGAGGAGCACCAGCGTTGTTGGGGTTGTCCGTTGAAGTAGGGCCTGCCGCAGTGTCGTTCAAATCTTCAGCTTCATCTGTCTCATGCGATGAAGAATATGAACGTGTAACCAGCTGAGGAACTTTGACCTTCTTGAATTTCTTCGAAGGAGGCTGAGACCAGTCAAAGTCCTATTGAAATCCCATCTGCTTGAGGTCTTTATCACCGTACAGGTGAGACAATATGGCCCAAGTGCGATCGAAGATTTCATGTGCATAGTAGTGATTCTTCTTCGTAGTGTTTTGCGTGACAGTCATGTTCTGAAGAATTGAGTCGAACTGACGCTTGACCCACTTGTGATTGTAATCGAACTTCTGATGAAGACTTAGGAGAAGCTCACGATTAGTCATCACTCGTGGTGCAGAGGCTTGAGGAATTGGCTTCGAAGCTTCTGCGGTGGAGTCTTGAGTTGTAGAGTGATCATTGGTGGAGTAAGATGGAGCTTTGCGAAACTGACCATCCAATGGACGAGTGCCTTCATCAATAATAGCAGCTTTGCCTTTTTCATCAACTGAGGAAATAGTCCGTTTGAGGACTTCAATCGGAGGTAAATAGCTGAGGTGATTCTGACAATCTGCCTTGTAGTGAATTGAAGACCTGGTTTTGATGAATTTCATGAGTCATGGGGCATAAGGCTTCAATTAATATGGTGACAGTGCAACATTCGCCAAAGTCCTCTTGAAGAAATCATGATAATTAATAGGAATCCCATGAATGATATTGAACAAAGATTCTTCATGATGCCAACAACTTCTTCTTCTTCATAGTTGTGGCCTTTGATCGGACTGAGGGTTTTGGTTAGAATGCGGTAGATTGTCCTTGGCACATAAAGCAAATCCTTCACTAGGAAGGTGGTTCAAGGAGCTTGGCCAGCCTTCAAAGGCTTCACCGGTACTTGCATCAGATGATTTGAAAGTTCAGGTTCCTCATACATGAGCCTTGCACCTTCAATAGGAGGACTGACTGGTATGGCGTGAAGCAATTCCGAGGTCAGGGCTTTGTAATGAGTATTCTCAGTCATCGAGTCAAGCACCCTGAATTCACATCAGCCACGTTTCTAGTGAGGTGCAGAGTGGCATAGAATTCAAGAATTAGCTCTTCATTCCAATCGCAGATGTCAGCGCAGAAATTCAGTAGCCCCGCTTCGTGAAGAACATTCAAGATCGGCTGGAAGCAAGGAATGGACTCCATGTCAACATGAGGAATTTGATGGTGCTCAAATACCTTGTCCTTGTCAAACAGGAGTGATGACTAGAAGTTCAGTGGACTAGCTGTCCAGAATCGGTTGTGTCGAAGTATTGCTAAGTCATATGGATTGAAACCCATGAAGAAATGATGCTCATCAAAGAAATCATCAGCCTTGAACTTTGGCCTTTTAGCATGAGGATTTTTTGCTTGGTCTGAAGATTAGCAGTTGATGGTTTCACAGTTTCTTGGGTCAGAATCTCTGGAGCTGCTGCCTAAGGAATTGAAGCTTCACATACTTCAGCAGTGGTTTGATTCTCCATTTCTTCAGCTGTTGCAGCTGGAATTTCTTCAGGAATGGAAAGAAGAGAAGTTTGACATCCTTCAGATCCCATTTGAATTTATTTAGTTTGCATAGGGGGCTAGGGAATTGGATGCAGAGGTGTGGTCAATGGTGAATTGGGGTGAAGTCTTTCCCAATAGTCATCATTCAGAACGGGAGTTGTTGAACCAATATCCACGTCTTCTTCTTCCATTTTTTCGGAGTTCGGAGAACGGGGTCCCGAGCCTGCCTGCGGCCCGCAGCGTGGCTCTAGCAGCGGCCCTGTACGGCCCATCTACACCAGCAAACACTCAAGACCCTCGCGAGAAGCCAAACCTCATGAGGCGGACGATGCAAGACCTCCTCAGGGGCGGCCTCACCAGGCTAGCTCGCGAGGGGCGGAGAGATCAAGGCAAGGGACACCTCGCGACGTTCCAGTGACGCAAGCCATGATGACTAGAACCAGGCGGGCGCCAGCATGCAGTGTCCTCGTTTCCTCTTTGATGCTAAAGGGGCAAGCGTAGGCGAGGAGTCCCGAGGCATTAGGCAAAGGCTTCCATATCGGTGCAACAAGACCAAGACCAGCAGGACGGCAAGACGGAGGTCACCGTGGAGCCCAAGACGGCGTCACCACCAGAGCCTTTGGCAGGCGAAGACTACTTTTGTCAGGATATCTTGTACTAGTTGTCTCCCTTCAAATTTGGCCGTTGTGGGATCCCTTCCCGCTCAATATTTGGGAAGAGGACCAGGGCCTCTATAAATATGACTAGCCACCACCATAGAGAGGGGAGAAGAAGAGGGATCCGGATCCTCGACCACACAAGCACACCAAGCACAAGAACACCTCTCCTAGCGAGGCTGTTCTTCCCTTGTGTTGTTCATCCTCAGCCCAAGAGGCAATCCACCGCACCACACTAGAGTAGGGTATTACACCACAACGGTGGCCCGAACCAGTATAAATCTTGTGTCTCATGCTCATTGGGTTCGTCGAGCTAGGCCGAGAGATCGTAGAGCGTGCGAGCTAGGGAGGGGATAGATCTTTGTGCGCACCCTGGTGTTCGAACCTCAAGGTTTTTGCCGGTACCTGAAATCTGACATTTGGCGCGCCAGGTAGGGGCGCGCCGAAGCTTTCCTCTTCGTTCCACGCTTCACCGCTCCAAGTTCATGGCCGACGCCCACCGGGCCCGTGCTAAGCTCCGGGCCGCTCTCGCCACCCGTGTCGCTCAAACATCCCCTGTCGGTGGACCTCCCCATTGTTCTCCATCACACGCCGCAAACGCCGCCACCAGCCCGACGGCAAATGAGCAGCAAGCCTCTTCCCTGCACCCCTCTGTGCGGTGGGACGGACGCACCGCCACTGACTCCGGCCACCTCATCGTCTCACGCTCGCCACGCCCCCACGGATGCACAAGCCGTGCTGCTCATGGCATGCGAGCTCCTACGCTACCGCCCGGTCGACGACCTCTACGAGGACTGGTTGGACCGCATCGCCGAGCTCGTCAGCGCCGCGGGGGGCTCTCCAGCACCATCCCTCTCGCTGCCTCGCCAGCCCCCGGTTGCGGGCGACGTGGCTCACGGAGCGCCTGTGCCCCCTCAGCACCAATATGGCACCCTCGCGCCGAGGCGCGCGGCTCATGGAGCGCCTCAGCCTCCCCTGCATCAAGACGGCGTCCTCGCTCCAAGATGCGCGGCCCAGCGGCGTGATCCTCTGCGCCGTGTGCCCGCGCACGAAGAAATAAGTTGCCAGGAGGTCCCCCGTCTGCAAGAAGATGCTCCACCGCTTCCAGTAGCACCACGTCAGGACCGCTTGCTACGGCAGGGACACGTGCCACTTGTCGTGGCAGCGCAGGGACGCCAAGGTCAAGCTTCGCCTCCACGACGGCCCCGGTGGCCACGGCAGGCTACGGCGCCTACACTCCTGAGTTGCGTAGTGTCGTCTGGTCGGGCAAGTTCAAGCGGATCTGCCTCCTCGCTACGACGGCACCCCCGACCCTACGGAGTTTCTGCAGCTCTACGAGCTGAGCATCGAGGCGGCCAACGGCGACAAAAAGGTCATGGTGAACTGGTTTCCCGTGGCTCTCAAGGACGGCACCCGCTCACGGCTCCTGAACCTGCCCCCAGGCTTGATTTCCTCCTGGGAGGAGATGCGCAGCCACTTCATCGCCAACTTCCAGGGCACTCGCGACTGCCCCCCGGTCGCTGGTGACCTGCTCCGCATCAAGCAACAACCGGGAGAACCCTGGAGAAGTACATCCAGCGCTTCAACAGTGCATGTATCAAGATCCCCAAGGTGACAGACGAGGCCATCATCTCAGCGTTTTCTGACGGCGTCCGCGACATCAAGATGAAGGAGGAGCTCGCCATCCATGAGGATCTGTGCACTACCTTGGAGCTGTTCAATATAGCAACCAAGTGTGCAAGGGCTTAGGAGGGGCGTCTCTCCCTCCTCGAGCTCCATGCTGCGGATCCAAAGGAGAAGAAGGCCAAGGTCAAGGACGTGAAGAGCAAAGGGGTGGCCATACTCGCGGCAGAACCGGACACCAAGCCCGGCTGAGATCTTCCCGAGTCGTCCAATGGTGGCCGTACGTTTTGCGCCTTCCACAACGTGCGCACACATAACACCAACAATTGTCAAGAGCTCAGGGCCATTCAAGACGGACGCTTCGGTCGACGACCCGAGCGCAATGACTGAGGCTACGGCCGAGGAGGAGGACGAGGTGGAGGACGTTGGGACGACCATGGGCCCCGCCAAGAGTGGCACGACCAACCTGGCGAGGATCGTTGGCAGGACCAGCCTCGTGAGGGCACCTGGAGGGACCAGCCTCGTGAGGGTCGTCCTCAGGGCAATCCTGGTCTCCCTCCACTGCCGCCGCCAAGAAGGAATGACGACCATCAGTCGGAAGAAGGGGCTCGGGGCTTTCAGGAGCCGCGCGCCATCGCCTGCATCTTGGGTGGCACTCAGGCCCCAGCCTCCCAACGCATCTTCAAGCAATTCTCCCGTGAAGTGAATGCAGCCCTCCCCAAGCTCAATGCTACGCGCCCACTCAGGTGGTCCAAGTACGCCATCACCTTTAGCTCGGCGGACCAGCTCAAATGCGCAGCAACCGTTGGCATTCTCCCGATGCTCTCTTCACCCATCATCAGCAATGTCCAAGTCACCAAGACCCTCATCGATGGTGACGCAGGACTCAATATCCTATCCGTCGAAACATTCGATAGCCTTCAAGTGCCATACGATCAGCTCCAGCCGACCAAGCCTTTCTCGGGAGTGACAGATGGCTCCACCACCCTGATAGGGCAAGTTCGCCTCCATGTCACCTTCGGCCAGCGCGACAACTTCCACACCGAGCTCGTCGACTTTGATGTCGCCCACATCCGTCTGCCGTACAACGCCATCCTCGAGTACACAGCACTGGCCAAATTCATGGCAGTCACCCACCATGGCTACAACATCCTCAAGATGTCGGGAAGTGGAGGAATCATCATGGTCCCCTGCAAAGAAAGAGACGCGGTGTGCTCCCTCGAGCGCGCCTTCCAAGCCACATCAGTCGAAGACCCTGACAGTGCGGGTGTGCAGTGCCCTCCTGAGGCCAACCCCAAGAAGAAGAAGGAGCTACTCTGCATTGGGCCTCAGGGGAGCGGCACCTCCAGCGGCGCCACTTTAGGATCCGCACCAGCGCCTGGCGCGCCTCCTTCCCTCGTGTAGGGAGGCGCGCTCGGTGCCCTCCTCGGGCAAGGCTCGGGGGCTCTCTTCTGGAGGGCCTTGGACCTGGCCAACATCACGAGGGAGGCGCTCGGGCACCACGTGGAGGCGTGCTTTGCGACACGTTTCCCTCAGGAGGACACCGGGCGAGGAGCGCCCGGCATTCAGGATTTCATCACCAAGGCATCTCAGGAGCTTCAGGAAGAAAGAGCAATACGCGGCAACCGACGGCCACCTAGCGTTGCTCCCCACCCAGGCGAGGGTGGTGAGTTGCGTGTCTGCATCGACATCCCAGGACTCAACAGGGCCGCATCTCAGGAGCACTTCTGGCTTCGCATGCCGGCCGGTGTGAGGGCCCGCCTCACAACTACGTTCGCATGCCGTTCAGCCTGCCGAGCATGGCCGCCGCCTTCCAGCGCAATCTGCGGAGCATCCTGGCAGGTCAGGAGGCCAGGCACCACACAGCCCTGGCGGAGATGGAGACGGTCCTCCGGAGGCCACCCGAGCCTCCCGAGCCTCCCGAGGCTCACGGCCTCGGTGGCTCGTGAGAAGCGACTTCTTCGCTACGTGTCTTCAGCTACCCCAACACTCCTTTGGCAACCAAACGAGGTGACATCTTTCCAAGTTCGTTTAGCTTCTAGCACCCCCTAGGCTGCATCATCCCCAGGCCATGTGGGTCCGTCCCTGTGGCATGTATCTACTTGCATCTTTAGTTCACTCTGCTGGGAGCGCCCCTTGGGCTGCATCAACCCTAGGCCGCTTGGGTCCAACCCAGTGGCATGTATCGTTCTCACATCTGCCTAAGCTAGTTGCTTTTCATGCGTAATCTATCTATTGTTATCACCTGCTTGATTGTCACCCACCAAGGGAGCCGTGCACCGATGGTCTTTCTTCAGGGCCCTTCACATAAGAAGGCTAGGCACGGCGTCTGTGCTTGGGCCCATCCCTACAACATCGATAAATCCAATGGCTGAGCTCTGTCTGGCAGGCTAGCCCCGTTCACATCACCTCCTAGGGTCATTGGTGCTTGGCCTTCTCGTGCGATAGCCTCAGGAAATCCACTCAGCGCAGGTTGTCTAACCACCTCGCAGGAACGCCACAGCCATCAAGAATCAAGACCATGCACAACCCGCCTTGAGGTAGGGCCTCGTGAGTCCCGCGCTGGCTCACAAGTGCCCAGATACACCTCGTCTAGCCCTGCCATGCAAGCCACGTGTCAGGGCGGGGTTGTACACGCCCCGGGGGCTCCACTCAGAGGGAGCCCCCTCCCACGTACTAGTGGAAGCACCATGCTCCGCACTAGCAGTCGGCACTGCTGAGGAGCGGCTATGCTCGTGCAAGTGCGGAAGCGCCATGGTCCGTCCTGGTGATAAACAACTAAGGGCGGCCCCACGGCCGTATCAACCTCAGGGAGCCTCCGGGCTCGGTGTCTGGCCTCATCACAACGCCTCCCCTCGGGAGAGCCGCGCGATGGAGCTGGGCACGGGGGCTACGCTCGGGTCACGCCCAAGCGTACGCCACCCTGCCAGGTCCCGTGGACCTGGTCATCGCGTGCCCGCCCAAGCGGAGCTAAGATACGAAGGTCGTTTGAACGTCAAGGGGGACTGCTGAGAATCGCGACTCAGGATCCTAATTGACCACGTAGCCCCTCACTCCTTGGTCCGTCCTGGTGATCTGGTCGGCCCAATGGTGGCTGAGGTATGCGCGGGGTCGGGCCTGCCGACGTAGAACATAAAGCAAATAGAAAGGAAATCACGGAATTTCAAAGCAAATATTACAGGACATATTGTTCCCCTGAAATCTAACGAGAATTTAATGCCTCCACGAAAGATGGTGCATATTGCAGAAGTTAAAACAGGAAAGGTGTCGCCAGCAGGTCGCCCCGTCATCCATGGATGTCGTCGTCGCCTGCAAGGGATGCTTCTTCTCCAACGGCATCGCCTTCACCTGCACCACCAGCCGGAGTTGCAGGATCGGTAGCGCCGCTGGTCGACGGCACAGGAGCGAAGGCGTGGAACCTCTTCAGCAGGGCCTCCACCTGACTCCTCACGGCTATGGCTGCAGCCTCGTAATGCTCATCTTTCACACACTCTAGTAGCTCGTTAAGGCGGGCTGCGGGATCACGAAGTTAGAGGTGGTTGAAGATGCGCGTCAGCGCGGCTGAGGAGAGAACACGGGCTTCTCCCTCCGCCATGGGACCGATCCCGCTCACGACGTCCTCAAGCACATCAACCAGGAAAGGAACCAGCTGGTTGGGGCCCTCATCGCCGGTAACCAGCGGCTCCTCCAAGCCCTTCTCGTAGAGCGACTTCAGCGCCGTCCGTGCCTTCTCTTCAAGGAGCTGGAAGGCCGCGCGGTCCTCAGTCAGAACCTTCGCCTTGCTGTCGAGCTTGGCCTTCTCCGCCTTCACCTTCTGCTCCAGCTCCTCCAGCCGGCTATGCTCCGTGGCCTGTGCCTTTGCCAGCTGCTCCAGTTTAGTGTTGCAATCCTTGACGGCGTCCTCCCGGGCTTTCATCTTCTCCTCCTCCGACTTGTAGTCTCGGGCTTTCCTCGCGTGCTCCCTCTGCACGGTCTCTGGCTCGGCCGCCAGCGACCGGCAACGGTCCTGGGAGGCCTCGACGTCCTTCAACGCCACCTCACGGGCGGCCACAGCCTGGGAAATGGCCTTCCTGTCCTTCTCGGAGTCAGCGGCAGCTTGGCTCGGTGTCGCTCGGACGGACGCATCGGAATGCAGCCAGCCGAAGACCAATTCCAGGCGTCCGGCCACCAGGCGACGGTCGGCGCCCTAAAGGTCTTCTCGCAGCAGGGCCATCCCAGAAAGAGCCCGCTCCAGGATGCCAGGAGAAGCGGAGGAACTGAGGGTTAGCAGCACGGCAGAAGGAGGAGGAAGAGGCATCGTCATCACCATGGCCTGGGAGGCCGGAGGCTCCTGAGCCTCAGGGAACCCAGCGCCCGAGCCGGACGCTGGCACCTCCGGAACTAGCAGGGCCTCGGGGGCTGACTCCTCCCGAGGATGGTCCACCCAGCCTCACGAGGATAATCAGGCTGGAGAAGCACGAGCGCCATCTCCACCTTTACTCATGGAGAGGGGTGCGGCCGCATGAGGCAACCTGGGCTCAAGCAGCACCACCTCACCCTCCCCTCTCCTCTTCACCATAGGCGTCGGTCTAGTTGCATAATGAAAAAGAAGAGTCATGGACGAGCACCAGAAGCAAGAACAAGAAAGGGAGAGAACACTTACTGGTCCAGCGCGTCATAGTCCCTCCGCTTTGGGAGCTTGAAGCCGTAGAGCTTCGCGGCCCCGAGGCACGGGCGCGCCAGCTCCGGGAGCAGAAACAGGGGCAGCAGCTAGGCCAGAAGCAGCTCCAGGCGGCGGTGAGGCAGGGGCGTTGTCCCGGGAGAGTAGCGCCGACCTGCCCTTCGTCGGAACCACGGGCGGCTCCCCCTTTTCTGGGAGGACGTCGGCCTTGCCATCGTTGTCAGGCAGGAGGCGGAGGATGTCGGCCTTGCGCAAGGGGGGGGGGTCTCCCCCATCTCTCCGGGGGCAGCCTCTGAGTCATGCTCCTCGTCCTCCTCCTCCTCTCTGTCCCTGCGGGAATCACCAGAAGACACGTCCACCGTGGTCATCGCCACCAGAGCTTCAGACGGTGTTGGCGGCACCAGGTCGCGCCCGTCAAAGGTGGGCATGGCGGCTACGACCTCCGCCCCGTCCTTCCGGAGGAACAAGGAAGTGTGGGGATTCGGCGGATACTGTTGGTCGTCTTCGACCAGGAGACAGAGGGCCACGGCCAGCTCCTCGTTGGACAAGGCCTTCAGACTCAAGCGGAGCTTGTCTCCTCCATCCACAAGCGTCCACAAGGGGCGCATGCACGTCTAGAGAGGAGCCACCCACAGCGCCAAGGATTCCCTCAGGAGCATGCCCCTGTCAGCTTCGTCGCCTTCGCGTTGCCTGGCCTTAGGTCGGCGTTCATCTTCTCCAGCACCAGCTTCACCTGGTCTTTAGTAAGCTTCGCGCAGGACCACCCCTCATTAGGCCGGGGCATTCCCGTCGGCAGCTTCAGCCGTGGGTGGACACACTTGGCATCCATCATAACCCACTTGCTCCTGAAGCTATCTGCCTTCTTCCCGGTCTTCGAAATCGTGTTAGCCTTGCCGGCTGCGATGAAGTTGGCGCACCCCGTGGTGTGGCCATCGTTGATCCAGAGGTAGAAGAAGTGGTGCAACAGTGCCACGGACGATATCACCCCGACGTACGCCTCGCAGTAAAAGGCAAAGATGGACAAGAGTAGAATGGAGTTGGGATGGAGAAGAAGAGCCTGTAGCCCTTAGTGATGGAGGACCGCATAGAAGAAGTCATAGAAGGGGGGAACGACGCCGGCGAAGACGCTGCTCATGAAGAAGGGGTAGAAGGAGGTCTTCGGAGGCTCGGGCATGACGGAGCTAGCCCGGAGCTCAGTCTCCCCCTTCTCGTTGTCCACCCCCTCCGTCAGCAGGCGTGTGATGGCGAGGTTCTTCGCTGAGACATTGGGAGCCTCTAGGGCCGGCTCGTACCAGGCGGGCGGCGAATCAACCTTGGCCTTTCGGGGCGCCATTGGATGGAAGCTCGGAAGGAGATCAGAGCAGATCTGGAGATTTCGGAAGTGAGGAGCGAGAGAGGGGATCTGGAGCTAGGCTAAGGAAGTAATGAAGGCAAGTGTTTCCCACACCGGCCTTTTTGTCAGACGGGCAGTTGCTGAGGCTGCATGAGGAAGCAGAGAAGCCCGCATCCAATCAGTCGCCACGCGCCAACCGTGGTCACAGGCTGATGGGGCCCGCGGTGCTACGTGATTGCCCTTTGGCTTCGCCTTGAAGCCAAGCCCGAGCGCGCCTTGGGCCCGGGGCTACTGTCGGTGTTCTGGGAATGGGGGTCCCCAGACTTGCCTGCCTGCGGCCCGCAGCGTGGCTCCACCAGCAGCCCTATATGTCCCATCTTCACCAGCAAACACTCAAGACCCTCGCGAGGCAGATGATGTGAGACCTCCTCAGGGGCGGCCTCACCAGGCTGGCTCGTGAGGGGCAGAGAGATCAAGGAAAGGGACACCTCGCGAGGTTCCTGTGATGCAAGCCATGACGACTGGAACTAGGCGGGCGCCAGCGCGCAGTATCCTCGTTTCTACTTTGGTGCTAAAGGGGCAAGCGCAGGCGAGGAGTCTCGAGGCATCAGGCAAAGGTTTCCATATCGGTGCAACAAGAACAAGACCAGCAGGATGGCAAGACGGAGGTCACCGTGGAGCCCAAGACGGCATCACCACCAGAGCCTTTGGCAGGCGAAGACTACTTTTGTCAGGATAGCTTGTACTAGTTGTCTCCCTTGAAATTTGGCCATTGTGGGATCCCTTCCCGCTCAATATTTGGGAAGAGGACCAGGGCCTCTATAAATAGGACTAGCCACCACCGTAGAGAGGGGAGAAGAAGAGGGATTTGGATCCTCGACCATACAAGCACAACAAGCACAAGAACACCTCTCCTCGCGAGGCTATTCTTCCCTTGTACTGTTCATCCTCAGCCCAAGAGGAAATCCACCGCACCACAAAGGTGGCCCGAACCAGTAGAAATCTTGTGTCTCATGCTCTTAGGGTTCATCGAGCTAGGCCTAGAGATCGTAGAGTGTGCGAGCTAGGGAGGGGGAGAGATCTTCGTGCGCACCCTAGTGTTCGAACCTCAAGGGTTTTGCCGAACCCCGAAATCCGACACATTTCCTCAACGCATGCCTCTTCAGCTATGAACTGAGGCATGGTTTTGAAGGGATATCTTCCACTTCAATTTCTTCATCCAATTGCTCTAAAGAAGCAGTAGAAGGATTTTCCTCATCAATGTCATCTGGAATGACATAGTCTTCACCAAACGGAACAATTTCCTTTGATGGCACTATCGAAATTGGAACAACATCAATTGGGTTGATGAAAGAGCTCGTCAAAGTCCTCCCTTTTTAGGAGGTGAGGACTCTGCAGAGGTTGATGCTTTCCTCTTTTTCACAGCTGCCTTCTCAGCAGCCTTAGTTTTCTTCACTTCTGTGGTAGAAGGAAGGTTGATATTCTTCATCTGTGATGAGTTTGCAGGATGAGCAGATGAAGTTGGTTCAGTTTCTTCACGCTAACTAATGCATTCGCCCTGGTAAACTTAGTTTCTTCAGCAGGCTGTTTTTCATCAGCTGCACTTGCATTTTCTTCAGTGAGCTGAGCAGATGCTTCAGTCTGAGGAATTTCTTGTTGCGATGGAGTTGCAACACCGAGCTTGAGGTTCTTGGAGAGATTGATGAATCTGACTTTGGCACCGAGCCAGTCTACATGGTATGTGTCAAATTCATCACTGAGGCCTTTGATTTCATTTTGCATATTAACAAGTTCTTCAAGAGACATATTCAAAACATTTTTCTTCAGAAATCGCTCCTTCTTGTACTGGGCCTTCTTGACTTGCATGACCTTCTCATACTTCCATTTTTCTTTGCCTATGAAGGCAGTCAACATGTGACTTTGACCAGGAGTCAGGTCCAAGTCAGGCAGTGGAGTGTTGGGATCTTTGTGCCAGAGGTCAATGAAATCGAGGATCTTCTTTCGATCCAGCATGAGAGGCACAAAACTGCCTTTGTCTCTAGCAGCCCATTCTTGCCTGTCCCTGATGATTTCAGTGATTTCTTCATCATCAGCTTCATCATCATCAGACGGAACTTGGAACGCCACTTGCTTCTTATGAGGACTTGGCCTCGATCCACGTCCAGCAGTAGCTTTGACCTTCAGTAAGGTTGTACCTGTTGAGGATAGTGGTGGACCTAAGGAACTTGCAGATGCTCCAGAAGCAATCGAAAAACATGCAGTCCATTAACACGTTGCAAGGTGCATAGGTGTTGAGGACTTGGTTGCAGTAGCTGAGGATTTTGTGGCAACAGAGGGAATTGGAACTGCCCTTGAAGAAGTTACCTGAGGAATTTGCCTTGATGACTTTGACTTTGAAGAACTTGGTAGTGAGGGCATAGCTGTTAAGGAACTTGGCTTCACAGTTGTTTTCTTTGGCAGAGCCTTCTTTGGCTTACTAGCAGAGGCCTTACATTGAATTTTCATTGAATTTTCATTGAATTTCTTCACTTCTTCTTTTGCAACTTTAGCCAATTTGGCTTGGCGCTTGGTCCATTCTTTAGGAAATTCCTCATCACGCCTAACACTGGTGGGATCAGCTACTTCACCAACAGCCAAAGGAGGTCTTGGACATGGAGGATTTCCTGTGAATTTCTTCATGTACTTTGGAGTGACATGGCGGTTGTCGGTGTCAAAACTGGCGGATCTCGGGTAGGGGGTCCCAAACTGTGCATCTAAGGCGGATGGTAACATGAGGCGGGGGACACGATGTTTACCCAGTTTCAGGCCCTCTCGATTGAGGTAATACCCTACTTCCTGCTTGATTGATATTGATGCTATGAGTATTACAAGAGTTGATCTACCACGAGATCGTAGAGGCTAAACCCTAGAAGCTAGCCTATGGTATGATTGTATGTCGTCCTACGGACTAAACCCTCTGGTTTATATAGACACCGGAGGGGGCTAGGGTTACACAAAGTCGGTTACAAGGGAGGAGATCTGCATATCCGTATTGCCAAGCTTGCCTTCCGCGCCAAGGAGAGTCCCATCCAGACACGGACGAAGTCTTCAATCTTGTATCTTCATAGTCCAACAGTCCGGCCAAAGGATATAGTCCGGCTGTCCGGAGACCCCCTAATCCAGGACTCCCTCAGTAGCCCCGGAACCAGGCTTCAATGACGATGAGTCCGGCGCGCAGATTGTCTTCGGCATTGCAAGGCGGGTTCTTCTCCAAATTCTGAATATCGCTGAGTAGTGTTCGACTCCCCATAAATGTTGCACTTGTTGGCTTCTGCGCCCAATAAGGGCTATCTTCCGTGTGTCGAGCGAATGCGAGGAGCCAGGGAATTTTTACATTCGCCACCCTAGCCATGTAAGTAAACTGTCTATTAAAGAGACGGGGATTCTTAGATCCAGACCACACCATCCTCCCACGGCGAGTATCCATCGGAGCACGCTCGGAAAAATCCATTCCAATATGGCCGGCCATCGCAGCTCCTCCTCTCGCTCCCATAGCCCTAAGCCCGGTGATTGGGAGAAGTGTTCCGTCCCGCACAGCCAATTAGTAGAGTTACAGACCCAGGGATTTCTCCCTCCAGCGTATATGGTCCTCGTTCGAGCTGGGCTTGCCACCTATAATGGCGGGGAGCAAGCGGAGAGCTTCCCCAATCCCTCCAAGGGGGAGCGGGTATGCCTTGTCCCTTATTTACTAAGGGGACTTTGATTTCCAATCCATCCATTCCTCCGCGGGCTCCTGGATTTTATGGCCTCCAGTTGCATAATTTTACCCCTGCTTCCATATTACACATCGTTGGTTATGTTGGCCTTTGTGAGCTGTTTCTAGGTTGCGAAGCCGATTTCGAGCTGTGGAAGAGGCTATTCTGCCTTGTGCCCCGTACATAGAAGGGGTCAATATATCAAGTGGGCGGAGCCGAAATATGGCGCATCGCCGGGACCGGATACCTGTCTGGTACCCCAAAGAAGACGTATGAAGACTGGCCTTTGGAGTGGTTTTACATCGAGGATGTCCCCCTTCCAGATCCTATTTGGATGGGTCTTCCTGAGTTCGACAATGCCCCTTTGAAGAAACGCCGAAGCTGGCGTCCACGGATCCCTCAGGAGGAAGATAACGGAGAAGTCCTTTACCTGATGGGCCGGATAAAAGTGTTGGCTCAATCAGGACTGACAATAATCGAGGTTATGTCAATATGTATAATGCGGGGGCTGCAGCCACTTCAATATCAAGGGCACCCCATGTGGTGCTTTAACGGGGAAGATGATGCCACCCGCTGCGGGCATAAGGGACCGGACTCAGTTGCTGCTCTAGCAAAAATTCTATCCGATTTGTTCAAGGGAGAGGAAGAGGAGTTCATCCGTATTAAGCCACGGGATGGAGTCTCCATGTACAACCGTTCAAGCTGGGTGAGCTATCACTTTTTACTCCCAACCTTCCCGCATTCTTCGTCATAAATACTCACCTTGCCGTTTCATGGCAGGAACTGCGAAAAGCTGTAAGAGAGGTCAACAGCCCACCTCCACAACCGGAGGACCCTGACCGGGCCCTCGATCCCGGACTCGAAGAGGATACAGACATATTTGTGGAGCTGATCGACAAGACATTCTATCACTTGAGCCGCGATGATGCCATGGTGGCCATCATAGCCGACTATCCTGGGCTACTCCCTGCATCGCATGTAAGAAAAACCAGAGTCCCAACTTCTAAGAACGATCCCCTTTTATGCACTTCACCTACCGTACACATATGGTGTTTTACAGGGAAGGCCTTCGGGACACCATGCCGAACCTGACGTGACTCTCCAACAAGGGACACCGAAGCCAGGCTGGCTAAAAAGGAAGGCGGTCAGGACTGAGACGCCGACGCAGAGGTATGATACAGAACCTCGCTCCGTGGTTGTCATCTTTCTTAAAATATAATGACGTCCATGTTTCCTAGTAGGAAAAATGCTCGCCGAACTATATCCGGAGAGGTTGCCGATCACGCCTCCACCAGTCGGGCTCCACGGCTGGACATAGAGGCGGAAGCTAACACGAGGAGAACGCCGGATGCTCCTCCTACAGAGGATGCGGATAGACTATCCTCTACAAATTCCGAAGTGGAGAGCGCCATGAATCACAGGCGTCGTCGGGCCGTACTCCGTGACGCTTGTTTCTCCCAAGAGGCGTTCGATGCCTTCAACTCAGGAGACGCGTACATCCGTGCTGCTCAAAATGGTCTTGCTAGAGCCACGGACCAGTATGTAAAGGATATACGGGTAAGAAAATCTGACGATTATATATATATCAGTAGCCCTTGAGACTTGAAACAGTTGACACAACTGAGTTAAGGATCATTATTTGTGCAGGTTCTTACAGAGAAGAATACCCAATTGTTACACGAGCTGGAAGAGTGCAAAGCACAGCTATGGGCCGTGGTTTCCACGTTGAAGGAGTCCGAGAAGGCCCCCTCTGGTAACACTTGTTTCCGTTGCAAAGAATGACAGGTACCAAATAGTATGCGGCATGCATGCAAATCTAACAGTAGATGTTGCAGATGACTCCGGAGTGAATCCGGAGGCCGTGCCGGAGAATGCGCAATGTGCTAATCGACAGCTAAATGCTGGCGAGCGCGTGCTTACGCGGGTCAGGCAGGAGAAAAATAATCTCCAGGACGCCAATATCCAGCTGGGCGTGGAACTGAAAGATGTCTGAGCCCAGCTTGCGGACTCCGTGAAGGAGAATAAGTGGCTTCGACGCGGCATTTTTAGTAAGTGCTTGAACGAACTTTTGAAAGAGTTCGGCGAAGAAGCCGGCTAACAGAGTTATGTCTGCAGGTATGCTGACGGGTCGTCCCACAGAGGAGATGCCCGGGTCTGCGAGTGATATTCTACTAGATCTCTCACAACTGCACGAACAAGTTCGGCAGGTGATCCAGGGTATTGCCCAAGCCTTGTGGCCATCCACCTCCCCGCCAGGAGGCATGGTGGAGCTTATAGAGAAGCTCAAGGGAGCGCAGCGGCGCTTATGATTATGGAAGATATTAGCCTGCCGACAAGGTGCAAGGGAAGCCTAGGCCATGGTGAAGACGCGATATACCAAAGCTGACCCAAACCACATTGCCGAGGTCGGACCTGTGGGGCCTGATGGGAAAGAGATCCCCATCAATTTGGTGTATGACCAAGTAGAATTAGCCGCAAAATATTCCCAACAGGATTGTAGGCTAGACAGCCTATTGGATGGTATAGAAGAAGAATTTAGACAGTCTTAGTGACTGTGTACTTCAAGTGGCATATATAATGTCCCTAGCCGGATTGTAAATCAGTTGTCATGGCGGACCTTTTCACTTCGACCTCTGGACCTGATAGTCCGGAGTGTATCTGAATACCCGCTCGGTTATGTAAATACCGGGGTATGTGTGGAAACCAGGCATAGGGGTCATAAGTGCTTGAACAGACAAGTACCCAACTAGCTATGTTATATTACATGGATAGTAAGAAACATCTTCCAGGGAGAATAGTTTCGTTAAGGGTTCCTTTCCCTGGGTATGCATGCCCTAGTGTGCATGTCCGAACTGCAAAAAGAGACGCAGGCTATAAACATGTGGGAGCATGTATCAAAATAAATAAAAGTCATCTTTTTTTCACCGATCAACTATTCCCTTAAGAACACTAGCTTTCGGCTACACCCAGTCTGAGGTACACATCCAGCTGACCCGATAGTAACAATCGCAGAGGTGCTCCCCTTATGCCCTAGCCTAATTCACGGGAACGTAGGGCATAAATACAAGAGCCAGGCAACACAACTTGGCCAAAACTTAAGTCATATCGATGCATATAATGGCGAAAAAAGGTACATGTGGAAGAATAACACATGTGTGGGGCATAAAGCCGAGAAAAATAGTTATATTAAGCTTCTGTATAAGAAGCCCCCAGGTATAATGAGCACGGTTAGCGCGTCAAGATTGTGTAGTCAAGACACAAGTTAGCCTTTTAAGGCCTTGAGGAGAAGAAAAGAGAAGAGAGAAAGGGAGAAAAGATAGATAACGGATATGCAAAAAATTGATGGGGGTAAGGAGACGAACGTAGAGTCCGGCACTAGGCGTAGAATCTTCGGAGTTTGGCTGCGTTCCATGGGTTTGGCTCGAGTCAATTGTCCGATGCATCCCGCAGACGGTACGCTCCACCGGTCAAAACCTGGTCAATAATGATGGGACCTTCCCATTTGGGCTTGAGCTTGTTCTTTTTCTTCTCCGACAGGCGTAGAACTAGTTCGCCAACGTTATATGTTTTGGCCCGTACTTCTCTGCTTTGATACTTCCGAGCCTGTTTCTGATAGAATGTGGAACGAGCTTTTGCCACATCGCGCTCCTCCTCCAGGGCGTCCAAACTGTCCTGCCGATCGAGGTCGGCCTCTTTTTCTTTGTACATGCGCACTCGAGGTGAGTCATGAATTATGTCGCATGGCAGAACCGCTGCTGTACACCATAAAAAACGATGTGTATCCGGTAGTGCGATGGCATGGTCCGCAGCCCCATAGTACGGAGTTCAGATCTTCTACCCAGTGCGTGTTTGATTCCATTAAGGACCGCACTAATCTGGGTTTGATGCTGCTCATGATAAGACCATTTGCTCGCTCGACTTGACCGTTAGTTTGTGGGTGATAGACAGAAGCATAATCGAGCTTGATGCCCATGTTGCTACACCAAAGTTTTACCTCGTCGGCTGTAAAGTTCGTGACGTTGTTAGTGATGATGCTGTGGGGGATGCCATAACGGTGTACAACCCCAGATATGAAGTCTATCACCAGTCCGGATTCAGCCGTTTTAACGGGTTTGGCTTCTATCCATTTGGTGAATTTATCCACCATGACCAGTAAGTATTTTTTTCTTATGGGTTCCCCCTTTGAGGGGTCCGACCATATCAAGCCCCCATACCGCAAAGGGCCAAGTAATGGGGATTGTTTGGAGAGCGGTAGGTGGCATATGGCTTTGGTTTGCAAAAAGCTGGCAACCGACGCAATGTTGGACCAAATCCTGTGCATCTGCTCGGGCCGTCGGCCAATAGAAACCTGTACGAAAGGCCTTGCTTACAAGGGCCCGGGCTACAGCATCGTGGCCGCCGAGTCTAGCATGGATTTCTGCCAAAAGCTTCCGCCCTTCCTCTTCGGAGATGCACCTTTGAAGGACTCCAGTAGTGATTTTCTTATAAAGCTCTCCCTCATGGACCTTGTAGGCTTTAGATCGCCGCACTATGCAGCGTGCCTCATTTTGGTCCTCGAGTAGTTCCTGCCTAGTTAGGTAGGCCAGGAATGGTTCTATCCACGGGGCAATGATGGCCATTATCACGTGGGCTGAAGGTGTTATTTTGATGGCAGAGCCTCCGATTGTGTCAGAGAGTTCGGTATCTGGTGTTGTGGCCAGGTACGGACTATTGTTACCAGTGTCCCCTTCCCATACCACGGATGGCTTAAGCAGCCTTTCCAAAAAGATGTTAGGTGGGACAGGATCGCGCCTAGCACCGATACGAGCGAGGATATCCGCCGCCTGATTGTTTTCCCGAGCCACATGGTGGAATTCAAGCCCCTCGAACCGAGCTGACATTTTGAGGACGGCGTTTTGATATGCCGCCATTTTCGGATCCTTGGCATCAAAGTCTCCATTTATTTGAGATATTGCGAGGTTCGAGTCCCCACGCACCTCCAGACGTTGAATGCCCATGGAAACTGCCATCTGGAGACCATGTAATAGGGCCTCATATTCGGCTGCGTTATTGGAGTCTGTGTATAGTATTTGGAGTATGTATTGGACTGTATCTCCGGTGGGGGACATTAGGATGACGCTAGCCCCCCAGACCAGCCAGCATTTTAGACTTGTCAAAGTGCATGATCCAATTGGAGTACGCATCGTACTCTTTAGGGAGTTCGGCTTCTGTCCACTCGGCAACGAAATTGGCCAGTACTTGCGACTTAATGGCTCGCCGTGGTCTATATGTTATGTCGAACGGAAGGAGCTTGATAGCCCATTTGGCAATCCGGCCCGTGGCATCACAGTTGTTTATTATGTCGTTGAGTGGTACTTCTTGAGGCCACCGTAATTAAACACTCTTGAAAGTAGTGGCATAATTTCCGAGATGCCATGAATACCGCGTATGCTATCTTTTGATAATATGTCCATCTGTCTCTCATTCGATGACAAGCACTGCGCTTACAACTTGGTGAGTCGCCGATGTATATAACAGCATTGGTTCGCCGACATTTGGTGCGGCCAAGATTGGGTTGGTGGCCAGGATGGCTTTTATTTCTTCCAATCCGGCCGTGGCTGCGTCCGTCCACTCGAAGTGTTCGTTGTGCCGAAGAAGGCGATAAATGGGGAGTGCCTTTTCTCCTAATCGGGAGATAAAGCGGCTTAAGGCTGCCACACATCCACTTAACTTCTGGACTTGCTTGAGGTCAGTTGGGATAGCCAACTGCGATAGAGCTCAGATTTTAGCCGGATTTGCTTCAATTCCTCTACTGGAGACGATGAAGCCCAGGAATTTTTCGGCGGGTACGCCAAAAATGCATTTTTCCGGATTGAGCTTAATGTCGTATGTTCGGAGATTGTCGAATGTGAGCCTCAAGTCGTCTATTAAGGAGTCGACGTGTCTGTTTTTAACGACCACATCATCTACGTATGCCTCCACTGTTTTGCCGATCTGCTTTTCTAGACATGTCTGAATCATGCTTTGATACATTGCACCAGCGTTTTTGAGCCCAAAGGACATTGTGTTAAAACAGAAGGGGCCGTATGGAGTGATAAATGCTGTTGCGGCTTGGTTGGATTCCCCCATCTTAATTTGGTGGTAACATGAGTATGTGTCGAGGAAGCACAATGAGTCGTGTCCTGCGGTGGCGTCGATAATTTGATCGATGCGAGGGAGGGGGAAGGGATCCTTTGGGCAAGCCTTATTAAGGTCCTTGAAGTCGACGCATAGGCGCCATGATTTGTCCTTCTTTGGTACCATTACCAGGTTTGCTAGCCAGTCCGATTGTTTTATTTATCTAATGAATCCGGCCTCCAGTAACTTGGCTAGCTCCTCTCCCATGGCTTGTCGCTTAGGTACGGAGAAACGCCAAAGAGTCTACTTGACCGGCTTGAATCCCTTTAGAATGTTAAGGCTATGCTCGGCCAGCCCGCGTGGGATTCCTGGCATGTCTGAAGGATGCCAGGCGAATATGTCCCAATTCTCGCGCAGGAACTCCCGTAGTGCGGTGTCTACAACGGAGTTTAATCGTGCCCCGATGGATGCTGTTTTTGTGGGGTCCGTTGGATGGACTTGGAATTTGACTATTTCATCCGCTGGTTTAAAAGAGGTGGACTTGGATCTTCTGTCGAGTATAACGTCGTCCCTGCCCACTGTGGAGCGCAGCGCGGTTAATTCCTCCGCCGCAAGGGCTTCGGATAATGCCTCGAGGGCCAGTGCGGCTGTTTTGTTCTCGGCGCGGAGTGCTATGTCCGGATCACTAGCTAGAGTTATGATTCCATTGGGCCCAGGCATTTTGAGCTTCATATACCCGTAATGGGGTATGGCTTGGAAGATCGTGAATGCCTCCCGCCCTAGAAGGGCGTGGTATCCGCTACTGAACGGGGCCTCTTGGAATGTAATTTCTTCGGACCTGTAATTCTCCGGAGTGCCGAATACCACATCTAGTGTGATTTTCCCAGCGCAACGTGCCTTCCGACTGGGGATGATTCCTCGGAAGGTCGTGCTGCTTTGCTCAATACGGTTTCTATCTATTTCCATTTTTTGAAGAGTCTCCTCATAAATGAGGTTTAATCCGCTGCCGCCGTCCATGAGCACTTTAGTAAGCCAAAAGCCATCCACAATTGGATTATGGACCAAGGCGGCTGGTGCTCGGGCTGTTCGGAATTTAGGTTCGTCACTGGCATTGAAGGTGATAGCCGTGTCGCTCCATGGATTTATTGCTGCCACGTGGCAGACTTCGGCAAGGCTGCGGAGTGCTCGCTTACGCCTATTATTTGAGGCGAAGGTCTCGAAGACTGTCAATACTGTATTGTTATCCACGGGATGGTGCTCTGCGGTATTTTCAATGAGGAGATCCTCACCACTCTTGGCCACCTGCCGGAGTACCCAACATGCTCTAAGGCTGTGTGTTGGTATGGTATCCGCTGTACTATGAATTTTGCAGGGCCCGTTAAGCCATCCCTCTAATACGGTTCCACGCCCTGTAGTAGGCTTTTGCTTCTTTGTAATTGAGTCGTGCGACTTATGAGAGTGCACCCTTTTAGTTCGGACTGGGGGTTTTGTCAGAGCCAGATTATCCCAAAATTTTGTTTGGGTTTTCCAGGCGCTTTCCATCGCACAGTACTTCCGTACTCTGGCCGCCAAATCAGCGAAGTGTGCTATGTCACGGTGACTTATGGTGTTGAGGATTCCCTTGTCCGTGCAATTGTTGCAAAAGGACAAAATTGCGTCTTCCTTGAGACAGTCCTTGACCTTGTTCATTACAAAGAGGAATCTGGCCCAATAGTGATGTACTATCTCTTGGGGCTCTTGCCTTTGTGGGAAAGATCATTTATATCTAGGTGGGTGGGTGGATTTAAGTCCAGACCTTGACCCAATCTGAGACCCAGGGGCGAGGGAGTTTCCGATCTTGGAAGTTCGGGCTCCGGGATGTTGCCCCGCAGGTTCGGCATGTTGCCTGATTATAGGTTCAGGGTTAGGGCGATGTCCTCCCGTGGACAGGTATCCGGCTCAGAGAGCTCAGGAATCCAGACATAGTTCGTCCTTAGGATAGAGGAAGAATCGCCGCATTGCTCCTTCACCACCGCTATCTGATGGGTGACCGGCGGAGAGTTAATCTCCCTTTGGTCGGGTTTAAGCCCAATCCAATTGTAGTCTGTAGCGACTCCCAGAGCGGCGATGCGATCCAAGAGCTCGTTCAAAGAGGAGAGACCCATTGGATCCATCTACTCGGTGAATTTCGAGCTGATGTGGAGGCTATTTTCGACGACCCGAGAAGTCATCGTCGGCGCAATGGCCGAGCGGGCAGTCATGACGAAGCCGCCTAGTCGGAGAGTTTGGCCTACAGCCAGGGCTCCCCCATAGGTGATGTTGTTCTTGACAACGAGACGAGCCATCCCTCCTTATGATGATGGCACAGTGGAACTCTCAATGAAAGCACCAATGTCGGTGTCACAACTGGCGGATCTCGGGTAGGGGGTCCCGAACTGTGCGTCTAAGGCGGATGGTAACAGGAGGCGAGGGACACGATATTTACCCAGGTTCGGGCCCTCTCAATGGAGGTAATACCCTACTTCCTGCTTGATTGATCTTGATGATATGAGTATTACAAGAGTTGATCTACCATGAGATCGTAGAGGCTAAACCCTAGAAGCTAAACCTTAGAAGCTAGCCTATGGTATGATCGTAGAGGCTAAACCCTAGAAGCTAGCCTCCGGTTTATATAGACACAGGAGGGGGCTAGGGTTACACACAGTCGGTTACAAGGGAGGAGATCTACATATCCGTATTGCCAAGCTTGCCTTCCACGCCAAGGAGAGTCCCATCCGGACACGAACAAAGTCTTCAATATTGTATCTTCATAGTCCAATAGTCCGGCCAAAGGATATAGTCCGGCTGTCCGGAGACCCCCTAATCCAGGACTCCCTCAGCGGTATTCCCTCCATTCCTTAGCCCATCTCCTCTCAATTCTCTAGATGCACACTTTGTGCTGATTCTTGTTCTCTTTTCCATGAGTTGCTTCATTAGTTGTGCAGTATTCATCATAGATATCCTCAGGGATCTCAAACGCAGTGTTTGTCTCTGGCCTCTTTCCTCCCTTCTGAGGTCTCTTCCCATCTGCCATTTTCCTCACTTGAGGATTTTGAACTATGGATGTTTCTTAGGAAGTATGCAACTTATCTTCGAGTAACGCTGCAAATGAATTAAGTTGATGAAAACCTAGTGATTCAGTAGTGTATATTTTGAAGGAAATATGCCCTAGAGGCAATAATAAAGTTATTATTTATTTCCTCATATCATGATAAATGTTCATTATTCATGCTAGAATTGTATTAACCGGAAACTTAGTACATGTGTGAATACATAGACAAAAAGAGTGTCAATAGTATGCCTCTACTTGACTAGATCATTAATCAAAGATGGTTAAGTTTCCTAACCATAGACATGAGTTGTCATTTGATTAACGGGATCACATCATTAGGAGAATGATGTGATTGACTTGACCCATTCGGTAAGCTTAGCACTTGATCGTGTAGTTTACTACTATTGCTTTCTTCATGACTTATACATGTTCCTATGACTATGAGGTTATGCAACTCCCGATTAGCGGAGGAACACTTTGTGTGCTACCAAACGTCACAACGTAACTAGGTGATTATAAAGGTGCTCTACAGGTGTCTCCGATGGTACTTGTTGAGTTAGCATAGATCAAGATTAGGATTTATCACTCCGACTGTCGGAGAGGTATCTCTGGGCCCACTCGATAATGCACATCACTATAAGCCTTGCAAGCATTGTGACTAATGAGATAGTTGCGGGATGATGCATTACGGAATGATCAAAGAGACTTGCCAGTAACAAGATTGAACTAGGTATTGAGATACCGACGATCGAATCTCGGACAAGTAACATACCGATGACAAAGGCAACAACGTATGTTGTTATGCGGTTTGACCGATAAAGATCTTCGTAGAATATGTGGGAGCCAATATGAGCATCTAGGCTCCGCTATTGGTTATTGACCGGAGACGTGTCTCGGTCATGTCTACATAGTTCTCGAACCCGTAGGGTCCGCACGCTTAAAGTTTGGTGACGATCGGTATTATGAGGTTTTGTGTTTTGATGTACCGAAGGTAGTTCAGAGTCCCGGATATGATCACGGACATGATGAGGAGTCTCGAAATGGTCGAGACGTAAAGATCGATATATTGGACGACTATATTAGGACACCGGAAGTGTTCCGGGTAGTTTCGGAGAAAACCGGAGTGCCGGAGGGTTACCAGAACCCACCGGGAGAAATAGTGGGCCTTATGGGCCTTAGTGGAGAGAGAGAGAGGGCAGGCCGCACGCTGATGTCTACTACACAACCTTCTTCTTGTAGACATTGTTGGGCCTCCAAGTGTAGAGGTTTGTAGGACAGTAGAAAATTTCCCTCAAGTTGATGACCTAAGGTTTATCAATCCGTAGGAGGCGTAGGATGAAGATGGTCTCTCTCAAGCAACCCTGCAACCAAATAACAAAGAGTCTCTTGTGTCCCCAACACACCCAATACAATGGTAAATTGTATAGGTGCACTAGTTCGGCGAAGAGATGGTGATACAAGTGGTATATTGATAGTAGATAAAGGTTTTTGTAATTTGAAATTATAAAAACAGCAAGGTAGCAAGTTTTAAAAGTGAGCGTAAACAGTATTGCAATGCTAGGAAACAATGCCTAGGGTTCATACTTTCACTAGTGTAAGTCCTCTCAACAATACTAACATAATTGGATCATAAATTTATCCCTCAACATGCAACAAAGAGTCACTCCAAAGTCAGTAATAGCAGAGAACAAACGAAGAGATTATGGTAGGGTACGAAACCACCTCAAAGTTATTATTTCCAATCAATCCGTTGGGCTATTCCTATAAGTGTCACAAACAGCCCTAGAGTTCGTACTAGAATAACACCTTAAGACACAAATCAACCAAAACCCTAATGTCACCTAGATACTCCAATGTCACCTCAAGTATCCATGGGTATGATTATACGATATGCATCACACAATCTCAGATTCATCTATTCAACCAACACAAAGGACCTCAAAGAGTGCCCCAAAGTTTCTACCGGAGAATCGCGACGAAAACGTGTGCCAACCCCTAAGCATAGGTTCATGGGCGGAACCCGCAAGTTGATCACCAAAACATACATCAAGTGAATCACGTGGTATCCCATTGTCACCATAGATACCCATGGCAAGACATACATCAAGTGTTCTCAAATCTTTAAAGACTCAATCCGATAAGATTACTTCAAAGGGGAACTCAATTCATTACAAGAACACGAGAGAGAGAGAGAGATCAAACACATAGCTACTGGTACATACCCTCAGCCCCGAGGGAGAACTACTCCCTCCTCATCATGGAGAGCATCGGGATGATGAAGATGGCCACCGGAGAAGGATTGCCCCCTCCAGCAGGGTGCCGGAACGGGTCTAGATTGGCTTTCGGTGGCTACGGAGGCTTCTGGCGGCGGAACTCCCGGTCTATTGTGTGTTCTGGAAGTTTTAGGGTACGACGATATATATGGGTGCAGGAAGTACGTCGGAGGAGCCACGGGGGCCCCACAAGGCAGGGGGGCACGCCCCCCACCCTCGTGGGCAGCTCGTGTCTCCCTTGACGTGCACTCCAAGTTCCCTGGGTTGCTTTCCTTCCAAAAATAACTTCTCTAGTTGATTTCGTTCCGTTTCGACTCCGTTTGATATTCCTTTTTCTCGAAACACTAAAATAGGCATAAAACAACAAATCTGGGCTGGGCCTCCGGTTAATAGGTTAGTCCCAAAAATAATATAAAAGTGGAAAATAAAGCCTAATATTGCCTAAAACA
Source organism: Triticum aestivum (assembly GCF_018294505.1). Taxonomy (NCBI): domain Eukaryota; kingdom Viridiplantae; phylum Streptophyta; class Magnoliopsida; order Poales; family Poaceae; genus Triticum; species Triticum aestivum. The sequence continues at coordinate 496,139,046 of NC_057797.1, forward strand.
GTAGATAATATAGCATGGAGCAATCAAAAATTATAGATACGCTGGAGATGTATCACGCGCCCCTCCCCCTCTGGTCCGAATTGGACTAGGAGAGGGGTGCAGTGCCCCCCTTTCCTTCTCCCTCTCCCCCTTCCTTTGCCCTCCTAGTAGGAGTAGGAAAGAGGGGAGTCCTACTCCTACTAGGAGGAGGACTCCTCCTCCTGGCGCGCCTACAGGGGCCGGCCGGCCTCCCCCCTTGCTCATTTATATATGGGGGCAGGGGGCACCTCTAGACACACAAGTTGATCTGTTGATCTCTCCTAGCCATGTGCGGTGCCCCCCTTCACCATAATCCACCTCGATCATATCGTAGCGCTGCTTAGGTGAAGCCCTGCGTCGGTAGCATCATCATCACCGTCATCATGCCATCCTGCTGATGAAACTCTCCCGTGAAGCTCTGCTGGATCAGAGTTCGTGGGATGTCATCGAGCTGAACGTGTGCTGTACTCGGAGGTGCCGTGCGTTCGGTACTTGGATCGGTCAGATCATGAAGACGTACGACTACATCAACCGCGTTGTGCTAATGCTTCCGCTTTTGGTCTACGAGGGTACGTGGACACACTCTCCCCTCTCGTTGCTATGCAATACCATGATCCTATGTGTGCGTAGGAATTTTTTTGAAATTACTACGTTCCCCAACACATTTGTACCTGTGAATAGAGTATAGGTGCGAAGAATTGGGAGAGGTCATATGCGTTCTCAGAAATTTTTCAAAAGAATCAAGTTTGAGGAAGTTGGCCATAGGTGTCTTGAGAAATTTCACTAAGCGTTCTTGACTTAGGTTCCAGAGTTGTATAGATTTGAAAATCCACACAATTGAGGAATCTTGAACAAATCATAGCTTAGAGAAACAAATCAAGGAGCAAAAGTATTCAGGTGTATAAGAAGTGGGAAGTTGAAGAATAAACACCTTTTGAAGATTTTTTGGAAATCATAAGAATCGACGTAGGGTAGTAAAATCAGATTTTAATTACCCTGGACGAAGAGCACGGTGAACTGAGAGTTGAGTTGTGTAAGTTCGTCCGCTCAGATCTCCCACGCCTTAACTCCGCGACACGGAGTGAAGATATCTGCGGTCGGCACGAGTACGACGGCGATGAGGTTGAGGCAGTGAAGCTCTTCCTCACCGGCGACGATGGAGAGTAGCGGCAGTGCTAGGTCTGACAGCTCGAGCGAGGAGAGTAGCAGTCGGGCGGAGTAAATGAAGTATGAGGAAGGGGAGGGGTATTTATAGCCACGATGAAAAACTGCCCATCTGAAGATTTTGGATGAACATGCCCCTGACCCTTACCCCTCTAACAACATGTGTCACCCACATATAGAGAGGTGGAGATCGTGGGGGATCATGGGTGAATATTTTAATCCATTATGGAATGCGGAACGGTTTGAGCGGCAATAGCCAAAAATTCAGATATGAAAATTTTAGCAGTTCATTCGCAAATTCTTCAGCTGACAAGGACACAGTGAAGATTTTGAACGGGTTTCAAATAGAACGCACATGAAGAATTTGTGAATAGACTGGTTTGAGTTTAGCATAGAGGGGGAATGGGTCTGATCACATTCACTTAGAAGAAAATCAACTTGAAGAATTAGCAATAAGTGAATGTTGTTGAGGACAGGAAAAACTCAGATATATATAAATATAGTCAATAAAGAACATCAGTCAAAAAGTTGAAGAAATTGCAAACTTGAGAAATTTGAAAATTCAAGAATTTGCAAAAATGAAGAAAAACTCAAATTTGAGGATTTTCAACTTTTGTTGGTGGCGTGACCCACCGTATAAGAATGGTGATTTCAGACACCGCGTACAATTATCGTAGGGCTCTGAGAATCAAATTATTCATTAATTTCTTCACACTTAGAGTGTTAGTCTTCATTGATTGAAGAAAAATGTTACTTCGTGTGTTGCACATCTAACTCATCAATTTTGCATAAGTGTTAGGATGTGTGTCCTTTCAAAGAACACTCGAAGATTCTAAGATATTCCGCTCACACCGCAACTTTCTAAATATCTTTTCGTCCAAGGGCTTTGTGAAGATATCTGCCAGCTGTTCTTCAGTATTCGCGTGATCAATGGAGATGTCGCCCTTCAACACATGATCTCAAAGAAAATGATGACGAATCTGGATGTGCTTTGTCTTCGAGTGCTGAACTAGGTTGTGTGCAATCTTGATGGCACTCTCGTTGTCGCGGTATAGTGGCACATTCTTCATGTTGATGTCGTAGTCCATGAGGGTTTTCTTCATCCAGAGCAATTGAGCACAACAAGAACCATCAACAATGTACTTAGCTTCAGCAGTAGAGAGTGATACACAATTCTACTTCTTCGAGGACCAACATACTAATGATCATCTGAGGAAATGGCATGTTCCTAATGTTGACTTGCGATCCACTCGGTCACCAGCATAGTCAGAGTCAGAATATCCAATGAGATAAAAAACCGAGCCCTTGGGATACCATAATCCAAGTATTGGAGTGAGAGCTAGATGTCGAAGAATATGTTTCACAGCCTTATGGTGTGATTCCTTCAATGTAGCTTGAAAACGGGCACACATGCAAACACTAAGTATAATCTCTTGCCTAGATGCACATAGATACAATAAAGAGCCAATCATGGAGCGGTATACCTTTTGATCGAAGTCTTCACCATTTTCATTGATGGATAGATGGCCATTTGTGGGCATAGGGATTTTGACGCCTTTGCAATCTTGCATGCCGAATTTCCTCAGCACATCCTTGAGGTATTTCTCTTGAGATATGAAGATGCCATTGCATTGTTGATGAATTTGAAGACCTAAGAAGAATTCAAATTCTACCATCATAGACATTTGATATTCCTCACTCATGATATAGGCAAATTCGTCATTGTAACATTGGTTAGTACAAGCAAAGATAATATCATCAACATATATTTGGCACACGAATAATTCATCATCATAGGTTTTGGTGAAAAGAGTTGGGTCAAGTGAACCGGGTTTGAAGCCTTTCTTCATGAGGAATTCCTTTAGTGTACCATACCATGCCCGAGTGGCCTGCTTGAGGCCATAGTGGGCCTTATTGAGTCTGAAGACTTTTTCAGGATGCTTAGGATATTCAAAACCTGGTGGTTGAGCAATATATACTTCTTCCTCAAGCTTAACATTGAGGAATGCACTTTTCACATCCATTTGATATAAGATGATATTATGATGGTTAGCATAAGCAAGCAATATGCGAATAGCCTCAAGTCTAGCAACTGGTGCAAAAGTTTCTTTGAAATCAATTCCTTCAACCTGTGTGTAGCCTTGAGCTACAAGACGAGCGTTGTTCCTCACCACTAGGCCATTTTCGTCTTGCTTGTTGCAGTAGATCCATTTGGTATCGATGATATTGTGCTTGCGTGGGTCTGGTCGCTTGAAAAGCTCCCAGACATTGTTGGGATCGAATCGATGTAATTCCTCGTGCATCGCTTGAATCCACTTAGGCTCCAGAAATGCCTCATCAGCTTTGGTGGGCTCTGTGATAGAGAAAAAAGCAAAGTGCCCACAAAAGTTAGACAAATGCGAAGCTTTTGAGCATGTGAGAGGACCTGGTGCGTTGATGTCGTCAATGATTTTCTCAATCTGTACTTCATTTGCAACGTGAGGATGAGCAGGTTGACGACGTTGATTGGGCTCAGCATTTTCTTCAGAGCCATTTTCCTTAGATGTACCAACATGATTTTCTTCATGTTCTGGAATGACTTCTTCGGCAGATTCTTCAGTGGGTATGACATCCTCAGTAGCCTTGAACATGATGTATTCCTCAGGAGATATTTCATCTAGCATAGGAGGTAGGTGCTCTCTTTGCGAGCCATTAGTTTCATCGAACCGTGCATCTACAGTTCCAACAACCTTGTGGTCATAGGTGTTTAAGACCCTATAGGTGTGCGAGTCTTTTCTGTAACCAAGCATAAAACCCTCATGTGCTTTCAGTGCGAATTAAGAATTGTGATGAGGATCTCTAATCCAACATTTTGCACCAAAGACATTGAAATAACTCACATTTGGTTTCTTGTCAGTGAGGAGTTCATATGAGGTCTTTTTGAAGAATTTGTGAAGATATACCCTATTGATGATGTGGCACGCAGTATCAATAGCCTGAGGCCATAAGTGATGAGGCATCTTGTATTCATCAAGCATAGTGCGAGCCATCTCAACAAGAATCTTGTTCTTGCGCTCCACGACGCCATTCTGCTGAGGAGTGTATGGGGCATATAACTCATGAGTAATACCAAGTTCATCAAGATAGTCATCAAGACCAGTATTATTGAACTCAGTCCCATTGTCACTCCTGATGTGCTTGATCTTCACACTGAAATTTGTCAAAGCCCTTGAGGAAAATTGTCTGAAGGCTTCCTGCACTTCAGTTTTGTAAGTGATGATATGCACCCAGGTGTAACGAGAATAGTCATCAATAATAACAAAGCCATATAGAGATGTTGCATTTGTTAGTGTGGCATAATGAGTAGGGCCAAAGAGGTCCATGTGAAGCAATTCAAAAGGATGAGTGGTAGTCATGATAGTCTTCGAGGGATGCTTGGATTTGGTCATCTTTCCAGCCTCACAAGCCCCAAAAAGATAACCTTTGAGGAATTTGACACCCTCGATGCCAATGGCATGCTTCTTCTTCGAGAGTGTATGTAAGTTCCTCATGCCAGCATGACCTAGTCATCGATGCCATAGCCAGCCTTCTAAAACTTTTGCAAGTAGACATGTGGCAGGCTATGGTCCTGCAGAAAAATCAACAATATAGAAGTCTCCTCTCCTAAAGCCTTCAAAGGCTTTGGAATTGTCAGATTCCATGAGCACAGTGCAACGATATTTCCCAAAGATGACAACCATATCAAGATCTCAAAGCATTGAGATAGACATGAGGTTGAATCCTAGGGACTCGACAATCATGACTTTGTCCATGTGTCGATCCTTTGAGATTGTAACCCTGCCTAGACCCAATACCTTGCTTTTGCCTTTGTCAGCATGGGTGATATGCTTCAGATGCGATGGAGATAAAGCAGTGTCCATCAATAAGTTCTTGTCACCGGTGTTGTGGTTTATACATCCACTGTCGAGGACCCACTCAGTAGCTTTGGTTGATCATCCTACAAATGAATTAGTGCGTCTTACGGACTCATATACTTCTGTCAGGACCCCGACTCAATGCCACATCGATCTAGCATGTAACACCTCATATCACTTTGCGGCCTCACGCACGGTATTCCCACGGGTGTCGCCTTACCTTAGCCCGGGACCGTTTGCGCCTTTTGGCACACGTATATGACAGTGTCGCTAGCATCCATATGATAAGGAGCCCGGGCTGACATGGCTAGTCGTAAACCCAAAGTGGCACAGACTTACAGGGACAGGCATCCATGATCCAGCATCGAACGTGTCGGTCATCAGCGAGTGAATCCAGGCTGTAGCACTGGGCTAGCAGGACTCCGGTGAACCGGGCTGTAGCGGGCTAACAGGACTCCGGTATTCATCGCGTGACATTTCCCCGAAGGGACAGACACAGGAACGAAGAAGGACACATGCCGGCCAGCCTAAGTGTTCCGGAGCAGTAGCAAGCTACCATGGCTCGGTGGAAACACTAGGAGACATTTCCCTGTAAGAGAGGCTACTAAAGATAAACAACTAGATGGTCAGATCCCACACATACCAAGCATTTCAATAACATACACACAATATGCTCGATATGTGCAAATACAACATGGCATCACAACATGACTCTACGACTCAAGTAATTTATTCAATAGGCTCCGAGGAGCGAGATATTACAAACAGGGGTCTCATGACCCAACAATCAGAGCATACAAGTCAAAGCACAAGCGGAAGCTATCATGTCTGAGTACAGACATCTATAAATGAAAAGGGCTGAGAAGCCTGACTATTTATCAGATCCTGCCGAGTGCACAAGATCGTAGCTGAGGTAACAAGCTAAACGTCGAAGTCCATGCGAAACTACTAGTGAGACCGAAGTCTCTCTGCAAAACATAAAATAGGCAAACGTGAGTACAAATGTACCCAGCAAGACTTACATCAGAACTAACTACATATGCATCATTATCAACAACGGGGATGGAGGAGTTTAACTGCAGCAAGCCAGCTTTGACTCGGTGGCTAACCTAAACTACGACTGCAAGTAACTCTTTGAGGTGGCGCACACGAGTCCACATATTCACCATATCAATACACCACTATGGATCCGCTCCCGTCTCCCTACGAGAACGCCATCCATAGCCCTCACGCTTATCTTGCATATTTTAGAGTATCCACTTTCACTTGTCTATGAACTGATATAAGCAACCCAGAAGTCCTTTTCCGCGGACACGGCTATTCGAATAGATGATGTTAACCCTGCAGGGGTGTACTTCTTCATACATGTTTCCACCACTTAGCGTCTGCACACGACATGTGCTCGGCAGACTTCAAGCGAAAGCCGACGTGGGTGTAGACCACGACCTACCTAAACACTCAAGTCTCTAGTCCAGGTTTATCGCCTATTCGGGTTCCATCCATGAGGAGATCCGGCCGGAGTTTCGCTCACAGCCCCAAACGATGTGAACAGGGTTCCCGAGATACCAAACGGGCATCCGGTACACCGTGCCACGTACCTACCGCATCACAGCCCACCCCTACGGTCAGCGCTGTCCACGGCCTCCAGTAAGCTACAAACACCAGAAACTACTTGCAACTCCTGGACAGAGGACAAGGGTGAATAAGAAGTCGAGCGGGGTCATATTTCAGGGCCCAATGCATGGTAGTAGCTGAATCATGGATCACAAACACAGAACTCAGTTCCTAAGGACAGCTTCAATGAGACAACCCACCATGTACTCCTACATGGCCTCTCACCGACACCTTTTACCAAATCGTGTTCACACACTTAGCTCACACACAGTAGGACATGTTCACACACCTCTGATTCATCCCGGATGAATCAGACCTGACACAACTCTAAGCAGTAGCAGGCATGACAAACAAGCATGAATGAGTAGGCACAACAGGGCTCAAACAACTCCTACTCATGCTAGTGGGTTTCATCTATTTACTGTGGCAATGACAGGTCATGCAGAGGATAAAGGGGTTCAACTACCGCAGCAAGTAACAGATGAATCGGTGTTGTCCTAATGCAGTAAAAGAGAGCAGGAGCGAGAGAGTAGGATTGTATCGGAATGAACAAGGGGGTTTTGCTTGCCTGGCACTTTGAAGATAACATTGAGTCTTCATCAGTGTCAACGATCACATCATCGGTATCACGTCTATTGAGAGGGGACAAATACCGGCAACACAGAAAGGAACACAATCAATGCAATGCACAATATGATGCATGCTCATGACATGGAAATATGAATGTGTTTTGAGCTAATGCAACTAGCAACAGATTAAATGAAGTTGGTTTGAATATAATATTCAAATTCAAACTCCATATGTGATTATTCAAATGCCATTTAATTGATTTGTGCTAAACAGCAGCTATAAGTTGTTCTGACATGCATGAAAATGGTGCAGATGGATTCCTTGAATTTTTCTGATAATTTTTCATATATAATTTATTTAATTTGGAGTTACGGTTAATTTTCTATGATTTTTAGAAGTTTTAGGCATTTTCTGGAATTTTCTGAATAATATTAAATCCAGAAATGATTACGGCGTCAGCACCACGTCACGGTGACGTCAGCAGGGTCAACTGGGCTGGCTCGGGTCAAACCTGACGTGTGGGGACCACACGTCAGTGACACAGTTAACTAACCTAAGTTTAATTAGAGCCTGGGCCCGCATGTCAGTGTCCTATCTACTTAACTAAGTTAGTTAACACTAACTTAAACTGGTACTAATTAAACAGGGGGGGCTGGGCCCACACGTCAGTGAGAGAGAGGGGAGGGTCAAACCGGGCAGTGGGTCAACCCACGCCGGTCAAGGGTCAACGGTCGCCGGCGTTTAGCCGCCGGCGAGTCCCGACGCGGTGGTGCGCTGCGGAAATGGCCTACAGAGCGCTGTTTGGCGCGCGGAGCACGACTACGGGATGCGGACGCTCGTCCGCATCCAACCAGGGTGGTGGCGCGGCCGGGGAGTGGCCGGAGAGTGGTCGGCGACGAGCTTTAGCGGCGGCCGGAGTTCGGCGTCAGTGAGGAAGGCGCTGCGGTGCACGGGGAAGGAGCAGGTGTGTGCGTTCGGCTCCTGAGAGCACGGTTAGCAGGCGGGTGCTACTAGGGCGAGCGGAGGAGCTCGGGAGCACGGGGCTCACTGGCCATGGCGATGGGCGGAGCTCGGTTTCGTGGGCGGCGGCTAACGGACGAGAACGGAGGGGGTGAGCAAGGGGGAAGGCGCAGGAGCTCACAGCGAGTTCGAGGGGGCAGTCAGCAGGCTCGGGGACGTCCTGTGTGCGGCAAATCGACGACGGCGATCATCGGACAGAGACGAGGAAGATGGCGACGATGGCGGCTCCATAGGGCCTCTGCGTTGGCTTTCCTCAATGGAGAGGCGTGGTGCAAGGTGGCGGAGGTGCTGGACTGATCGGGGAGGCAAGGCATCGGCGGTGGGCACGGCGAACGGCGTCGGTGGCAACGGGGCTCCGCTCGGTGGAGGAGAGAGGGAGCCAGAGAAAGGGGGGAGAAGGCACGGGGAGAGTGCGAGGCCTGGGAGGGTGCGTGGCGTCGCGGACGGGGTCCAGGGCGACGAGAGGAAGCAGGAGGTGGCCAGGGGGAAGCAGGAGGTGGCCGAGGCCTCTCGGGCGCGCGCCACGCCTCGCCTCTGTTCATCCTCCTGGCAGAGGAGGAAGATGACAAGGGGGAGGAGGTGGGCTGGGCCGGCCAGATGGGTTGGCCAGCTGGGCCACTGGAGGAGCTGGGCCGGCTCTGGTGGGCTGCACGGGTGAGGCCAGGTAACTTCCTTCTCTCTCTCTTTTATTTCTGTTTTGTTTTATTTAATTTATTTTGCCACTGTTTTGAATTTAAAATAATTCAAACAATGCCAAAAACTCCTCTGAATATTTTATATGGCTAGATGGACTTTTCCAAAAGCTTATAAAATATTTCAGGGGTATTGGAAATTATATTCTAATTATATGAATATAATTCAAATTCAAATAGCTAATGATTTAAATCCAAAGTCCCAAAAATAATTCCTTAAAAATGTTCAATATTTTGGTTGGGACCAGAACCCTTACCAAAAATTATCAAACATTTAAGGAGAGCATTTTGGAGCAATGAATGAGATTTCTAGGGTTTTTGCCCCTCTTTTATTTAAGTTTTTGAGGCTTCCAAAATTCCTCAGTTCAAATTTCAGAATTTAAACATGATGCACACATGAAGCTAGCCTAGAGCATTACCAGAAGCTAGGGATGTGACAACTTCATCAGTGAAGAATATGACATCAAATTCATCATACAAAATTTCATCAAATGTAGCAACATATATAAAGCAGTATGTGGACATGAGAAATTAGTAAATCATTTCTTCATGATTAGCTTGTGTCCTTTCAAGAACATTCAGGTCTCCATAAAATTCTTCAAACATTCAAGTTCGTCTAGAGACCTGACCCTACATAAGAGATTTGTTATTTTTCTTCACCACCCACATCTGAAGGGGTGGCAGAGAGTTCATCATTCTGTGAGCTCCATAAGAGAAAGGTGGCATTGAAGCTAGTGCACTTCATTTCATAGAAGAGGGGTTAGAGTAGGCATATGAATAAGCAGAGAAATTCTTCGAGGACTTATGAACATACTGATATGAGGAATAATGCAAATATTCATAGCTCTTGGATTTTCCCTGCGAAACAGAAGTGTTAGCACGATGATGTTCATCTGAGAGTTTGTATCCATATGAAGACTTTGGTCCATATGAAGAATTTGATCTCGGGTTCCTATTCTTCCCAGGTGGTAACATGAGGACATTCACCTGAATACTTTTAAGGCATCTTTTAGGATCCCATACTTTCTTCATAGGGGGGCCGTTCCTGCAGTTAGTTCCAACATATCTAGCAAATACTTCACCATTCTGATTTTTGAACAATTTATAGTTGGAGTCAAATGACTCTTCAGATGAATATGAAGATTCACATGTAAAGCCAGATAAAGTGGATGGATCTACGGGAGGTCCTTTTGCAGCAACCCATGTGGTTTTGGGGTACTGCTCAGGTTCCTAGTAGAACCCATCAACATTGAGTTTCCTCTCAAATGCAATACCCTATTTCCTAGGGTTCTTGTTGAGGATCTGCTTCTTAAGCACATCACAAAGAGCGTGATGCCCTTTGAGGCTTTTGTACATGCATGTCACACACAATTCCTTCAACCCTGCATTGTCAGTGATACTTATGGTATCCTTGGATGTGGAATTTGTGACCACAAAGACAGTCGAAGAATTTGCAGTAATAGAAGCATTAGAATTTTCATGTGAGGAATTAGCAGATTCATGTTCAATTCATTTCAAGCATGGTGGAACGAATTCATCCTGAGCGGAACTAGTCTGTTGAGCAAGCAATGAGTCGTTTTCCTTTTGAAGATCTTCATGACTCGCCCTTAGCTTCTCAAGATCTTCCTTTCTTTAAATAAATTGATAAGAAAGCTTCTCATGATCAGCTAAGAGGGTTTCATGATGACCTTGAAGATTATCAAACTTGGACTGAAGACTTTTAAGATCATCGGTCAGATTTTGAACTCGATTCATTTCCTCACCCAACAGGTCATTGCTTTTATCTAGCAGATTTTGAACCCTGTCCAAAGCTTTTTGTTGTTTAGTGGCAATAGTAGCAAGCTTGGAATAGCTAGATCCAAAATTATCATTAGATTCATCATCACTAGATTCAGATGAAGAATATTCGGGTACCTTTGCACCTTTTGCCATGAGGCATGGTGTTGAAGATGATGGTTCAGGTTCAAAAGTCATCGTTTTGAGTGATTCCTTGAACTCATCAAACCAGGGATAATGACAAGTTCGATGACCTTCATAGATGTCAGAGATTTGGTCCCAGATAAGCTTCGCATTGCAGTGATGCATAATGAGCCTGAACTGATTTCTAGATAGGCAGGAGCAGATGATGTCCTTCGCCAAGTGTCCAACCGTGTGTACTTGCGAATGTCATCAACATGTGCCATCTCGCATAGATCGGTAAGACCAATCTTAGTGAAAGTCCACAGCTCATTGTTCATCGCCATGAGGCACTTCCTCATCATGGCCTTCCACTTGGGATAATCATGACCATCAAAGATGGGGCATGACACTTTCTTCATACCTGTGGTCAAGATAACTAAAACTCCAGGTGGTTGAACCAAAATCACACAAAACAAGGGAGTACCTTGCTCTGATACCAATTGAAAGTGTGTTATATCGACTAGAGGGTGGGTGAATAGGCGATTTTTCCGAATTCGTCACTAAGGAAATTCAACTTGAGGAATTTGCTAAGCGACAAAATACAAGCAGCGGAATAAGTACTCAGGTGCAAGCATACCATGGCAGTAACACAGTCATCATGATGATATGAAACAAGCACAGAGCACAGGTAGTGTATAAACAGGATAAGCAGGTTGAAGTTAAGATGACTGAAGAAATAGGGTTAAGGAAATAGATAAAGTATTCAGTCAAAGTCTTCAAACAGTAACGATCAATTTCATCAACATATGAATGAGGAAATGAAAGGGTTGAGGAAATAGAACCAGCAGCTTGGTGAATACAGTGATTTGGTAAACCAGTTCCAACTCCTGTGATAGTTGTACGTCTGGTTGTAGCGGCTAGGTATTTAAAACTGAGGATACACGGTCCCGGACACACAGTCCTCACTGTATTCTCCTTGAGCTAAGGTCACATAGACCTCGCCCATTCACTCGTGGTAAGTCTTTAGCTGACTTCCAAACCTTCACAGACTTGGTCACTCAGTGATCCACAATTCCTCTTGGATGCTCTAGACCATGACGCCCAACCGTCTGGAAGATGCACAACCTTCAAAGGTAACAAGCGTCAATTCCACACAGGAACAATCTCTTTAGTGTGCTCAATCACTTTGGTTTTTAGGTGTTTGGGTTTGGGTTTTCCCTCATTGATGATTTTCTCTCAAAGTCCTCGGAGGATGGGATGCTCTCAATGACAAGTGTCAGTTTCTCTTAGAGCAGCCAACCAACTAGTGGTTGTAGGGGGCGACTATTTATAGCTGGGGAGCAGCCCGACATGATAAGACATAAATGCCCTTCAATGATATGACTGTTAGGTGGATAAGATATTTTGGGACAGCTGGCGCATAGCACAACAATGGTCGGAAATTTGAGCTCTCAAATTCCTTAGGGCTATCATGTTCCTTGTTTGTAGGCAATCCACATTGGCGAATTCCTAACTCTTCAGTCAGAACAAATTCCTCAGAGACCAGAAGATCTTCGTCTCTGTCACTGAAGAAAATGACTCAACTGTATGAGATTTCCAAAGGCTTCACTCGAAGGATTGGGTAGGTGTAGGATTTGAGATGAGCATCACTTGGAAAGTGTTTCCTTAGTTTTACCTCGACCCCCTTTAACAGTACAGCGTTTCTTATGACTCAAGAAAGATAAAATGAAACTACGAAAAAAAAGTATTCACACTTCATAATCCTCGCGTCAATATCAAAGTCTTCAAGGTCACACCAATTTCCTCATTTTCAAAGTCTTCAAGAAAACCAAAGTCTTCAATTGAAGACATTCATTTTTAGGGGTCAACTTTCTTCGTAAATATCAAACTCCTCATAAACTTATAGAACATGTGTACACTAACAAACACATTAGTCCCTTAACCTATAAGTCTTCAATACACCAAAATCACTAAGGGGCAATAGATGCACTTACAAAATACAAATACTTACCCCGGGTTAACAACGAAGGCGGGAAGCTGAGTTTGGGAAGAGTCGCCCAAAGACGGAGATGACTCCTGATAATTTGAGTCAGACAGATTAAGAGGTTGTCTAATAAGGCCTGCTTTGGGTAGAGACAGAGTTGGGCTGTGTGGTACCTCTGTATGACGTTTGCGGGAAGGGTTATAAGTTAACTCAGTCACCAGCTCTTTAGTACAGCTGCTCCGGGTTTGGCATCTCACATCATGTTGAGACTGTAAGAGTAGGGATCGATGTGTATAACAAGGGAAGAGGTTCACCGGTTCACTGGATTACAGAGAGTACGTGAATTTGGGAAATCGATAGCTAGGGTTCTTGAGCAGGAGGAATTGGGGATCGGTAGCCGCCGTGTCGTGCCTGATCCACTGGATGCATGGCCAGCCGGTGGAATTCGCTTAAGTAGCCGTCGTCGCCCTTGGGCTTCATTGGGTCCACTCCGGCCCAGTGTTGCGTGGGTTGGGCCGCCGGGTCCGTGGTAGTACTTGGGCAGTTGGCGAGCTCCGCGAGCCGCTGGTCTTCGGGTCCCGCCTGTCGGTGTCTTCTGTGGCGTAGGGGGCGCTGACATCCCCTCCTCCTTGGGATGAGGCTTGCCCCCAAGCCTCTGCTCCAGGGAAACGGGCTTGAAGCGCCACCTTGTCCTCCCAAGTGTCTGCAAGGGCTGCTTGATCTGACCAATGGATCAACACTTGCTCCACCAAGGCCCCATTCTTCCGATGCCATCGCTGTTGCAGGACTGCCACAGGTACGACATGAATGTTAGTAGGTTGGGGAAGTTCAGTGGAAACTTGCGTACCTGGCCTTAGGCATTGACGGAGTTGCGAGACATGGAACACCAGATGCACTTGCGATTGCGCCGACAACTCCAGTTTGTAAGCTGCATCATTAATCTTGGCGATTACAGTGAATGGCCCATAGTACTTGAATGAGAGCTTGTGGTTGGCTCGCCTCGCGACTGACGTCTGAATATACGGCTGCAGCTTGAGATATACCGGGTCTCCAACTTGGAAGACACGCGGCGACCTTCGCTTGTCCGCTTGGGTCTTCATGTGCTGTTGCGCACGATGGAGATGTTGTTGTAGCAAATCCTGCATTACTGCTCTTTCTTACAGTCACGAGTGAAGTGAAGGCACAGTACAGTCATTCGAAGAGGCTAAACCCCACTGCCTTGGTTCATATCCGAACATCGCCTTGAATGGGGACATACCGATGCTGGAATGGTGAGCTGAATTGTACCAGAATTGAGCCAAAGGTATCCAATAACTCCAGCGGCTTGGACAGGCGTGGACGAAGCAACGTAGGTAGGTTTCGACACATTGGTTCACCCGTTCCATTTGGCCGTCTGTCTGCGGATGATTAGCTGAGCTCATCCTCAATTCTGTGCCGGCGTACTTGAAGAGCTCGCGCCAGAAATTGCTGGTAAATACTGGGTCTTGATCCGAGACGATGGAGCTTGGGACTCCGTGGATGCGGTAGATGCTTGACATGTATAGGAGCACTACCTTAGTTGCTGTGTATGGGTGTGCCAATGGCAAGAAGTGCGCGAACTTGGTCCTTTTCTCCACTATCACCCACAGACAGTTGAATTTGCCAGATTGTTGTAAGCCGTCGACAAAATCCATTGTAATCATATCCCATGATTGCTGCGGTATTTGCAGGGGTTCCAGCAGTCCAGGTGACGCCGCTCGGTCCGGCTTGGCCTGCTGACAGGTTGGGCAACAACATACGTACTGAAGCACGTGCACTTTCATCTTCGGCCACGCGAACAGACGACGGATGCGACGAAACGTTGCTGGGAAACCACTATGCCCCCCATCGGGCTATCATGGAAAGCTGACATGATCTGCTGTTGCAACTCCGTGGAGCCTCCTAGCCAAATACTGCCCCTGAAATATAAGATTCCATTCTGGAGTGTGAATCTCTTTTTGGGGTCCTCCTGGAGAGCCAGTTGCTGCAGCAGTTTTTGAGCCTGTGGGTTGCAGTTGTAACTTGCCAACACGTCCTTCAGCTAGCTGGGTTGACAAGTGGAGACGTCAAACAGGAGTTCAGTAGGCTGTGATCTGGACAGAGCGTCTGCTGTTGTGTTCTCGAACCCTTTTTTATACTTAATGGTGTATTTGAGACCCAAGAGTTTGGTGAAAGCTCGCTGCTGCTAGGGAGTTGTCAGGCGTTGCTCTTCGAGATGAACTAGACTCTTCTGGTCAGTGAAGATAACAAACTCGTTATGCTGCAAGTATGGTCGCCATTGGTCGATCGCTACCACAATGGCCAAATACTCTTTCTCGTAAGTTGAGAGTCCTTGGTAGCGGGGGCTCAAGCTCTTGCTCATGAAAGCGATTGGGTGTCCCTCTTGTTGCAAGACTGCCCCTATTCCCTTGTCACACGCATCCGTTTCGATAGTAAAGGTTTTGCTGAAATCTGGCATCGCCAAGACTGGGGCTGTCAGGAGTTGTTGTTTGAGCAGCTCGAACGCTTGGTTAGTGTTATCTGTCCAGATGAAGGGGGCGCCTTTCTTCAAGAGATTGAAAAGGGGTCGCGCAATAATCCCAAACCCGCAGACAAATCTGCGATAGTACCCGGCGAGTCCCAGGAATCGGCGTACGTCTTTTGCATCGACTGGTGTTGTCCACGCCTCAACTGCTCTGATTTTTGTTGGGTCCGTAGCCACTCCTTGGCCGCTGACGACATGCCCCAAGTATGATAGTTGCTGCTGGCCAAACTCACAATTGGATATCTTTACTTTCCACTGATCTCGACGAAGGAGCTCAAGGACTTGCCTTAAATGTGCCAAATGGTCATCCTAGGTCTTGCTAAACACCAAAATGTCGTCGAAGAAGAGCAAGATGCAATGTCGCGGAAGGGGTTGCATTGTCTTTGTTATGGCGCCGTTGAAGGTGCCCAGGCCTCCTGCTAGGCCAAAAGAGAGCACTTTGAATTCATAGTGTCCTGAGTGCGTCTGGAAGGACATTTTGAATTCCTCCCCTTCGGCTAAACGGATTTGATGATAACCCGCTCTTAAGTCCAACTTGGAGAACCAGACGGCGCCATGCAACTCATCAAGCAGCTCCTCGATGATTGGCACTGGAAATTTGCTGACGTGGGTCATGGCATTAAGATGTCTGTAATCTACACACAACCACCAGGTCCCGTCCTTCTTCTTGACTAAAATAACCGGCAAGGAAAAGGTACTGTGGCTGCGTTGAATCACCCCAGACTGCAGCAACTCCTGCACCTGACGCTCTATCTCCGACTTGTGCTCCGGCTTCTGACGGTAAGGTCTGATGTTGACGGGTTGCGCCCCCGGCATGAGTGGGATGGTATGATCGCAGGCCCGTCGCGAGGGTAGGCCTTTGGGTTCGCCAAACACATCCTCAAACTCTGACAGCAGTGTTTGCAGCTCTGGGGACTCTTGCACTTGAGTCTCTTGCTTCTCATTGATGGGGTAGAGCAAACATAGGTGAAGTAAGGCTCCTTGGCGATGCAGTTGCTGCAGCTGCGCGCTGTTGATCACATGGCATTGCGATGACTGTGCCTCATGCCCGAATAAGCTAGCTGTGCCCAGCGCTGTCGGAATGCGCAAGTGCTTGTTTCTCCAATCGATAGTCATCGGGCTGTGCTGCTCAAGCCAGTCCATACCCAGAATAGCATCATATACTCCCAGAGGTAAGACCTCCATATCAGTCACAAAATCCAACCCTTGAGATGACCAGCGACAACCAGGGATGGAGGTAGAGCAGGTAAGTTCCCCCCCCCCGTCAGCCACTTTCACTTTGCAAGGTCGTCGCAGTTCTTGTACTCCCGACAAGCGTCCCGCCAGCTCCTGATTGATGAATGATGTAGAACTGCCGCTGTCCACAAGTATGAGCACCTCCTGGTCTTGCATAGTAGCCAGCAGTTGGAATGCCTTTGGGGAAACACCACCATCTAGGGCTGGCCGTGAAATTGCGTGCACTTGTTGCACATCCTCTTCGGTGTCGGAGTTGGTCTCGACGCCGAAAAGCTCGAGCATCTCTTCGATGATGTGTAGACGGTTGTGGGGCATACATGTTCGTGTCCCCACCATTTGCCGCACTTGAAGCATAGCCCACGGGCACGTCGATGGTCCCGTAGCGCTTTTATCTTGGTTGTATCTGCTCGCGCTGCATCAGTGCCGCGGCGGTCTGTCGCTGGTGCCGCCGGAGCAAACCGTGTCGGTGGTGGAGGTAAAGGCAGAGGCATGCCCGCGCGCGGGGCGGGCTCGGATGGTCGTGGCAAGCTGCCCAACACGTCGTCGCCCACTTCCTCCTGAAGTAGGGCCAGCGCGCAAGTCGTATCCAAGTCAGTTGGGCGCTGGACTAGCACCACCGCTCGGATATCCCTCCACAGGCCCTCGACAAATCGAGTCAAAAAGTAGAATGGGTGAATCAAATCAGAATAGGATGATAAATGATTGATAATTAACTCAAACTGCTCTATATATTGCGCTACTGAAGACGTTTGGCGGACAGTGTAGAACTGTCTGATCAGCGTTTGATGCCGATCCCGCCCGAAACGAGTACAGAGTAATGCAGTGAAAGAATCCCAATCGTAATCCCCCAGCCTTTTCTGAATGGACTGCAGCCACACAGATGCCGCCCCCGAAAAATTCAGAGCGGCCATGGGAACCCAAAATGATTGCACAATACCAAACATCTGAAAATATTGCTCGCAAAGTGTCTTCCAGAGATTAGGATTATCTCCTGTGAACTGCGGAAACGAGATCGAGGGATGGGTTTGACCCAACCCTGAGAGCAATTGACTCGCGTGCGCGAACGGGGATAAAGAAGAAGATGGAGTCGCCAGAGCGTTGAACTGACCAGGTGCCGGGGGAGGGGACGGCGTCTGGAACAATGTCGCCGGGGCCCCCCGAGGTAGGTTGAAGACACCGTGGCCTGTGGGCCCTTGAGGAGCATCGACCTGTGGGCCCGATGTGGGCGCCGGTCATCGCTGGTGGATTGTACGCTGGTGGTGGCGCCCGGTTGCCCTCGACTTCCTTGGTTGGTGCTGGTTGCGCGAGCTAGAGATAAAGAAGAAGATGTCGCCGCCCAGATCGGCGACGTGTTTCTCTAGATCGGGCCGCCAATTGACGAGTTCGTCGATCTTGGCTGTGGACGCTTGGATCTCGGCGATGACCTTGTTCTGGGCCTTCAGGGTGTTGTCGAGGCGATCGAGAAAGGCTTCAATCGATGGATCCATGGCCATCAGCTGCGATCTCGCTTGCCGAACGCTCCGCGTCTCGATGATTTGGGCCAGAGTGGCGGAGAGGGAGTGGGGTAGACTGGTCTCTGATACCAGATGTAAGAGTAGGGATCGATGTGTATAACAAGGGAAGAGGTTCATTGGTTCACTGGATTACAGAGAGTACGCAAATTTAGGAAATCGATAGCTAGGGTTCTTGAGCAGGAGGAATTGGGGATCGGTAGCCGCCGTGTCGTGCCTGATCCACTGGATGTGTGGCCAGTCGGTGGAAGTCGCTTAAGTAGCCGTCGTCGCCCTTGGGCTTCATTGGGTCCACTCCGGCCCAGTGTTGCGTGGGTTGGGCCGCCGGGTCCGTGGTAGTACTTGGGCAGTTGGCGAGCTCCGCGAGCCGTTGGTCTCCGGGTCCCGCCTGTCGGTGTCTTCTGTGGCATAGGGGGCGCTGACAGAGACTTTTCAAAACAAAGTTTGGGTCTAAATGAGCTTTTGGATGAGAAAATGGAACTTTCTAGACAACCTGTGTCGGTGTACAAAAGTAGGGGCTCTCCTTTTGACCCCTTTACTTGTGCACGGGCAGTCAGAGCCACGCGCCGCGGCCACACTTAGCAGGGCAGAGGAGGGAAGCCAGAGAGAAGCTGAAGCACAAGACAACCAAGGCGACGCCAAGACCAGAAGCGCAGGAGGGAAAGAGGGCGAGGTGGACTCCCTCGGCAAGATCCTTGCCGAGGCAGCCCCCCGCAGCCCCGGCAAGAGCCTTGGAGCTTTGTGGAGTGGGCATTGGAGCTTTCGAGCTTTGGTTTGAAGTTTGAAAGTACTTCCACAATCCAAAGCAGAGTCTTGGCAGAATTCATTGCAGAATGGACCTCAACGCCTAACGAAGAAATCTAGGAGACCACCCTCCCCGGCAAGGAAGCAAGTCGCAAGTGGATCATGTACTTTGATGGGGCTTTCTCGCTGCAAGGCGCCGGTGCTGGTGTGCTGCTCGTCGCGCCCACCGGAGAGCACCTCAAGTATGTAATCTAGATGCACTTTCCTAGGGAGAAGTCCACCAACAACACTTCTAAGTATGAGGGGTTGCTTGCCAGCCTCAGTATCATGGCAGACCTTCGGGTCAAGAAGCTCATCGTCAGGGGCGATTCACAGCTTGTCGTCAGGCAAGTTAACAAAGATTATCAGAGCCCATTGATGGAGGCCTACATTGATGAGGTGACGAAGCTGGAGGAGCGCTTTGACGATATACAAGCGGAGCACGTTCCCCAAGTGGAGAACGACATCACCAATTACCTGTCAAAGCGTGCTGCATTCAAGTTACCTGTGGAACCAGGTACTTTTTTGCTTCGGTTAACTCAACCATCCGTCGAACCATCAACGGAGCAGAACAAATGGAGGAAATCAGGCTCCGTCAAGTACATTCCCACTGAGCCCCCGGGGGCCGCCGGCGAGGGTGTTGCCGTGGATTCTGAGCCTGCCGAGGAGCGATTGATTCCGGTGGGCCGTCAAGCCCTAGCCGTAGAGACGGCCACTCCCATGGCAGAAGAAATGCCTTTGTCCCTTGCCGTCGAGCCCCGGGATTCGGCATGGGCATAGCATACCGTCTGATTCCTCCAAACAGGGGAGCTTCCTGAGGAGCAGGAAGAAGCGGAGAAAGTAGCCCGTCGGTTTGCCATGTATCAGTTCGTCGACGACGTCCTATACAGGAAGCGACCAAACGACGTGAAATTGAAGTGCATTCCCCGGGAGGAAGGACTGGGGCTGTTGGTAGAGATACACGGAGGCATATGTGGCTCCCACATAGGGTCGAGGGCCCTTGCCGGCGAAGCGTTCCGGCAAGGTTTCTTCTAGCCCACTGCCCTCCAGGATGCAACAACACTAGTAACCAAGTGTGAAGCGCGTCAGTTCCATTCAAAGAAGCTTCATCAACCAGCTCAAGTCCTTCAAACAATCCCCCTCTCTTGGCCATTTTCGGTCTAGGGGCTCGACATACTGGGCCCCTTCCCCCGTGTTGTCGGGGGCTTTGAGTACTTGTACGTTGCAATCGACAAGTTCACAAAATGGTCGGAGGTGGAAGCAGTGAGGAAGGTGACAGCACAGTCAGCCGTCAAGTTCTTCAAGGGACTAGTCTGCCATTTTGGTGTGCCAAACAGAGTCATCACCGACAATGGCACGCAGTTCACAAGCCACACCTTCATGCAGTACACCCAAGACCTCGGCAGCAAGGTCTGTTTCACTTCCATGGCACAACCACGGAGCAACGGCCAGGCGGAGAGGGCAAATGCTGAAGTACTACGAGGCCTGATAACAAATACTTTTGACAAGCTGCACAAAAGCGGAAGGCGCTGGATTGATGAATTGCCGGTGGTTCTTTGGTCGATCAGAATGACGCCAAATCGAGCCACCGGCCAGACACCCTTTGCCCTGGTATACGAGGTAGAAGCAGTTCTCCCCATGGAAGTCATATACGGGTCACCTCGAGTGCTCTCTTATGACGAGCTTGAGCAAGAGCGATTGCGACAAGATGACGCAATGCTCCTTGAGGAAGATCGTCTTCGGGCGGCTATGAGAGCAGCATGCTACCAGCAAGCCTTGCGCCGCTACCATAGCCGCAAGGTTCATGCCCGAAGCTTTGAGGAAGGCGACCTTGTTCTTCGGCGTGTTCAGTCGGCCAAGAATTCCAACAAGTTGACGCCGAAGTGGGAAGGCCCTTATCGGGTAATACAAGTCACCAGGCCTGGCGCAGTCCGCCTGGAGACCGAAGATGCTATTCCAGTGAGCAACTCCTGTAATATTGAACATCTTCGCAAGTTTTACCCATAAGGCGCGGTTGCCGGGCCCCCTGGCAACCCACCTTTTGTACAAGCCTTGCCGGCAAGGCATGTAACCCTCTGTACAAAGCCAGGGGCAGATCCTAAGCATAAATAAATGAAGCACTGGCGCCCTAAGTTTTAGCATGCATGCTAGGTTAAGTCTATCCCTCGGTTAGGGTTGATAGTGCGTAGCGGCGACTAACCCCTAGCCTAGAGGTCGAGTATGCGTTTTTCTGTCTCCTTTGGTTCGCAGGGCACATGGACACTTCTGCTGAGCCGCTTGGAAGAAAGAAAACAAATCGGCACTCCGGCCCCAGCAAGCTGAGACTACCGGGGGCTGAAGACACAAGGATCTAACCACGGCAAGCCAAAGTTGCCGGGGGCTGCAGATTCAGATAAGTCCTTCATCCCCTGTTATGCATTTTTGTATTGAACTGGGACAAATGAAACCTCGTTTTTCTCCAAGACCACCGTGCTTCCCCTTCTTCTTGTACCCAAGTCCCTGGGACAGAACCGGGTCATAGACGCGGTGGCAAGGAAATAAATGGAGGGCCTAACTCTACTTCGCCCTTGCCTCCGTCGAAGGCATGAGAATGGTCGACCGAAGTCAAGGAACGGCAAGGCCTGTTGCTGGGCGACAATGTTTATCTTAAAAATAATAAGGATTCATTCCTTGGCATGGGCCTCGCTCACGCACAGATAACCCGGCAAGCATCCTTTTTCATTAAAAACATCCCATACAGGTATAGTTCATACGGAATTAAAAACGTGAGCAAGGGGATAACAAGTCTTAAAATTAACAATTGCCCGCAGGCTTACAAACTAAAAAATATAAGATGCTCGTAATCCCTTTCTTGTCCCTCTCCTCAGAAGCTGGAACAAGAGGGCAGGAGGGCGAAAAGAGCGCCTGGGCGAGGTGCGAGGAGCAGAAGGCACCAAGAGAACGTCCCGGTGCCTGGAGACGACCTGGAGATGAGGCAGCGGGCCGGCAATACGCGACGAAGGCGTCGGTGCCCGCGTACTCTGACTTGACGGCCGCCACCCACCTTCTTCGCCTTCTCAGGCCCGCCTACGCCAGCCGACCAAGGAGACAACGGGGAGCGCCCCGATGGAGAGCTTGGCGAAGAAGGCCCTCGGCAGGCCGCGTGACGTAGGGCGGGGCGACGCCGTCAGTCGGAGACGAGGTCGACGTGACCCCGCTCGACGCTCTCGTCGTCGCTGTCGGTGCCCTCCTCATCACTCTGGCTTGAAGAGGAATCTTCATCGTCGGAGGAGCTCTCCACGCAGCACGTCAAGCGAGTTCCGAGATCTCCAAAGACCTTGATGGAGAGCAGACTACCCTCCATTAACTTGAATTAGAGGACAAGCCCCGCCGTCAGGCTTTGTATGCGAGTGAACATCTTCCATCCGCGGCGGAGATACATGATGTGAGGAGCGGGGAAGTCGACATCAACCCACGTGCCGCCGTTCCTGCGGCCCCTCATGTGAAACCAGAGGGTCTGGGTGGATATAGCTCCATCTCCCGAGAAAATGCAGTAGGAAGACGGAGGCGGCGACGTGGTGGCCGGCGCAGCCTGATGAAGAACTCGCGGGGCTAGTCCCCGACGTAGCCCTCCGTCGGAGGAGGCATCGCTGGCGGAGGCGAGGAGGATCTGCTGACCCGTCCTCCACTCCCCCGAGCACCACGACAACTTCGGCCTTGCCCCCTCCCCTTCCTCTCGTGGCCGGTTCCTCCGCCACGAGCTCCTGGGGAGGAGGAACATGCTGACGAGCAGCAACCCTCGCCGCCATCGTCGAAGGGCCAGCGCTTCCTCTCGCCATGGCAGATGGAAGAAAGAAGCGGAGGTGGAAGGAGACGGATGATGGAAGAATGTGGAATGCCGCCCCCTCCCCTTTTTATAAAGGGGCGGAGTCAGGGCTCGGCCGCCCCACTCGACCAATCCGATCATCGAGGGCACAGGGAATCAGGACCGGCCCGCTGCCCCAATCAGCGACGGCCCGATTTCCCACCTCCACCTCCTTCCACCTGCATGAGGGACACATGGCGAGCGAGCAGCATTAAAGGGATGGGCGAACCAGCCGCTCCCCACCCCGTGATCATGGGGCGCGGGCGCCTTGAAGACCATGACCCGAGTCCACCCAAGTAAATGGGTCATGCCTCTACGCCTCCCTCCTTTTATGGGGAAGGCGCGAGCCACCTCTTTACCATGATGTGACGCATGCGTGCGGGAACCGCCCCATGCAAGACCCCCACATCACGCACGACCCTCCACATCGTGCATTCAACGCGGGTAGTGGGGAAGCGCAGCGGACGAGAAGTTACTGCTGTAAAATCCACCCCACCTGCCCGCGCACCATTCTAGGCATAGCCCAGCAACGTGTCGTGCTTATGTGTGGCCCATCCCCGGGGCTCCTGTCGGTGTACAAAAGTAGGGCCTCTCCTTTTGACCCCTTTACTTGTGCACGGGCAGTCAGAGCCATGCGCCTCGGCCACACTTAACAGGGCAGAGGAGGGAAGCCGGAGAGAAGCCAAAGCACAAGACAACCAAGGCGACGCCAAGACCAGAAGTGCAGAAGGGCAAGAGGGCGAGGTCGACTCCCTCGGCAAGATCCTTGCCGAGGCGGGCCCCCGCAGCCCCGGCACCAGCAGAGCAAGTCACCCTTGAGCCCACAGGCTCTGACCTAATTAACTACATTGGAGCCAAGGCTTGGGAGGCGCCTCTATGGTGGCATGCAAATCTTCGTCAAGATCATAAACATATGAGTTCAGATGAGGACCAGAAGACGGCGACCCTCGGTAGGATCCTAGCCGAGGAAATCCCCAAGACCCCCGGCAAGACTCTTGCCGGGGATGACAGCAATGCCATGGCAAGACCCTTGTTGGGCCCCCGGCAAGACCCTTGCCAAGGGCATCAGCAGGGCCACTGCCAGGCCTGCGCCAGCCAAGACTCCACCGCCGTCCCCATGCAGCTGCCAGCTCAACCAGTTGAGCAGGCGCCTGCGTGGCGACGTGCGGCCTCTACACCAACCCAGCAAGCTCCTGCGTGGTGGCATGCAAGTCTTCCTGAAGGCTCCACCACTGCGCCAGCCCAGTAGCCAGCCAACGTGGCGCCACGACGCAACGTCAGTTCGGACGCGTGTCAAGGCCAGGCGAGGCGGCGACAGCTGGGACGTGCTTCCCTGGCATCCCCGATAAATTAAGGGGGCACGTCGGCAGCGCTTTAAATGTGTTTGTCTAATGGTCCCAGAGGATAGGCTCATCGACTATAGACCTTTCCACCTCCTGTGTGCCGCTGTGGCGACCCCTTTTTTGCCTATAAAAGGAGGCCCGAGGCGACCAGGAGGGGGATTCGGCTCTTTTGGGCAAGTTGCACCCCCTAGCTAGCTCAAGAACACAAGAACACTCAAATACATCCACCAAAGCAGGACTAGGGTATTATGCAACTTCGCGGCCCGAACCTGGGTAAACGATCCGTGTGCTCCCTGTCAGACCAGCTCTTCTCACAACCCCGTTCCCGCCTACCATAGAAGGGATCCCAGTGACCCCATAAGTGCTGTTCCCACCGACAACCCGCCTGATTTTGTTTAGAGGTGATTGGTCTGAGCCGGAAGTGACAGGAATTACCTCAATATTGTCAGCCCGGCTAGTGGCAGCCTCCTCGTGAGAGCAAGAAGTGTCAACTAATTCAATAAAGAGTTGGCCAAGAGAGTCAAGGTCTACCTCTAATGGATTGTCACCATCAGCTGACTTGCCCATAGTAGCCGGCTCAGGTGCGGCAGCTGCCTTATTCTTCTTCAACTTTGGGCCAATTTTAGTCTTGGCCATAGCAGTCTTTATTTTCCTCTTCAAAAAGCAGAGTCGGGCTGTATAATAAGAAAAGATTAACAAGTGAGACACAGAACAGAGTCAAGAATATTTAAAACCAGATACAAGATAATACTTACAGCAGGGATCGGGTTAAGTTTGAAGAATGCAGGAAGCCCTATCTTGTACAATTTCCTTGTGACTCCCCAAGTAAGGAGTTCATAGCTTGAAAGGCCTCTTCAGCAGTAAAGTTTTCAAAACTATATTGTTGAGGGTCATCTGACTCGCCAGAATAGTTGCACATTAAGCTGGGTCAGTAACTTAGGGGAAGAATTTTCCATGAGACCTAGCAACAAGCTAAGTCGACTCCGGTCAACTTGTTGGCTAACAATGCTTTTATCTTCGGATAATGCTGGAGTGCTTCATTATGTTCAGCTGGAATAAGATGGTTTGGCGGGTTAAAGTTGATGGGAAGATGACCAGCCCGGTAACCTGACAGAGGATTCTCAGACGCTGGGGCGGTGTTCTTACAATAGAACTAGGTTTTAACCCATCCCTTGGGATGGCTCAACCAAACAGCAGTGGGGAAGCAGCCATCTCGGCATCTTTGAATTGAGATCCCACCTATTTCTTGAGTCGGACCGCTGGCACATTCAGTTTGGCGGTTTAAATAAAATAATTCCTTGAAAAGAGTAACGGTGGGCTCCACTTACAGATAAACTTCGCAAAAGACTTTAAAGTGGCAAAGGTCGTTACGGAGTTCAGGCCTATGTCTTGAGGATGGAGGTTGAAGTAGTGCAAAACATCCCGAAAGAATTTTGACCCGGGCGGTGTGAAGCCCCCTGAGAATATGGTCAGTGAAAACTATCACTTCTCCTTCGTCATGGTTAGGGACATTTTCCCCTTGGCTGAGCCGCCAACCAGTCTCTTCCTGAGCCGCCAAGAGACCTTGATCCACATAATCTTTGAGTATTTGTTCGGTGACCAGAGAAGGGCCCAATTGCAAAGAGTAGTTTTTGCCATATTAAGCCGCCTAAAAATGATAGGAAGGTGAGTTGTCTAAAAAGGGGCATTGATTCATCAACAATATAGGAATGAACGATATAAGGATAAGCCGCCTTAAGTTAAATGGTGGGTTAGCTAAAAAAGATAATTTATGGAATTTTGGCGGGTTACAAATACATTGATAAGCTGCCCGAAAGCAACGGGCAGGTCAGTTATCTAGAAGATCCAAGATGTCGAATTCTGCTAAGTATGGAGCAAACAAGTTTCATAGTTTACAGTTATAATTACGGATCTACAAACATTTCAAAAAATAAAAAGAATTACTAAACCTAAAAATCAATGGCGGAAGAACTAGCAAGATATCCACTAATTCTAGAAGGGAATACCTATTGCTAAAATTCAAGATGGTGATAAAACTGCTACCGCGGTATTTCTCTAGTGTTTTCGGATCAAAAATAGCTTTTGTTCAAAGGATGCGATGAACTAGGATGAACTCCGACAAACTCTACGAACTCAAGTGATCTAATGCAGATCTGAGAAGGGAAGGAAACAGTACCTGTTTGCGGTGGATAAAAGTGGAGAAGCACCGCTGGATCCCGACGGCGATAGGGCAGTGCTACGGCTTCAACTGAAGAAGGCCGGCACGGTTCAACGGATCCGGTGGAGCTCCGGTTGCGACAGACTCGAGAGAAATAAGAAGAAGTGGAGGCGACGGGGTAAAGGTGAAAAGGGAAAACCCACGTGCCTATTTATAGGGAAAATAATGAACAGTAAAGACCCATGCAAAGATCGAGGAGGCGCAATAAATTTTATAATAAAGGGACGCCTCGATTTTCGGAGCGGTGGATTAATACAAAGATCTGCTATGTCGTCATGAGAATTTTTCTGAATTTACAAAGATGACGTCATCTTTTCTAATGGTGGCTTATGAAGAGCTGTTCAAGGTTAAGCATTCAGAAGAAGAAAGAAGATTCGCCAACTGGCAGGATTGAAGATTGACATGAATAAGTTGAAATCAATCTGGGGCCTAATGTTGGGGATATGACCCCACGGTGTAACCCGCCCAGGAGAGGCCGTGTTAGGTAGTAGGTGACTTAATGATTAGGCTTTAAACATGCCCGAGTTATCAAGATGCAGAGCGAGGAAGGCGACTCACAAGATGGGCCGGATGGAAGCCCAGGGACAGAAGACGGTGTGTAACCCGGAAGTGTAAGCCGCCTCATGGCGACTTGCCAAAGAAGGCAAGGCGACTCAGAGCCAAAGTCGATCATGAAGCATGACCCGACCCGGACTCTTGTATGCCCAGGGCCTCGACCTGTGTATATAAAGGCGAGTCCCTGCGGCGGGTAGACTTAAGTTACAATCAATCCATAGCTAGGTCAAGCGAATCCGCTCCCTTGTAATCGATACTCTAGAAATACAACATAAAAGCAAGATGCAGGCTTTTACCTTGATCATGAGGGGCCGAACCTGGGTAAACTTGTGTCTCTCATCCCGCTCAACCCCGACAAGTTAATCACCATAGCGATGGCCTCGCACCTAAGTCCTTTCACTAGGGCATCTACCGTGACAAAACCACGACAATCCCAGTGACAAAAAGGGACATGACACATATGTATCGTTGCTATTAACGGTAAAAGGATGGGATTTATTTCATACGTGATTTTATCCTGTCTACATCATGTCATATTGCTTAAGGTGTTGCTCTATTTTTTCATGAACTTAATACACTAGATGCATGCTGGAACACGGTCGATGTGTGGAGTAATATTAGTAGATGCGGAACTGTTTTGGTCTACTTGTCTCAGACGTGGTGCCTATATACATGATCATTGCCTTGGATATAGTCATAATTATCTTCTTTTCTATGAATTTCCCAACAGCAATTTGTTTGCCCACTGTGTGCTATTTTCAAGAGAGAAGCCTCTAGTGAAAACTATGGCCCCAGTTCTATCTTTTCTCATATTAAAAAGAAAAATACTTGCTGTAATTTCCTTTTATTTATTTTATTTTTTATTTTTGTCCGATCTATCTATCAAAAACTATACAATTTAATCTTGGTCATAACCGTTAAGGGATTGACAACCCCTTGTTCGCGTTGGGTTGCAAGTATTTGTTGTTTGTGTGCAGGTGTTGTTCATGAGGCATTGCTTGGTTCTCCTACTGGATTGATAACCTCGGTTTCATAACTGAGGGAAATACTTATCTCTATTGTACTGCATCATCCTCTCCTCTTCAAGGAAATCCCAACGCAGCTCACAAGTAGCACCTGCTGGCGAAGGGACGTGAGCTGGCAGCTGCCCGGGTTACTCACGACGAGCAGAGGCGCCTTGTTGCAAAGAAGGACGAGCTCCAGGCCGAAGTTGATGACCTCAGGAAGCGGCTGCTGGATGTGGACACCACCACCGAGGAGGCGTGCCATGACCTATTGACTCAGGCGACGACTCTTCAACAATCTTCTCCACCTTGACAACCGCTTCGACTTTGGGCAGGTGGTGACTCCTGTCCAGGCGGAGCTCCATGAACTCCTTGAGGAGGCGGTGAGGGGACATGTGGTTGGCTTCGTTCGGCATTACACCTTTGAGGATGAGACCAGCGAGCCCCCGATGACGACGGCGAGGGCGACGATGGCGGAGCCTTGTCCGCCAAGATCCTCCTTGATTTATGTCTGTAATAGAGTAGACGCGGCCCCATCAGGGTGTGAGGACATTTGTCTGGCACTTTTGTTCATGCACTTGATGTTTATGCATCTTTTTTTATTCCCGAGATCTTTCTTTCCTTCTTACATTTTGTTTGTGCCCTAAGTCACTGGGGCCTAGCCCAATAAGCGGGCTACGACCGTCACTGCTATGCCTGGAGCATGCACTCAGCAAGGCTAGAGGGTGTAGGGCTCTTAGGGCCGGTAGGAGACCCTTAAGCGCGATGCTCAGGGTCTCCCCTTGACGCGCGAGTGGCTCGTGCCGAGGAAGTCAAGGTGCCTCGAGAGGAAGAGAACCCAAGGGGTGTTAACAAAGGCTCAAGAGGTGCTTTTAGACTTAGCTCTTCCGAGTCGTGTAGCTTGGTGCAAGTCCTCCGCAAGGTGTGGCTCATGGGGTGCGGTCGCTCGTGAAGCCTTCTTCCCATGGGGTGCTGCTCGTGAGGCATCCTGAGGGGGAGCTCCTGAGGCCTTTAGTATCATGCATCAGTGAGATTGCCAAGTTTTTTCTAATGCAGCGGGGCACGCTCGTGAAATCGCCTGTGGGTGTTACGCGAGGAGACAAGAGCACCAAGGACCTGGTGAGGTGGCATACACGGGAGCAGGCCCGCGATCCAGAGCTCAATCACTTGGGTTTTGTAGTGCTGGTGGGACTGATCCGAGCACAAGTATCGTGCCCGTCCCCCGCTCGCGCGATACACATGGGGGAGATCGTGAGCGAGCACCCCCTCCGAGGCACACTCAGCTGCAAGTACGTACACATGATGATGTAGTAAATAAACTTTACTAATGCATGAAGTAGATTAATTACATAACAGAAAGATACATGATGTCCTATTTGACACGGGTCAGTTTGAGGATGTGATGACCGGGGGGCTCAGGTAAGTAGGCCGCCAATGAGGAGCATGGGGCTTCCACGAGAGTGGAAGGGATCTCTCGCGAGTCGGTGGCAGAGCTGGTAGAGAGAGCTCCGGAGTGTGTACAGTTCCATGTCGCTCGTATCTGTGGGGCCAAGGATAGAACTTACAGAGATGTCGGGTGTTCCATGTGTTTTGTACCGGAACACCCTCCTTCGTCTGAAGTCGTGCCGCGTCAGGCCAAGATATGGGTGTGTACCACCTCCTCATTTCTTTTGATCTAGGGCCCCAGGTGTCGGTGTCAAAACCAATAGATTTCAGGTAGGGGGTCCCAAACTATGTGTCTGAGGATTGATGGTAACAAGGGATAAGTGGGACACAATGTTTACCCATGTTCGGGCCCTCTTAATGGATGTAAAACCCTACGTCCTGCTTGATTGTATTCAATGAGTATAGGGGTTACAAGAGTTGATCTACCTCGAGATCATAATGGATAAACCCTAGCTGTCTAGCCTATGAGAATTTTGATAGCCTCTACGGACTAAACCCTCCGGTTTATATACACACCAGAGGGGTCTAAGGTTGTACAGAGTCGGTTTGTGGGGGAAGGAAATAACATATCTAGACACCAATCTTGCCATCCACGCATAGGGGAGTCCTGCCCAGACACGGGGGGGGGGAGTCTTCTGCTTGTATTTTCAAGGCCCATCAGTCTGGCCCATATCAAATAGCCCAGACACCCAAGGACCCCCTAATCCAGGACTCCCTCACCAGGCTCATGCGCATCAGCCTCACGAAGGTGGCTCCGGCACCCTCCAGGCCGAAGGGCATGCGCATGAGGTAGGGCGAGGCCCCGATCTGGTCGATCTGTGAAAGAAGGAAGGGGTTCCTGGGGCGAGCCATGTTGAGGGCTGCGAAGTCGACGCACATGCGCATGTCATTGTGTGGCTTGGCAATGGCGGTAGAGTTGGCAATCCACTCGGGGTGGAGGACTTCATGGGTGATTCCAGCATCTTGGAGTGTCTTGATTGCTAGGGTAATGAACTTTTGCTTCTCTGGTGCCTGGCGTCGTACCTTCTGCTTCACGGGTTGCACGCTGGGGCATGCGGCTAAGTGGTGCTTGGTCACCTTCCTCGGTACACTGGCATGCCTGATGCTGTCCAAGCCAACATATCAGCGCTTTCCCGGAGGAAGGTGACGAGCCCGCCTTCCTATTTGGGGGGAGGGTCGCTGCCGATGTGTAATGCCCATGATGCGACTATATCTCCCACATGTCAAAGCACGACTTAGAGGCATAACCGCATTGTAAGCAATGTCACAAGTGAGGTAATCTTCACAACAACCCATGTAATGAATAAGGAAAAGAGGTACATAGTTGGCTTACACTCGCCACGTCACACAATAGCATAAATAACATTACATTCATCCAGATACAATCAAGGTCCGACTACGGAACCAAAATAAAGAACAACCCCAAAAGCGACAAGGTCCCCTGATCGCCCCAACTGGGCACCACTACTGATTGTCTGGAAAAGAAACGTAGTATCGTCCTGAGTCCTCATCGAACTCCCACTTGAGCTCAGTCGAATCACCTAGAGCAGTATCATCAGTCCCTACATCTGGTTTTGAAGTAATCTGTGAGTCACGGGGACTCAGCAATCTCACACCCTCGCGATCAAGACTATTTAAGCTTATAGGAAGGGTAAAAGGTATGAGGTGGAGCTGTAGCAAGCGACTAGCATATATGGTGGCTAACATACGCAAATGAGAGCGAGAGAGAAGGCAAACGCGCGGTCGATAAACTATGATCAAGAAGTGATCCTAGAAAAACCTACGCTCAAGCATAATCAAGATCGTGTTCTCTTCCTGGACTCCGCCGAAAAGAGACCATCATGGCCACACATTCTATTGATTCATTTTAATTAAGTTAAGTTTAAGGTTATCTACAACTGGACATTACCAAATTCCCATCAGCCCATAACCGCGGGCACGGCTTTCGAAAGTTCATATCCCTACAGGGGTGTCCCAACTTAGCCCATCACAAGCTCTCACGGTCAACGAAGGATATTCCTTCTCCCAAGACTATCCGATCAGACTCGGAATCCCGGTTACAAGACATCTCGACAATGGTAAAACTAAACCAGCAAAGCCACCCGAATGTGCCGACAAATCCCGATAGGAGCTGCACATATCTCGTTCTCAGGGCACATCGGATGAGTCAGACGTCGGGTAGGCCAGCCCAGAGTTGCCCCTGGTAGCCCCGGACATCGCTCAGGTTGGACCAACACTTAGAGAAGCACTAGCCCGGAGGTTTAAAATAAAGATGACCCTTGAGTCCGCGAAACCCAAGGGAAAAGGCTAGGTGGCGAATGGTAAAACCAAGGTTGGGCCTTGCTGGAGGAGTTTTATTCAAGGCGAACTGTCAAGGGGTTCCCATTATAACCCAACCGTGTAAGGAACGCAAAATCAAGGAACATAACACCGGTATAACGGAAACTAGGGCGGCAAGAGTGGAACAAAACACCAGGCATAAGGCCGAGCCTTCCATCCTTTACCAAGTATATAGGTGAATTGAAGTAAACAAGATATAATAATGATATCCCAACGATAAACATGTTCCAACAAGGAACAAACTCCAAACTTCGCCTGCAACTAACAACGCTATAAGAGGGCTGAGCAAAGCGGTAACATAGCCAAACAACGGTTTGCTAGGACAAGGTGGGTTAGAGGTTTGACATGGCAATATGGGAGGCATGATAAGCAAGTGGTAGGTATCGTAGCATAGGCATAACAATAGAGCGAGCATCTAGCAAGCAAAGATAGAAGTGATTTCGAGGGTATGGTCATCTTGCCTGCAAAGTTCTCCGAGATGACGTTAGCTTGATCATCGTAAGTGTACTCAACGAGCTCCTTGATCACGTACTCGTCTCCCATCTCTACCCAAGCAAAAACAACAAGAAAAGGGAGACACAATCAACCACGTGCAATGCACAAGCAACATGATGCAAAACATGGTATGACATGCGGGATGCGGTATGCGATGCATATGCATATGCATGTTCCGGAAAGGAATGATTGAACCTGGCCCCAACTTCGAAAACCAAGAGTTCCACTGGAAAGAGAAGTTGATTTCGGTTGAAATCGATATAAAGATCACCGGAATCGGATGCACGGTTTGCAAATGGCAAGCAAAACAAATATGGCACCGATATGCGATTAACAACACGAGGCCATCTAAATGCATCAAGAACAACATGTTATATCACTCTAACATAGCAACAAAATACATGGCAGAGATCCACTCAAGATGCTTGACAAAAGATGAGCACTGAGCTACGGCTAATTCACTCAATAGCAGGTTCAAACAAGCATGGCAAAAGTGCAAAAGATATCAGGTTTCAGACTTTGTGAAAATAACATCAAGTCAGGAATTTAACATCAGGAAGCAATGTTTAGAGCACGATAACAACATACTACAGGAACATATCATGGCAAAGCAAGACATGGCACGAAGCTACTCAAAGCATACAACAAATGTCCCTTACTGACCATAAGCCAAAAGGGATCAGAATATACAATGGAAACCATGTGAACATAGCAATTAACGTTAACAGATTCAGACTTAGTGAAAAACTGGAACATGGCAAAACAGATATTAAGTAGGCATGTTTACGAGCTCGATGCACTCACCACAAGGCATTGCATGTTAAACTAAGCATACACCCAGCAAGTAGACATGGCATAGAAGCTAAACATGGCAAGAGCAACATCATAGCATGCACGGATCAACTACAACAAGCTCGGCAAAAATGCTTAACATGTAAACATTCTGTCAGGAACATTTTATAGCAAAAGTAGAGCTCGGTTGACTCAAGCTAGGGTGCCCCATTATTGCAAACAAAGACATGGATGGATAGAGCACCACAATATCTACAAAACATCCTTACTGATCATGCTCAAAAGAGGCACGGGTCACTCGGTAGCAACAAGAACACATGGCATAAAAAATATAAACAGGACAATGACTTAGAATATTTCCAAGTCCCTGAAATCAGCAACATTACTAGGGCTACTTTGCATGCTTGTGCTAGTCACCATAGAGGTCACAAAAATACATGGCATACACCCTTGTAAAGATGGCATGGCATACTTCAAAACACATGTAGGGCTCAAGATCATAGGAGGCACACAACAATCATGGAAAAAATGACAAATATCCAATTACTGATATGAAACTGAAACTAACAGAAACTAGCACTCTTCCAACAACATTTAGGGAATAAAGATGAGCTCAAATGAACATGATGCAATGAGATTAAATGAAGTACTCATCGAGATGAACATTTCTATATGCTATATGTCCAAAACGGAGCCACGGATGCAGAGTTATGGCATGTCAAAATATGCAAAAAAAATACTGGGAGAGGGAAAAAGTCAACCCCGGCTAAATCTAGGGTTCGTTGCACGGAAATCAATGTTCACTAGAGTTATTGGATGAGGTCGCCGGAGGAGGGCCGCGGGGAGGCTCGCCAGAGCTCTTGGGCGGCGGATCCGGTGAGGTAGGGGCCGGATCCGGCCGCGGGTCGTCGGGACGGCGAGGTGGCAAGGCACGGCTTTGGCGAGCCGGGACGGCCGCGTCGGTGCTCGGCTCCGGTCGGCGAGGAGCGTGGCGGCACGGTGACCGGAGCGGGTCGGGGCGGCACGGGCGCGAGGAGGAAGAGGTGCGGGGCGGCGCGGGAGCAGATGGGCTCGGGGGGGGCCCGATCCGGGCTCCGCCGAGCCGGCAGCGGAGAGAGCGGCGGTGGCCACGTGGCGCGCCTCTATTGGCCCAGGGCGGTGGCGCGAAGTGTCCTGCCGGTGGCGGACATGTCCGGCCGGCGGAGGAGCGGATTTTGCTAGGGTTAGGGGTGGAATGACCCGAAAATTTCGGGGGAGGTCTATATTTATAGGTAGGAGGAGCTAGGAGGCTCCAAATTGAGCACGGTTTGCGGCCACGCGATCGTGATCAAACGGCCTAGATGATGGAAGGGGTTTAGGTGGGTTTTAGGCAACTTTGGAGGGGTGTTGGGCTGCAACACACACGAGGCCTTTTCGGTCCCTCGATTAACCGTTGGAGTATCAAACAAAGTCCAAATGGCACGAAACTTGACAGGTGGTCTACCAGTAGTAAACCAAGGCCGCATGACAAGTGTCGATCCAATCCGAGAACGTTTAACACCCGCACACGAAAAGAGGTAGAAAGGGACACCAGAGGACATAGGAGCGCCGGAATGCAAAACGGACAACGGGGAAAATGGTCGGATGCATGAGATGAACACGTATGCAAATGCGATGCACATGATGACATGATATGAGATGCATGACAACGACAAAACAACACGAAGGCACAAACCTGACAACGAGGAAATAACATAACTTAGTGCCGGAAATGGCAAGAGTTGGAATACAAATATGGCAGGTTACATACGGGGTGTTCGACGACGGCACGGGAGGGGCATGTGTCGCTCCCACCCAATGATGCCTTCTCTGTCTCTTCCTGCCCTGGGGGGAGCAGGGCCTTCTTCTTCGTGGGCGCTGGCTCGGCAGGCCTAGTCATGTCCTCATCAGCCGGGTATGAGGTGGCGTCAGCCTTGTAGGCGTGCTCAAGGGTGCGCATCGCGTCCTTTTCGTCACAGTGGATGGTGAGGGTGTCGCTGGAGCCGAGCATATTGATAAGGCCGTAGCCATGGTGGGTCACGGTCGTGAACTGCCCCAAGGGCATGGTGGAACCGTCGGTGACGCCCGAGAAGGGTCTGATCGGCATCAGGCGCTTGTAGGGCACTTGAAGCGTCTTGAAGGTCTCCACCGAGGGCATGTTGAGGCCCGTGCTGCCTTCGATGAGCGTATTGGTGATGGCCATGTTGCTGATGGTAGGAGTACATAGCAGGGGGATGGCACCCATGGCCTTCGTGGACTTGGGGTGGTCGTTGGCGTCAAAGGTGATGGGGAACTCGGACCACTTGAGGCGGCTGGTGGACTCGGGCGCGGGAGGGCCGCATTCACCTCACGAGAGAACCGCTTGAAGTGACGGTTGGATGGAGGGGACTAGGCCTCGCCAGGGATGAAGGCCACCCTGCGGGGCTCTTGGTAGCCCCCTGCATTCTTGGCATGGGGATTGTCATTGGTGTGCGGCGGGGCAGTGTTAGCCGGGGGGTAGGCCTACTGCGGCTGGTTCTGCCAGCCCTGACGATTGTTGTCGCCGGTGCTGTTGTTGTTGTTGTTGCCTTGGCGGCCGCCTCCATTGTTTCCATCGTGGCCCTTGCCGCGCTACTTGTGGCTGCCATGGCGCTCGGTGCGGCCCTCGCCAAGAAGCTTGAGCTCGTGGCAGCCTTCGGTGCTATGGGAGCTCATATTGTGGTAGGTGCAAAAAGGGATGTCGTCCTTCTTGGCTTCATCACGATCGCGACCGCGCTTGTAGTCTGGCTCCCCCGTGAGCACGACAGAGCCCTTGCGCTTGGCGTCCTTAACCTTGGGTCAGCATCTGGGTCATTGTGGATGAAGTGGTGGCCCTCTTCCGCCTTGGCACAACGGTCGGCGAGGACGAACAGCTCCGCCACAGAGTCAAGCTCGTCGTTGATGGAGAGCTTCTCGCACATCTTCACGTCTTTGACACCACTGGTGAAGGTGGAGATGATCGCAGCGTCGAAGGCCTTTGGGATCCTATTGCGTAGCTGGCTGAAGTGATGGATGAACTTGCGGAGGGTCTCGCCAGGGCACTGATGCATGACTCTTGGGTCGTTGAGCGTGAGAGGGCGGCCGCTCATGCTAGCGAAGTTGGCAAAGAAGAGCTTGCACAGCTCACCCCATGAGGAGATGGATGCCTCAGGAAGGTTCATGGCCCACGAGTGTCGGTGTTAAAACCAGCGGACCTCAGGTAGGGGGTTCCGAACTGTGCGTCTAAGGTTGATGGTAATAGGAGACAGGGAAC
The DNA here is from genome assembly GCF_018294505.1 of Triticum aestivum. Lineage (NCBI taxonomy): Eukaryota > Viridiplantae > Streptophyta > Magnoliopsida > Poales > Poaceae > Triticum > Triticum aestivum. The sequence continues at coordinate 496,175,298 of NC_057797.1, forward strand.
ACGAAGTTTTACCCAGGTTCGGGCCCTCTTGATGGAGGTAACACCCTACGTCCTGCTTGATTGATATTAATGGGTATGAGTATTACAAGAGTTTATCTACCACGAGATCATAATGGCTAAACCCTAGAAGTCTAGCCTGTATGACTACGGTATTGAGTATCCCCTATCCGGACTAAGTCCTCCAGTTTATATAGACACCGGGGGGATCTAGGGTTACATAGAGTCGGTTACATAATATGGAATCTTCATAGTTGTTCGCCAAGCTTGCCTTCCACGCCAAGGAGAGTCCCATCCGAACACGGGTATAGTCTTCGGTCTTCGTATCTTCACAACCCATCAGTCCCGCCCATAAATAGGCTGGACGCCCGAGGACCCCTTAGTCTAGGACTCCCTCAGTAGCCCCTGAACCTGGCTTCAATGACAAGGTATCCGGCGCGTAGTGCTGTCTTCGGCATTGCAAGGCGGGTTCCTCCTTCCGAACTCCCGAATAGTCTTCGGACGAAACAAACGTGTCCGGATCTACAACGCACAAATGTAGAGGGTATAGCCCTTTTATGAATCCGATCTGCTGGCAACCTTAATAATGTGACGTCATGCCCTCCCGGCCTTTATTTCGAACCATTTCCTGTCCCGCCGTTCCATGTTTTGGGGGTGTGGTTTTTATTGGCACGTCTTGTCGAAGCAGGGATTGTGCCCCCTTATTGCAGGATCTTCATCAATACGGGCGTGGGTAACCCAACCGTCCTGCGGGAAAGATTCCTTAGGAATAGGTTGGTTCTTAGGCTTTAGGAGGAGGCGTTCAATACCGAAGGCCTTTATAAAGGATCCAAGGGCTGTCTTTTTTATGCCAAACTTCTCCTCAGCCTTCCCAACCTCGAGTTCCAGCACCCAAGGTTCGACTCCATTGCTTTCAGCCTTCCCATCTTGTCTGGATCCAGCTCTCAAGGTTGATGGGTGGCTTCCTCTGTTGTAGAGGAGGATATTGCAAAACTTCAGGCAGCCAGATATCTGACTACAGAGATCCACCAGCGGCTTCCTGCTCAAGGACAAGTTATTCCGGCCACCAGATCCAGCGAGAGGGTTGTGTTCATCCCCCACTTCCTCCGGGGGTTAGGGTTTGCGCTTCACCCCTTCGTCTGGGGGCTAATGTTTTATTATGGATTGGATTTTCACGACCTTGCCCCGGACTCGATTCTCCATGTCTCGGCGTTTATTATTACATGCGAGGCCTTCCTTCGAATCCCCCCACACTTTGGCTTATGGCTCAAGACCTTTAGTGTGAAACCGAAGATAGCCGAAGGGGAACAAGCGGAGTGCAACGGTGCTACAATCAGCCTACTCGCCAACACTGCCTGGCCAAAAGGTTCCTTTACCGAGACTTCCAATTACTGGCAGAGGGAGTGGTTTTACATTACAGAGCCCCGCAGTACTAAGTGGGTTGTTGCACCCACTTTCGGTCCTGGCCCACCATCACAGCTTGCATCATGGGTCAACAAGGGGCTGGACTGGGGATCGGTTGATGAAGCGCGGACTTTACAAAGCCGCATCAGAACCCCCCTCGAGAGAGATATCGATCCCGTTAGTGTGATTCAAGTGATGTTAGTCCACCGAACCCTGCCCTGCCAGTGCAGGCCTCGCCGCATGTGGGAGTTTAATACAGAAGGTCCATAGACCCTCCAACACTTCTTTGGCGCCACACACGAAGGTATGTGGAAGTTATTTTTTGGGAAGCGGAAACATTGGCTGGATACCGCTGAGGACACTGTCCTTAACTGTAATCGTTCGGATACCCCGGTAAGCACTCGGCTCTCGAATACTTTACGATCATGCATACAGTAATATGATACTAAGCAGGCTATCTTTTTTCAGGGCTAGACAAATAAGGCGGAACTGATTATGTGTTCGGCCCCTCTGCCCAAGGGTCTAGCGAATTCTGTCCTAACAAGGATGCTGGCCCCAGCACCATACCAGATGCCGGAGAAGGAGGATGAGGTGGAGGACAAGAGGACCAAGGACAGCCTCTATTCTCAAGGGACCTCGGACTTTGTGTCCGGAGGAATAAGAATCCCCTCATCCGAAGACAAAAGTAAAGGGGGGCCACTAGCTCTTTCCCTCCCAAGAAGAAGAGGTTGCCTTCGAAGATTGGGAGAAGCGGGCTCCTAAGCGAGGCAAGATGCCTCTGGGAGGCGGTTCGGGCCTAGAGGACATCGAAACGCAGTCTCATGACGAGGACGAGCCTCCGGCCCAATCCTAAGTGAACAAGGTTGTTCTAAACATATCCCGTTCTTTTCATATGATGCCTGAAATATACATTTTTTGCAGCCCAACGCACGGTCCCCTTCAACAATCCTCTTCCTCGGGGGACCTTCTCCTAGAGATGATGGAAAGCGAGACGCCCCCACCGGCCTCTCCATCCAATAGGGCATACGAACTTGAGGTGTCGTCGTGGAGGGTCTCCCCCGACCAACAAGTGGTGCAAGGGATGATGAAGATGCTATACGAAGGTGATACTTCGGCGTCCTAGGGTGCGGGGAACAACAATGAAGACCCCGAACAGTCTGGAATGCAGCCGAATACAAATAAACGGATCCCTTCAAAGGGTGGCCGTACTCCTGCGGCTGCCTCCGGAGACCCAGAGGCGCCGGATATCTTGACGAACATGTTGCGGCAGGCTTCTGCTTCAGAGGAACATTGTACCTTGATGAGTACGATGGTTGAAAAGGTCCTATCCGCGAAGAGTGGATTTAATGAGGCCTTTGCGAGCCTGCTGAGAGGCTTCGAGGTTTGTAATGTAACATGTGCAATTGTGTTTTATTCAGAAAATACACCTGTGTATTGGCAGTAGCCCTTGGGACTCCGGTTGGCTTCCCCTGGGAGGCGAATGGAGGATCAAGAAGAAAGTTTGGAGGACTAAACTGATTAACTTTGAACACAGGCTGCTTCCCCCCTGGATACTTCCCGGACTGTGGATATTGCCGAACTGCAACGGAAGCTTGATGTGGCCAGGGATGACATTACATTGATCAATATGTGTCTTGACGAGTCGCAAGGTATGTATTCGGAGCAGTCTATGTACGTACATTTTTGTGATATAAGCATGATGCTGAAAGCTGTACCTGGCTGCTGATGGTGCTGCCACCATTGAAATTCTTTGGGTGGAGCTAGCCCGGGCCAAAGAGCAGGCCCGGTGTAGTAATGCGGCTGGCAAGAAGGCATCGGCTGAGTTAGAAGCCGAACGGGCTGCTCGGCGTCAAGACGAGAAGAATATATCCATGATGGCGCTTGAGCTAAAAAGTGCTGTCAGCCGCTGTGATCTTGAGAAGGAGAAAGAAGCCAAAACGGCTGAAATTGAAAAGGCTTTACGAGAAGCAAGAGAAGAGCGGTCTGAATCCAGAGCGACCCGTGAGGAGATTCGGCAAGTTGGGGAGATTGTGGCTGGTAAGTGTCGGCATTCTGGGAACGGGGGTCCCCAGACTTGCCTGCCTACAGCCTGCGGCGTGGCTCAAAGGGGGGCCCAGCACGGCCCATCTTCACCAACACAAACTCAAGACCCTCGCGAGGGGCCAAGCCTTGTGGGGCGGACGACACGGAGCTTCCTTAGGCACGGCCTCGTCAGGCTGGCTCACGAGGAGGCGGAGAGATCAAGGCGGGGTACCTCGCGAGGTTCCCGTGACGCAAGCCATGACGACTTAGGGCGCCAGGCGGGTGCCAGCCCGCGCAGTGTCCTCCTTTCCTCTTTGGTGCAAAGGGGACAAGCGCAGTCGCAGAGTACCGAGGCATCAGGCAAAGGTTGACATTTCGGTGCAACGAGACCAAGACCAGGAGGACTACGAGACGGAGGTCACCGTGGAGCCCAAGACGGCGTCATCACCAGAGCTTTGCGCAGGCGAAGACTACTTTTGTCAGGATAGTTGATACTTGCTGTCCCCCTTCAAATTAGCACGCCATTGTTGGCTCCCTTCCCGCTCAATATTTGGGGAGGGGACCAGGGCCACTATAAATAGGACCGGCCACCCACGTAGCAAGGGGTTCGGCTCAGTCTCCTCTAAGAGCTCGACAAGTAGAGAGGTGGTAAGCAGAGAGAGAAAGAGAGATAGAGAAAGGTGGCTGAACTCCTCCCGGCAGTTCATCGCCCCAGCCAAGAACAGACCCTCGCGAGGCCGCTCTTCCTTGTACTGTTCATCATCATCAGCCCAAGAGGCAATCCACCACACCACACACTGGAGTAGGGTATTACACTACAACGGTGGCCCGAACCAGTATAAACCCTGTGTCCCTTGTGTTGTTCTTTTCATAGCTTTGATCCTAGCGTGGCGGGGGGGTGCAGGAAGGTAGGAGGCGAAATCTCCGCGTGCACCCCAGTGTTCGAACCTCAAGGGTCTGCCAGGACCCAAAATCCGACATTTGGCGCGCCAGGTAGGGGTGCGCCAGAATTCGTCTTCCACCGCTCCGCTCTCCTCTGACCATCACGCTCATGTCTGACGCATGTCGGGCCCGCGCGGAGCGCCGGGCCGCCCTCGCTTCCCGCGTCGCCCAGACAGCCCCTGTCGGCGGGCGTCCTCGCCGTTCCCCGTCGCCTGCCATCAACGCCACCACCGGCCCGGCGGGGGACGAGCAGCAAGCATCGTCCCGGCATCTGCCCGTGCGGCAAGACGGCCGCACTGCAACTCACTCGCTCACCCCAGCTAGTTCTTCGTCCCGTGTGCTCCACGCGCCCATGGAGCCCCGCAACCTCTTCCCCACCTATCGCGCTGCACCAACACCCCCAGTCGTCGCGGTCCTCTTGGGCGGCTCGCAGGCGCCGCCTACAAGTTACCACGTCAAGCCGTTCATCCGTCGGGTCAGCGCCGCTTCCACACGGCAGGGGGCTCCCCTGGATCGGGCGGCGCCCTAGACCGGCCTGAGCTTCAGCCCGAAGAAAAACCCCTCCAACTCGGCCTGCTCGGGCGCGCTCCCCATGCTATGCACCCCCACCATCTGCCAGGTGGCTGTCACCAGAACTCTCATCGATGGTGGGGCGGGCCTCAGCGTGCTCTCAGTCTAGGCCTTCAACCTCCTCTGCATACCCCTGGAACGGTTGCAGCCCAGCCGGCCCTTCTCAGGCGTTGGGGGCAGGCCGTCCAGCTCCTTGGGGCAGATCCGGCTCCCAGTGACCTTCGGCACCAACAACAACTTCCGCACGGAGCTGGTCGACTTCAACATCGCCCCCATCGGCCTTCCCTACAACGCCATCCTCGGCTACCCAGCGCTGGCCCAGTTCATGGCCGCAACGCACCCGGCATACAACCTCATGAAGATGCCCGGGAGCAGCGGTGTCCTCACCGTGCACGGGGATACCGGTGACGCTCTGCAGGTGCTCAAGATCATCTTTAGGACATCAGCGTCGGCACAGCCTGCCGACTTGGGGGCCCCCGAGCCCAAGGGGGCTGCGCCCGCCAAGAAGAAGCAGTTGTTCACCCAAGACAAGGCAGAAACCAAGCAGGTACCCGTCGATGAGGACGGGTCCGCCAACGCCACTTTCACCATAGGTGCCCACCTTAAACCCGAGCAGGAGGAGGCCCCGGTCGTGTTCCTGCGTGCAAACAAGAAGGTATTTGCTTGGGAGCCGGACCAGTTGGTAGGGATCCCCAGGAGCGTAATCGAGCATCACCTCAATGTGTGCCCCAACGTGCGCCCTATGAAGCAGAAGGCCAGGCGGCAGTCCACAGAAAAGCAGGCCTTCATCATCCAAGAGACCCGCAAATTAGAGGCCGCTGGGGTCATTCGCAAGGTCCGATACCCAGATTGGTTGGCCAACCCTATCGTTGTGCCGAAGAAGGGAGGGAAGGAACGCATGTGTGTCGACTTCACCAACCTCAACAAAGCGTGCCCGCAAGATCCGTTCCTGCTCCCCCGCATCGACCAGATCGTTGATTCCACTGCAGAATGCGACCTGTTGTGCTTCCTAGATGCCTTCTCTGGGTATCACCAGATCAAGATGGCGGTGGAAGACGTCGAGAATACGGCCTTCCTAACCCCGTGCGGGGTGTACTGCTACACCTGCATGCCATTCGGGCTGCATAACGCAGGGGCGACCTTCCAACGACTGATGCATATCACCTTGGGCCCGCAGCTCGGGAAGAATGTTGAAGCTTACGTCGATGACATCGTGCTAAAATCTCGGGAGGCCAGGACCTTGATACAAGACCTGGAGGAAACCTTCGCGAGCCTCAACGCAGTGAACCTACGGCTCAACCTAGAGAAGTGTGTGTTCGGAGTCCCCTCGGGCAAGCTCTTGGGTTTCCTCGTGTCCCACCGAGGCATCGAGGCTAACCCGGAGAAGGTCAAGGCGGTGGAAGACATGAGCCCGCCAAAGACCCTCAGAGAAATGCAGAAGCTCACGGGGCGCGTGACCATGCTAGGGCGCTTCATCTCCAAGTTGGGGGAACGAGCCCTGCCCTTCTTCCAGCTAATGAAGAAAAAGGGGCCCTTCGAGTGGACTGAAGAGGCCGACAAGGCGTTCCAGGATCTCAAGAGATACCTGACCAGCCCACCGGTCATGGTGGCCCCGCGCCCTCAGGAGCCCCTGGTGCTCTACCTCGCCGCCACTCCCTACTCCGCCAGCGCAGCCTTGGTAGCAGTCCGAGAGGAGCGCCGAATCAAAACCACGGCGGCAGCCCGGGATAAGGCAGAATAGGGACAAGGAAGGCCCACAGGAACCGCCATCACGGCTGAGGAGGATCAGTTGCCGCAGAGGGGCGCACCAGAGGCGGAAGAGGCCCCTCCTCTGGATGGCCAGTCTCAGGAGGCCCCATTGCCTCGAGAGGCGCCACGGTCTCTGAAGGGAGCCACCAGCACTGATGCACTCCACCTCGTTGAGCACCCAGTGTACTTCGTCAGCACAGTGCTGCGGGATGCAAGAGCACGGTACCCCATGCCTCAAAAACTCCTCCTCGCGCTACTGGTGGCATCGCGCAAACTGTGGCATTATTTTCAGGGTCACCCCATCAAGGTCGTCTCGTCATACCCCCTGGAGAGGGTGCTCAGGAGCCCCAATTCAGCTGGGAGGGTTGCTGAGTGGAACATAGAGCTGCAAGCGTTTCGGCTCGAATTCAGCACGACCAGAGTCATCAAGGGAGTAGCGTTGGTAGATTTTGTGGCAGAATGGACAGAGGCGCTAGGCCTCAAGGCCGACGAGGATCGGTCCCTGTCCCCGGGAAGCGAGGCGCCAGAAGGCTGGGTCATGTACTTCGATGGGGCGTTCTCCAGACACGGTGTAGGGGCTGGGGCGGTGCTTATATCGCCCACCCAGGACAAGCTCTATTACGCCGTGCAGCTTTGTTTCCAGCAAGGCGAAAAGGTCTGCAACAACATAGCGGAGTATGAAGGTTTAATAGCGGGCATGAAGGCCGCAACTGCCCTGGGGGTGAAACGCCTCACCATCAAGGGCGATTCGCAGCTCCTTGTCAATTTCTCCAACAAGGTGTACGAGCCAAAGGATGAGCACATGGAGGCCTACCTTGCAGAGGTCCGCAGGATGGAGAAGCAGTTCTGGGGGTTGGAGTTGCAGCATGTGCCCCGTGGCACCAATCAGGAAGCCGATGACATTGCCAAACGCGCATCCAGGTGGTTACCTCAGGAGCCTGGCATTTTCGAGGAGCGGCTCTTCAAGCCTTTAGCCTTACCGTCATTATCAAACACGGCTCATCCTAGGGAGGAGCTCCCTCAGCCACCTGCCTCAGGAGCTCCGGCTTGTGGCCCGGCCTCGGGAGCACGCCTTCTCCTGACGATGGAACCTCAGGAGGGATGTTGGATCACGGAGCTCCGGAGCTACCTAACGCAAGGGACCCTGCCGGAGAAGGAGGAGGAAGCAGAGCGAGTGGCGCGCCAGGCCACGGCATACTGCATCAAAGATGGAGAGCTCTACCGGAAGCGACCAAACGATGTATCCCTGCGCTGCATCTCCAGGGAGCAAGGGAAGGAACTACTGGAAGATATACACGGCGGAGACTGCGGACATCATTCGTCATCACGGACCCTCGTTGGCAAGGCGTTCCGCAGTGGGTTTTACTGGCCCACCGTGCTCAATGACACCGTTGAACTAGTAAAGGCTTGTGAGGCCTGCCAGTTCCACGCCAAGCAGATCCATCAGCCGGCAGGGGGCTTGCAGACTATCCCCCTTTCACGGCCATTCGCAGTCTGGGGGCTCGACATCTTGGGTCCGTTTCCTCGGGCGCCAGGGGGCTACCGCTACCTTTACGTTGCCGTGGACAAGTTCACCAAGTGGGTTGAAGTGGAGGCTGTCCGCACCATTCCCGCGGGTTCCGCAGTCAAGTTCATCAAGGGCATCGTGAGCCGGTTCTGGGTGCCGAATCGCATCATCATGGACAACAGTTCACAGTTCACCAGTAACCTCTTCAAAACATATTGTGCTAACCTTGGAACGAAGATATGCTATGCTTCAGTGGCGCACCCCCGAAGCAACGGCCGGGCCGAGCGAGCCAACGTGGAGGTCCTGAGGGGCCTCAAGACCAGGACGTCCAAGAAGAAGCTGGAGGCTTGCGGCAGAGGTTGGTACGACGAACTACATTCCGTGTTGTGGTCCATCCGCACCACCGCGACCAAGCCGACTGGAGAGACCCCGTTCTTCCTGGTCTACGGGGCAGAAGTAGTCCTCCCTCACGAGGTCAGACGTCGCTCCGCGCGGGTCCTGGCGTTCGACGAGGCGTGGCAGGACGCCATGCAGGGGACGGACCTCGTGCTGGGGGAGGAGCGTCGCCGGGAAGCCGCGCTGCGAGCAGCGAGGTACCAACAAGCACTGCGGCGATATCACTGCCGCAACATCCGCCCCAGGACTCTTGAGGTAGGAGACCTCGTGCTCAGGAGAGTTCTCTCCAGGGAGGGATTGCACAAGCTCTCTCCCATGTGGGAGGGCCCGTTCAAGGTTGTTCATGTTTCCAGGCCCAGCTCCGCGCGCTTGGAGACTCAAGAGGGAGTGCCGGTCCAGAATGCATGGAACATCCAGCACCTCCGGAGGTTCTACCCCTGAAAAGGCCCGGAGCCTGTGAAGCAAGGCGAGTGCCTGTGAAGCTATCGCGTTTTGGAAAAGGCCCAGAGCCTGTGAAGCAAGGCGAGTGCCTGTGAAGCTATCGCGTTTTGGAAAAGGCCCGGAGCCTGTGAAGCAAGGCGAGTGCCTGTGAAGCTATCGCGTTTTGGAGAAGGCCCAGAGCCTGTGAAGCAAGGCGAGTGCCTGTGAAGCTATCGCGTTTTGGAAAAGGCCCGGAGCCTGTGAAGCAAGGCGAGTGCCTGTGAAGCTATCGCGTTTTGGAAAAGGCCCGGAGCCTGTGAAGCAAGGCGAGTGCCTGTGAAGCTATCGCGTTTTGGAAAAGGCCCGGAGCCTGTGAAGCAAGGCGAGTGCCTGTGAGGCTTCGCGTTTTGGAAAAGGTCCGGAGCTTGTGAAGAAGGCCAACACCTGTGAAGCTCGCCACCCGTGACACTCTCACGTAATAATGAGTTGGGGCTGTACATGCCCCAGAGTCTCAGGAGCGCCGGCCTCAGGCCCTGGGGCTCCCTCCCACGCCCAGTGGCAGCACTTAGCTCCGCGCTGGTGAGAAGACGTCGAAGACTAGACTAGGTGCCGGACGCGGCTTTTCATTTGCTTTCCGTAGTTGGCTTGTTCCTCTTCGTTTGGAGTTTTATAGAAGTTGTTGCCGTCTTTGGCTTGTGGTTCTTCGGCTTTTCGCTCTCCTGCCTCGGTTTCTCTTGTGCAAGGCCTCGTGAGGGGGAGAGCGAGCGCCCTCGCGAGTGTTCCTATCCTAGCCACTCAAGGAGTTCGCGACCTGGGCCCCTTACAGGAGCACCCCTCCAGTCCGTGCCCCACGGGCACCGCGACACAAACAAAGGGCCTGGGTCGGTCGCCCCCCACGGCCGAGGCCGGGAACTATCCACGCTCGGGCACATAGCCGGAAGGTACGGTAACGAAAGCAAAACGATGATTAACAAGCAATAACCCAAACACGCCCCCGCGGGGCTCCGCACTATTGTCTTTGTTACGTAGGAAAAAGGGAAAAGGAAGAACAAATCCGGCGCGGCTCGCCTCACACCGGCCCGCAGGGAAGGCCCGAGCTCCTCCGAAGCTCAGGCGGACTCCCTCTTGCGCTTCACCAGGGCGCGGGGGCGGGCGGACACGTTGGAGGGCGCGGTGGCAGGCGGACTCCCCCAAGCAGATACGACGACGTGGAGGCTGATCGCGGCCACCGCTAGAGGAGTCGCCGCCTGAAGAAGAACTGAAGAAGCTTGGGGAACCCCGAACGCCACCAGCCGTGCGAGCGCTGCTCTCTCCATCATCACCGGAGCTGGGTTCCCAGTCGCGGTCGTCACCCTTGGGGCAACACCCTGCGCGGCGACCATCTTCCCCAAACACCCTTACGTAGAGGGTGGCGTCGCCGTTGAACTTGAAGTGTAGGGTGCACCGACGGCTCAGGCCACGCGCGCGGGCAAACGTCTGCCAACCGCGGGCCAGGGACAGGCTCCCGGCCGCGGAGACCTCCAGAGAGACCCATGAGGCCTGGCTGCAGCAGCCGTCGGCCTGGAGCCAGAGGCCGCCCGGGGCGCCGGCCGGGAGCTCGCCGAGGAGGAAGCGAGGAAGCGGAAGCCGGGTGCTAGCCGGCTCCGCCAACCACACGATGAACTCCGGCAGCACTTCAGCAGCACGAACGCGCGGCCTGGGGGGACACGCATCCGGAGCGCGCCCCCCGGCTGCAGCAATCCGCCCGTCGCCGTGCTGAAGATCGCCTTCACGGCCGCGGGGGGCCACTGTGGTGGCCACAGGATGCTTGTGAGGGCGCTCTCGGCCGCGCTTGGGTGGGGGAGAGGTGGGCTCAACCCGGCAAGCCTTCCCCTTCTCAGCGGCTGAGAACCTCCTCGACGGGGCCATGAAGAAAAAGGAGAAGCAAGGGGGGATGAACCGGAAGGGCACGCGCCGGTCCATACTTATGGCTGGCGATGGCCAACCAACGGCCCCCACGATCGCAGGTAATTGTGACCCGCTTTGCATGCAGGGACTTGTCCAATCCGTGTAGTTGCCGAGGCGTCGTGGGGAAGTGGAGACGCCCACGTCCAATCAACCGCCACGCGGCGCCCAAGGCCGCAGGCTGTTAGGGCCCGCGGCGCTTCGCTCTTGCCCTTCCGCCTCCCTACACGGCCAAGTCCGGGCGCGCCTTGGGCCCGGGGGCTACTGTCGGTGTTCTGGGAACGGGGGTCCCCAGACTTGCCTGCTTGCGGCCTGCGGCGTGGCTCAAAGGGGGGCCCAGCACGGCCCATCTTCACCAACACAAACTCAAGACCCTCGCGAGGGGCCAAGCCTCGCGGGGCAGACGACATGGAGCTTCCTCAGGCACGGCTTCGTCAGGCTGGCTCACGAGGAGGCGGAGAGATCAAGGCGGGGTACCTCGCGAGGTGCCCGTGATGCAAGCCATGACGACTCAGGGCGCCAGGCGGGTGCCAGCCCGCGCGGCGTCCTCCTTTCCTCTTTAGTGCAAAGAGGACAAGCGCAGCCTCAGAGTACCGAGGCATCAGGCAAAGGTTGCCATTTCGGTGCAAGGAGACCAAGACCAGGAGGACTACGAGACGGAGGTCACCGTGGAGCCCAAGACAGCGTCATCACTAGAGCTTTGCGCAGGCGAAGACTACTTTTGTCAGGATAGTTGATACTTGCTGTCCCCCTTCAAATTAGCCCGCCATTGTTGGCTCCCTTCCCGCTCAATATTTGGGGAGAGGACCAGGGCCACTATAAATAGGACCGGCCACCCACGCAGCAAGGGGTTCGGCTCAGTCTCCTCCAAGGGCTCGACAAGTAGAGAGGTGGTAAGCAGATAGAGAAAGAGAGATAGAGAAAGGTGGCCGAACTCCTCCCAGCAGTTCATCGCCCCAGCCAAGAACAGACCCACGCGAGGCTGCTCTTCCTTGTACTATTCATCATCATCAGCCCAAGAGGCAATCCACCACACCACACACTGGAGTAGGGTATTACACCACAACGGTGGCCCGAACTAGTATAAACCCTGTGTCCCTTGTGTTGTTCTTTTCATAGCTTTGATCCTAGCGTGGCGGGGGGGGGGTGCAGGAAGGTAGGAAGCGAAATCTCCGCATGCACCCCAGTGTTTGAACCTCAAGGGTCTGCCAGAACCCGAAATCCGACAGTAAGCCATTTTTACTACAGGCTAAGTTCGGCGACCCGAACTATGCTCAGCTAAACCAATTGTGGAGTTCTCCGGACGAGTTTTTAGACTTGCCGAAGAGTTCTTCCGATGCGGCGCAGTATTATTAGCCGCAAGAGGGGTATGCAATGGAGAAGCTTTTTTGGTCACAATTCGGCGCATCGAAGCGCCCCCTGTTGCTGAATGAGAAGATGTCCCAGTGGGCCGAACTTCATAGGATATCCAGTGCTGCTATGAAGAACGTCATAACCCAGTTATGGCCAACTAAGCATGTTCCCAATAATTACTTTGGCTTGGTGTAGCGGCTTGTTGACGCAGTGCCGCGTATCGATGCTGTGAAGCGATCGGTGTGCATCGAGGGTGCCCGGATGGCTTTTGCCCAAGTCAAGACATTCTGGGGGAATATGAAGGCCATCGACGTTGCAGTGAAGAGTCCTCCCAAGGGCAGGGACCGCCACGAACCGGAGCATTATTTTGAAGACGTCCTAGTAGCCGCCCGCTTGATAGAGGGTCAATGCTCGAAATACATAATGTTCGAGTGAGGTGTATAAGAATTGTACGAGACAATTTTATAGTGAATCTATTTTTATATTGTGCTTGAAAGCTTGTGTTCCTCCTGTGCGGCCGTTTTAATATAAACTGGAAGATTTCCAGTCGTTGGCTTCAGCCCTCTTGTAGGAAGTACAGGGGTGTTCGAAAAAGCATATGATCACTCTTGACCCAACGTCTTGGTCCGTAAAGGAGGTGTTAATGCGACGAACCAGGCAACTAGACTATAGGGCGTTAACACTTTCACTTGGCCATAGGAGTTCTATGGTGGGTCTACCACATAGCCCCTAGTATGTATGTGGCTTATTCATACAATGCGTTTACATAATTGACCGGAAAAGAGGTCCTTCATATGACACGGAGGAATCGCTAGAGACTCTGATAAGTCATCTAGTGGTTGACCAGCTCTCGCCGCATCATGACAGTCAGTTTTCGGCTTTCTCTACTGAGGTGCGTCACCAGGTGAACCGGTAGCACAATCGCAGTAGTTCTCCCTTTACTACCCTAGCCGATAGAGCGGAACATAGGGTAGCAAACACAGGAGCCGGGCAACCCAACTATTGACCCAAGACATGATTCGGAGCTAATGCATATAAGGCCAAACTCGCGACGCTGAAGTACGCTATAAAAGTTGTTTGGACTTTGTTGGAAACTCATTTTTTCCCGTACCGAGCCCCTCGCAAGTTAAGCCGGGGTATGTTTGTGAAACAACCATGGGAGGCGTATTCATTTGCGGAAAGACGCGGGTGATTAATTCGGATAGTATGAACTGGGACCTGAGCGATATGCCAATGATTAATATATATGTGTGTATGCCATGACCTCGATCATTTGATATGCCCTGGGTCGGAGGCAGAGGAAAAAGGCATGTTACAGGCTCTAAAAAAGAGTGTGGTCTACAAAAGTTTATTTTGGACCTCCTGTCGCACGTCTGCGCCGCCTGTCCTCAGCGAGGGGAATCCTTGAAGGAGGTAGCCCCGTAGGTTAGTGTATGGATCCGAACTCCGATGGAGTCGGTCTTAAATGATTCTCCTTTGCGCTACCTGCTTTTAAGAAGTATTGAAAAAAAGGAAAGTATATAAAAAACATTACCGGAACGTTTGCAGACTTGTCCATATTGTGCTTCCGCCGATGTCCATGGTATCTTAAGTGCGTAGTTATGTATGCGCGTTATAGCTTCATCGTGTATATGAGATGGGTGGCGGAAGCCGAACTGCTATTTCTGTTCCAGACTTGGTTGATCTCCAGGGGAGATTCCTTCTAGCTCTTTGCATTTAGTTGTTGAACCATTCCGTCGTACCTATTGCCTTGCGGCCCCCTTCCCTTGTGTTCGGTGTTGAGCTTACCGGCCTGCTTGAGGACCCAACGGCTTCTGTTGGTATGATTGGATGGTTTATTGGGGTGGCCGTGTATCTGGAAGGGTTGGTCTAGTTGTCGGATTTCAGGTTCCAGCAGACCCTTGAGGTTCGAACACTGGGGTGCGCGCGGAGATCTCCCCCTACTGATCTACGTCCAATCTCCTCGCGTGATCTAAGCTGGAGACAACGAACAACACAAGGGACATGAGGTTTATACTGGTTCGGGCCACTGTTGTGGTGTAATACCCTACTCTAGTGTGTGGTGTGGTGGATTGCCTCAGGGGCTGGTGAGGAATAGTACAAGGGAAGAACAGCCTTGCGAGAGGTGTTGTTGAGCTGGTGCGATGAACTGCTAGGGTGAGTTCAGTCGCCTCTCTCTCTCTGCTAGGGCTCTACCAGATTTCTAGATGTCCCTCTACTCTGTGTGGCTAATTCTACTTATAGAGGCCCTGGGCCTCTCCCCAATTAATGAGCGGGAAGGGCGCCAACAATTGGCCATTTTGAAGGGGAACATATAGTACAAGTTATCCTGACCAAAGGTGGTCTTCGGCTGCCAAAAGCTCTGGTGATGACGTCGTCTTGGGCTCCACGGTGACTTTCGTCCAGCCGCTCTGCTGGTCTTGGTCTCGTTGCACCGGAATGGTAACCTTTGCCCGGTGCCTTGGCCTGTGTTCCCCCCCCCCCTTGCACCAAAGGGGAAACAAGGACAATGCGCAGGCTGGCGCCCGCCTGGTCTCGATCATCATGGCTTGCGTCACGGGCTCCTCACGAGGTACTCCCGCCTTGATCTCTCCACCTCCTCGCAAGCCTGCCTAATGAGGCTGCCTCAGAGGAAGCTTTTTTTCATCCGCCCTGCGAGGGTCTTGAGCTTGAGCTGATGAAGATGGGTCGCGCTGGGCCCCCACTTGAGCCACGCCGCAGGCCGCGGGCAGGCAAGTTTGGGGACCCCCGTTCCCAGAACGCCGACAGTAGCCCCCGGGCCCAAGGCGTGCCCGGGCTTGGCCTAGCAGGAAAGCGAAGGGGCAAGCGCGAAGCGCCGCCGGCCCTAACAGCCTGCGGCCTTGGGCGCCGCATGGCGATTGATTGGACGTGGGCGACTGCGCTGCCCACTACGCCTCGGCGACCGCATGACTTAATAAGTCCCTATATGCACAGAAACCGATCATGATTACCTGCGATCATGGTGCTCAGCGGTTGGCCTCCTCCGGCTATACGGGGCCACGCGAGCCCCTTCAGCCCGTCCCTTCTTGCTGCTCCTTTTCTCCTTCTTGGCTACTCGCCGTCCCCATGGCCCCAAAGAGGTTCTCGGACGCGGAGAAAGGAAAGGCCCCCCAGGCAGGGCCTGACTCCCCCCCCCCCAACCAAGCGCGGCCGAGGCCGCCCTCATAAGTATACCATGGTCCCCGTGCTGGCCTCCCGCGGCCATGGAGGTGGTTCCCTGCGCGATGGTGAGCGCCCGGTTGCCTACGGGGCCACGCCGTGGGTGTGCGCCCCCTTGGCCACGCTTTCGCTCTGTGGAGGTGCTGTTAGAGTTCGTCGTGTGGTCGGCGGACCCATCCAGGACCAGGCTCCAGCTCCCCCGTTTCTTCATAGATGAACTGCTGGCCAGCGCTTGGTGCGGCTTCTGGCTCCAGGCAGACGGCTGCTGCAGCAGGGCCTCCTGGGCTTCGTTGGAGGTCTCCATTTCTGGGAATGGGGCTCTGACACGCGGCTGGCAAACGTTTGCCCGCGCGCGCGGCCTGGGATGGTGGTGCACCCTGTACTTCAAGTTTGATGGCGACGCCACCCTCTACGTGAGGGTTTTCGGGGAAGATGGTTGCCGTGCCGGGTGCTTCCCTGAAGACGACGACCGCGGCCGCCTGCCCAGCCCCGGCACTGACCAGGATGAAGATGGCGACTGGCGTACAGGCGGAGGTTGTCGGATTTCGGGTTTCGGCAAACCCTTGAGGTTCGAACACTGGGGTGCGCGGACATCTCTCCCTACCGATCTACGTCCAATCTCCTCGCGTGATCTAAGCTGGAAACAACAAACAACACAAGGGACACGAGGTTTATACTGGTTCGGGCCACCGTTGTGGTGTAATACCCTACTCCAGTGTGTGGTGTGGTGGATTGCCTCAGGGGCTGATGATGAACAGTACAAGGGAAGAACAGCCTCGCGAGAGGTGTTCTTGAGCTGGTGCGATGAACTGCTAGGGTGAGTTCAGTTGCCTCTCTCTCTCCACTAGGGCTCTACCAGATTTCTGGATCCCTCTCGGTGTCTCTACTCTGTGGTGGCTAGCTCTATTTATAGAGGCCCTGGGCCTCTCCCCAAATAACGAGCGGGAAGGGTGCCAACACTTGGCCATTTTGAAGGGGAACATATAGTACAAGTTATCCTGACCAAAGGTGGTCTTCGGCTGCCAAAAGTACTAGTGATGACACCGTCTTGGGCTCCACGGTGACCTTCGTCCTGCCGCTCTGCTAGTCTTGGTCTTGTTGCACCGGAATGGCAACCTTTGCCTGATGCCTTGGCCTGTGCTTGCCCCCTTTGCACCAAAGGGGAAACAAGGACACTGCGCAGGCCGGCGCCCGCCTGGTCTCGATCGTGATGGCTTGCGTCACGGGTTCCTCGCGAGGTATCCCCGCCTTGATCTCTCCGCCTCCTCGCGAGCCTGCCGGATGAGGCCGCCTCTGAGGAAGCTTTCTGTCGTCCGCCCCGCGAGGCTTGGCCCCTCGCGAGGGTCTTGAGCTTGAGCTGATGAAGATGGGCTGTGCTGGGCCCCCACTTGAGCCACGCCGCAGGCCGCAGGCAGGCAATTCTGGGGACCCCCGTTCCCAGAACACCGACAGTAGCCCCCGGGCCCAAGGCGCGCCCAGGCTTGGCATAACAGGAAAGCGAAGGGGCAAGCGCGAAGCGCCACAGGCCCTAACAACATGCGGCCTTGGGCACCGCGTGGCGATTGATTGGACGTGGGTGTATGCGCTCCCCACGACGCCTCGGCAACTGCACGACTTGACAAGTCCTTGTATGTAGAGAAAACGGTCATGATTACCTATGATCGTGGCGCTTGGCGGTTGGCCTCCTCCGGCTATAAGTATGGGGCTGAGCGAGCCCCTTCAGTCCATCCCTTCCTGCTGCTCCTTCCCTTCTTCTTCCTTGTTCTTGCTTCTCCTCATGCCAATGGCACCAATCCGCCGGTTCTCTGCAGAAGAGAAAGGAAAGGCCCCCCGAGAGGGTCCTGACCCACTTCCACCGAAGAAGCGGCTGGTCCTCCGCCACCGAGACGAGGGTGCTCAGCAGGAGGCATCGAGGCCCTGGTATGAGCGCCCGCCGCCTGGGTATCCGCTACCCTTGTATGCCCGCGTCGTAGGTCCTGCGGGAGAAGGCGTCGAGCAACATCAACGGTGTCGCCGTCGAAGCCGGCGAGTCACGGTGGTGCGCGTCGTTCCTCCTGGAGTCCATGCCGAACGCTCCTCTCGCGAGCTCGTGCTCCACGCCGCCATGCCTCCAAGCTCTTGGATTTGCCTCCCTCCTTCCTTCGCCTTCGAGATGTCGCCGAGCGGGGCTTTGGACCTCTGGCTGCAGCATGCTGACCACAGCACCCTTGCGACCGGAGCGGAGGTCGCGGTCGTCGCTCCGGGCAAGGTCTTCATGACCCGGGGCTGGGGCGAAATCGCCCAGGTCTGCCGGACGGTAGGCACCCTCGTAATTCATCTTGAATACGATAGCGCCTCCTTGATGTTCTTCAAGGTCTTCGATGCTGAAGGAAGCCGGCTGGAGTGCTGCCCCAAGGAGAGCGGCAGGGGCGATTACCCGGCGAGGACCTGGCCTGCCCGTCGGCCCTCCAGCAGCTCTTCAGGCAGCAGTGGAGGAGCTAGGGAATTCAGTGGCTCCCCCGAGCTCCTCGCGACTCCGAAGACGAGCGATGACAGCTATGAGCCACCGAGCTCGCATGGTGCTCGGAGCGGGGCAGCTGTGTCCAGCCGCTGGCGCCACTGATCTGGATGGGGTTGGCGTCGACGTTGGGCAGCCCAGTGTTGATGATGGCATCCCCTTCGGCGGTGCGGGCGATTAGCGTTCCTTAGGATTAGAACTCTTGTTCCCTGCGAGGAATCGAAGCAACACCCCGTGGGGGTATGTAAGGCGGCTGCCATGTCTTTTATGAATATTATATCCTTAATATGAATCAATGCGAGGTGCTTGTCCTGTCTCAGCTCGGCTCCCCCTTTCTATCCTCGCGAGGACTTGGCACTCTATGCTGATAGGTCCCAGTCCCCAGGCAGGCTTCAGCCGTCGCTGGTATGCCAGGTCGCGATGCCGTGGTCAAGGCCAGGAGGTGAGCGGCCCGAGGTCCGGTAAGAGCCCCCGAGTCGTGATGCTCGGGAGGTCCCCTTTAGCGCTCAAGCAGCCCTCGCTGGGCGAGAAAGGGAGGTAACGTCACCGTGACAGAGCCGCACTGGGCGAGGGTTTTGCGCTGCGTTGGTCCAACTCTTATAAGGGCGTGACTTATCTCTTGAGTTAGGTGTAGTTCCTCGATGAAACGCCTGGCCCGAGCGGTGGCAGCTAAGGCGCTGCTGGGTTAGGTCCTTGCGAGCTTCTTCCCACTCCCCCGCACTTTCCTTAATGCTCTACGTCCTCAGGTCCCAGCCCTCGAGCGAGCTCAGCCGCCGCTGGTATGACAAGTCGCGATGCCGTGGGTCAAGGCTAGGGGGTGAGGGCTGGAGAGCCAGTAGGAGTCCATGAGTGGCGATGCTCAGGTACCCCCCTTTAACGTGCAAGCGGTCCGTGCCGGAGAGAGGGAGAGACAGCTCGCGATGTCCCTAGCGTTGCTCCTGGAGTAGGTCCTGCACACCAGTCATAAAGAGAAATAAGACATGTTGTTACGGTTGCCAGCCAACCTTTGGTCGCTCCGGTGAAGTGATTGGGGCACTGAGGGCCTGGTGAGGTGGCGCCTTGCGGGGCTACCGCGGCCAGAGCTCGACCACTCAGATTTTTCGGCATTGCAGGGACGGACCCGTGCGCAGATGTCGTGCCAGTGCGAGCGGCTCTATAGGTAGGCGTCAATCGAGCAGGCGATTAGGTTGGGTATGTTAAGCACGCAGGAGGAAATTCATTTTAAATAGACGCGGAAAAGCAAACACCGCAGGGCCAGGCCCGAGCAGCTCGGGGATGATGCAGCCCAAGGGGCGCCTCCAACAAGGTAAGTAAAGAGCTTAAGCAAAAAGGATACATGCCGCAGGGACGGACCCACGCGACCTGGGAATAATGCGGCCCTGTGGGTGCTCCCAGCTAAAAACGGAACTTTAGAAAGATGTCACCTGGTGCCGTTGAAGATGGAGTGATGCTGAAGAAGTGGGCGACGCGTGATGAACACGCCGACCCTCATGAGCCCCCAGGCCTAGGAACCTCGGGAGGCTTCGGGGGCACAGGTGGGTCTCCGAGAGCCATTTCCATCTCCACCAGGACCGCACGATGCCTGACCTCCTGAGCCTCCAGAATGCTCCTCAACAAGCGCTGATGAGTGGCAACCGCGTTCGGCAGGCCGAAAGGCATGCGAACGTAGCTGTGAGGTGGACCCTCGCAGCGCCCCATGCACGAAGGCCAGAGGCACTCCTGAGACGCGGCTTGGTTGAGCCCTGGCGCATTGACGCAGACGCGCAGCCCACCATCCTCGCCTGGATGTGGGGCCATGGCGGGCAAGCGGCGGCTGCCGCGCATGACTCTCGACTCCTGTAGCTCCGGAGTGTTGCTTGCGATGAACTCCTGAGGGTTTGGTCTTCCTTGCCTTGTACCTTCCTGAGGGAAACGTGCCTGGAAGCACCCCTCCAAGTGGTGCCCGAGCGCCTCCCTTGCGACCTTGGCAAAGTCGGTGGCTCTCTAAGAAAGAGCCCCCGAGCCCTGCCTGAGGAGGGCGCCGGGCGTGCCTTCCTATGCGAGAGAGGGTGGCGCTCCCTGATTAGGCGCAGATCCTAACCCAACACCTCCGGAGGCGCCTGCCTCCTGATGGCTTGGGCCAGGCGAAGCCTTCTTCTTCTTGGGGGTCGCCTTGGGAAGTCTTCCATTTCTGCGTCCGGGTCTTCGATTGCTGCGGCTTGGAATGCGCGCTCAAGTGAACACACTGCGTCCCTTTCTTCACAGGGTACGGTGATGACTCCACCTCTTCCTGGCATCTTGAGGACATTGTATCCATGGTGAGTCACTGCCACGAACTTGGCCAAGGCCGGGTACCTGAGGATGGCATTGTATGGTAGACGGATGTGGGCGACGTCGAAGTCGATGAGCTCGGTGCGGTAGTTGTTGCGCTGCCCGAAGGTGACTGGAAGGCGAACCTGCCCTATCGGAACAGTGGAACCGTCAGTGACTCCTAAGAAGGGCTTGGTTGGCTGAAGCTGATCGTACGACACTTGGAGATTGTCGAACGTCTCGATGGATAAGATGTTGAGTCCTGCTCTGCCGTCAATGAGGGTCCTGGTGACCTGCACGTTGCTGATGACTGGGGAGCAAAGCATCGGGAGGACTCCGGCCGTTGCCGCGCACTTGATCTGATCTGGTGAGCTGAACGTGATAGCGCACGCGGACCACCTAAGAGGGCGCGTGGCCTCAAGCTTGGGGAGGACTGCATTCACCTCGCGAGCAAACTGCTTGAAGATATGTTGTGAGGCTGGGGCCTGCGCGCCACCCAAGATGCAAGCGATTGCGCGTGGCTCTTGGAAGCCCCCAGCCCCCTCGTCCTGATGTTAGTCTTTGTTCCTCCTTGGCGGTGGCGGCAGAGGAGGAAGGCATGCGTTGCCGCGCAGGCGATCCTCACAAGGCTGATCTCTCCAGCCTCCCTCGCGAGGCTGGTCCTGCCAATGATCCTCGCGAGGTCGGTCATGCCACCCTTGGCGGGGGCCATGGTCTTCCCATCGTCCGCCACCTCTTCCTCCTCCTCGGCCATAGCCCCTATCGTTGCTCTTGGGCCGTCGACCGACACGTTCATCTCTCACAGCCCAGAGCTCTTGAGATTCGTTGGTGTTGTGGGTGTGGAGGTCGTGGTACACGTAGTACCGGCTGCCCTTGGATGACTCGGGCTGATCCCTGCCTCGCTTGGTGTCTGGCTCCGCTGCAAGCACGGCAGCCCCCTTGCACTTCACGTCCTTGGCCTTGGGCTTCTTCTCTTCTGGTTTGGCAGCCAGGAGTTCGAGGAGTGAAAGGCGCCCTTCCTCAGCCCTGGCGCACTTGGTCGCCAAGTTGAACAGCTCCAGGGATGTGCACAGGTCTTCATGGATTGCTAGCTCCTCCTTCATCTTGACGTCACGTACGCCATCGGAGAAGGCCGAGATGATGGCTTCTTCAGTCACCTTGGGGATCTTGAGGCGAGCGTTGTTGAAGCACTGGATGTATTTCTGCAGGGTTTCCCCTTGCTGCTGCTTGATGCGGCGCAGATCGCTCACGGCCGGGGGCCGGTCACGAGTGCCCTGGAAGTTGGCGATGAAGTGAGTGCGCATCTCGTCCCAGGAGGAGATTGTGCCAGGAGCCAGGTTCAGGAGCCATGTGTGGGCCCCGTCCTTGAGCGCCATGGAAAACCAGTTCGCCATGACCCTTTCATCTCCGTTGGCGGCTTCGATGCATAGCTCGTAGAGCTGCAGGAACTCCGCCGGGTCCGCCGTGCCATCGTAGCGAGGGGGCGGGTCAGGCTTGAACTTGCCTGGCCATGCGACGCCGCATAGCTCGGGGGTGAGGGCACGACAGCCTGATGTGGCCACCGGTGCCTTTTGCTGGTACTGGGCTTGCTTCTGGGGATTACCGCGCGCCGCCGCTTGCAGCAGAGCGGGGTCTTGGCGTGGAGGTGCAGGGACACGATCTTGGCGTGCCGGCGCTGGGAGCGCGCGACCACCTTCTTGGGGACGAGGGATCTCTTGGCAGCTCCTTTCTTGCTGCGCAGGCGCCGGACGCGGGGGGTCTCACCCTGGGGCTGCGCGCCTTGGAGCCAGGGCGCCTCCTTGGGGAGGAGGTGGTGGAGGCACCTCCTAATCCTCGCCTCCTGTGCGGAATGGAGGGCGAGGCAGCGAGAGGAACGGCAAGGGGGAGCCCCCTGCGGCGCTGACGAGCTTAGTGATGCGGGCGAGCCAGTCTTCATAGAGGTCATCGACGGGGCGATAGTGCAAGAGCTCTCTTGCCAGGAGAAGCGCGGCATGCACGTCCGTGTGGGCGCGATGGGCATGGGATGACAAAGCAGCTGGAGTCAGCGACGATGTGGCGGTGCGGCCTTCCCGCCATACCGAAGGATGCTAGGACGAGGCCTGCTGCTTGTTCCCCGCTGGGCCGGTGGCGGCGTTGGCGGCAGGCGACGGGGAACAACAAGGGCGTCCGCCGACGGGCGCCGTCTGGGCGACGCGGGTGGCGAGAGCACCCCGGCACTCAGCGCGACCCCGACGAGCGTCGGCCATGGACACGACAGAAGATCACACGCGAACAGCGGAAGAAAGATTCCGGCGCACCCCTACCTGGCGCGCCAAATGTTGGATTTCGGGTTCCCGGCAGACCCTTGAGGTTCGAACACTGGGGTGTGCGCGGAGATCTCTCCCCTACCGATCTACGTCCAATCTCCTCACGTGATCTAAGCTGGAAACAATGAACAAGACAAGGGACATGAGGTTTATACTGGTTTGGACCACCGTTGTGGTGTAATACCCTACTCCATTGTGTGGTGTGGTGGATTGCCTCAGGGGCTGATGATGAACAGTACAAGGGAAGAACAGCCTCGCGAGAGGTGTTCTTGAGCTGGTGCGATGAACTGCTAGGGTGAGTTCAGTCGCCTCTCTCTCTCTCTACTAGGGCTCTACCAGATTTCTGAATCCCTCTCGGTGTCTCTACTCTGTAGTGGCTAGCTCTATTTATAGAGGCCCTGGGCCTCTTCCCAAATAATGAGTGGGGAGGGCACCAACACTTGGCCATTTTGAAGGGGAACATATAGTACAAGTTATCCTGACCAAAGGTGGTCTTCGGCTGCCAAAAGTACTGGTGATGACGCCGTGTTGGGCTCCACGGTGACCTCCGTCCTGCCGCTCTGCTGGTCTTGGTCTTGTTGCACCAGAATGGCAACCTTTGCCCGATGCCTTGGCATGTGCTTTCCCCCTTTGCACCAAAGGGGAAAGAAGGACATTGCGCAGGCCGGCGCCCGCCTGGTCTCGATCGTCATGGCTTGCGTCACGGGTTCCTCACGAGGTATCCCCTCCTTGATCTCTCCGCCTCCTCGCGAGCCTGCCGGATGAGGCTGCCTCTGAGGAAGCTTTCTATCGTCCGCCCCGCGAGGCTTGGCCCCTCGCGAGGGTCTTGAGCTTGAGCTGATGAAGATGGGCTGCGCTGGGCCCCCACTTGAGCCACGCCGCAGGCCGCGGGCAGGCAAGTCTGGGGACCCCCGTTCCCAGAACTCCGACAGAGGTGCTCGGGGTTCGCTGAGCTTCGGCGACCCCCTCTCAGGCAGCAGCTCCTCCAGCGGTGGTCGCGACCAGCCCACGCGCCGTCGCGCCTGCCTGGGTGAAGGTAGCGGGTCAGCCCGCCGTCGCGCCGGCACGGACTGGGAGGGATGCTCCCGCAGAGGACTCGGATAGGAAAGCTCCAAATGATCGGGGCAGAAAACACTCGCGAGGGCGCCAGTGAACCTCCCTCGCGAGACTTGTGCGAGAGAAAATGAGGCAAGCGAGCAAGAAAGACAAAGAGTCACAAGCCAGGAACGTCAGCAACTCCAATAAAACTTCAAACGGGAATAAACAAGCCAACTGTAGAAAGCAAATGGGAAAGCCGCGTCCGGCACCTATTCTAGTCTTCAACGTCTTCTCACCAGCGCGGAGCTAAGTGCTGCCACTAGGCGTGGGCGGGAGCCCCCGAGGCCCGAGGGCGGCACTCCGGAGACTCCGAGGCGTGTACAACCCCACTCATTATTACGTGAGAGTGTCACGGGCGGCGAGCTTCACAGGCATTTGCCTTCTTCACAGGCACTGGGCCTTTCCCAAAACGCAGCAGCTTCATAGGCATTCACCTTCTTCACAGGCACCGGGCCTTTCCCAAATCGCAGCAGCTTCACAGGCATTTGCCTTCTTCACACGCACCTGGCCTTTCCCAAAATGCAGCAGCTTCACAGGCATTTGCCTTCTTCACAGGCACCGGGCCTTTCCCAAAACGAGCAGCTTCACAGGCATTCGCCTTCTTCACAGGCACCGGGCATTTCCCAAAATGCAGCAGCTTCACAGGCATTCGCCTTCTTCACAGGTACCGGGCCTTTCCCAAAACGTAGCAGCTTCACAGGCATTCGCCTTCTTCATAGGCACCGGGCCTTTCCTAGGCGCTAGGCCTCGCTCAGGGATAGAACCTCCGGAGATGTTGAATGTTCCATGCGTTCTGGACGGGTACCCCCTCCGGGGTCTCCAAGCGCGCGGAGCTAGGCCT
This sequence comes from Triticum aestivum, assembly GCF_018294505.1. Classification (NCBI taxonomy): domain Eukaryota; kingdom Viridiplantae; phylum Streptophyta; class Magnoliopsida; order Poales; family Poaceae; genus Triticum; species Triticum aestivum. The sequence goes on from NC_057797.1 coordinate 496,199,813, forward strand.
GGAAACATGAACATCCTTGAATGGGCCCTCCCACATGGGAGAGAGCTTGTGCAGCCCCTCCCCGGAGAGAACCCGTCTGAGCATGAGATCCCCTACCTCAAGAGTTCTGGGGCGGATGTTGTGGCAGTGGTATCATCACAACGCCTGTTGATACCTTGCCGCTCGCAGCGCGGCTTCTCGACGGCGTTCCTCCCCCAGCACGAGATTCATCCCCCGCATGGCGTCCTGTTGCGTCTCGTCAAACGCCAGGACCCGCGCGGAGCGACGCCTGACTTCGTGAGGGAGAACAGCCTCTGCTCCGTAGACGAGGAAGAACGGGGTCTCGCCAGTCGGCTTGGTCGTAGTTGTGCGGATTGACCACAGCATGGACTGGAGCTCGTCGTACCAGCCCCTGCCGCAGGCTTCCAGCTTCTTCTTGAAGGTCCTGGCTTTGAGGCCCCTCAGGACCTCCACGTTGGCCCGCTCGGCCTGGCCGTTGCTCTGGGGTGTGCTACCGAAGCGTAACATATCTGCGTTCCAAGGTTAGCACAGTACGTTTTGAAGAGATTACTGGTGAATTGCGAACCGTTCTCGGTGATGATGCGGTTGGGCACCCCAAATCGGCTCACGAGGCCCTTGATGAATTTGACCGCTGAGCCTGCCGGGATTGTGCGGACGGCTTCCACCTCAGCCCACTTGGTGAATTTGTCCACGGCGACGTAGAGGTAGCGATAGCCCCCTGGCGCCCGAGGAAACAGGCCCAGAATGTCCAGCCCCCAACATGTGAACGGCCATGAGAGGGGTATAGTCTATAGACCCCCCGCAGGCTGATGGATCTGCTTGGCATGAAACTGGCAGGCCTCGCAAGCCTTCACAAGCTCAACAGCGTCGTTGAGCGCTGTGGGCCAATAGAATCCACTACGAAACACCTTGCCGACGAGGGTCCGTGACGACGAGTGGTGCCCGCAGTCTCCGATGTGTGTGTCCGCCAGTAGCTCCTTCCCTTGCTCTCGGGAGATGCAACGTAGGGACACGTCATTTGGTCGCTTCCTATAGAGCTCTCCATCTCTGATGCAATAAGCCGTGTCCTGCCGCGCCACACGCTCCGCTTCCTCCTCATTCTCCGGCAGAGTCCCTTACATCAGGTAGTTCTTGAGCTCGGGGATCCAACACCCTTCCTGAGGCTCTAATGCCAGGAGCAGGCGTGCCCCTGAGGCTGGGCCGCAAACCGGGGCTCCTAAGGTAGGCGGCTGAGAGAGCTCCTCCCTTGGTTGCACCGTGCTCGACAGTGATGGCACCGCCGAGGGTTTGAAGAGCCGCTCCTCGAAGACGCCAGGCTCCTGAGGCAACCGTCTAGATGCCCTCTTGGCAATGTCATCAGCCTCCTGATTGGTGTCGCGAGGCACATGCTGCAACTCCAGCCCCCAGAACTGTTGCTCCATCCTGCGAACCTCAGCGAGGTAGGCTTCCATGTGCTTGTCCTTTGGCTCATATATCTTGTTGGAGAAGTTGACGAGGAGCTGTGAATCGCCCTTGATGATGAGGCGCTTCAACCCTAAGGCAATTGCGGCCTTCAAGCCTGCTATTAGGCCTTCGTACTCCGCTATGTTGTTGGAGACCTTTTCTCCGTGCTGGAAGCAAAGTTGTACGGCGTAGTAGAGTTTGTCCTGGGTAGGGGATACGAGCACTGCGCCAGCTCCCGCACCGTGTCGGGAGAACGCCCCATCAAAGTACATGACCCAGCCATCCGGTGCTTCACTTCCCGGGAAAATTGATCGGTCTTCGCCTGCCTCGAGACCCGGCGCTTCTGCCCATTCTGCCACGAAATCCGCAAGTGCGGCTCCCTTAATGACTCTGGTCGTACTGAATTCTAGCTAAAATGCCTGTAGCTCAATGTTCCATTCAGCAACCCTTCCAGCTGAGTTGGGGCTCCTGAGCACTCTTTCCAAGGGGTATGCTGAGACGACTTTGATGGGATGTCCTTGGAAGTAGTGGCGCAGCTTGTGTGAGGCCACTAGTAGCGCGAGGAGGAGTTTTTGAGGCATGGGATACCGTGCCCTTAAGTCCCATAGCACTGTGCTGACGAAGTACATGGGATGCTCGACGAGGTTGAGGGTGCTGGCGCAGCTTGCGTCCTCCAAAGGTCGAGGCATCTCTTGAGACGACGGAGCTCCCAGTGCTTGGTCTCCTGAAGAGGCCTCTCCTGCTCCGGGTGCGTTCTCCTACTGCGGCTATCCCTTTCCGGCTGCGGTTGCGGCCTTCGCGAGTCCCTCCTGGCTCTGCTTTGCTTCAGTTTGGACGGTCGATGTGGCCTTGGCACAGCGCTCCTCCCTGACCGCCACCAGGGCTGCGCTAGCGGAGTAGGGGTGGCCGCAAGGTAGAGCACCAGGGGCTCCCGAGGACGCGGAGCTACCATCACTGGTGGACTGATAAGGTACCTCTTGAGGTCTTGGAATGCCTTGTCGGCCTCTTCAGTCCATTCGAAGGGGCCCTTTTTCTTCATCAGCTTGAAGAAGGGCAGCGCTTGCTCCCCCAGCTTGGAGATGAAGCACCCCAGCGCAGTCGCACGCCCGGTGAGCTTCTGCATTTCTCTGAGGGTCCTCGGCGCGCTCATGTCTTCGACTGCCTTGACCTTCTCCGGGTTGGCCTCGATGCCCCTGTGGGATACAAGGAAACCCAGGAGCTTGCCCGAGGGGACTCCAAACACGCACTTCTCCGGGTTGAGCCGTAGGTCCACTTCGTTGAGGCTTGCAAAGGTTTCTTCCAGGTCCTGTATCAGGGTTCTTGCCTCACGAGACTTCACCACAATGTCATCGATGTAAGCTTCAGCGTTCCTCCCGAGCTGCCGGCCTAAGGCGATGTGCATCAGCCGCTGAAAGGTCGCGCCTGCGTTGCGCAACCCAAACGGCATGCACATATAGCAGTACACTCCACACGGGGTCAGGAAAGCCGTCTTCTCCACGTCTTCTACCGCCATCTTGATCTGGTGATAGCCCGAGAAGGCATCTAGGAAGCACAATAGGTCACACTCTGCGGTGGAGTCGACTATCTGGTCAATGCAGGGGAGAGGAAATGGATCCTGCGGGCAGGCCTTGTTGAGGTTGGTGAAGTTGACGCACATGCGCTCCTTTCCTCCCTTTTTGGCACAATGACTGGATTAGCCAGCCAATCAGGGTAGCGGACCTCACGGATAACTCCTGCTGCCTCTAGCTTCCGAGTCTCTTGAACGATGAAAGCCTGTTTCTCAGTAGACTGCCGCCTTGGCTTCTGCTTCACGGGGCGCACACTGGGGCACACGTTGAGGTGATGCTCAATCACTTCCCTTGGGACCCCTGCTAACTGACCAGGTTCCCACGCAAACACCTTCTTGTTCGCACGCAGGAACCTGATCAGGGCCTTCTCCTGCTCGGGCTCGAGGTCGGCCCCTATGGTGAAGGTGGCGCTAGTGGACCCGTCCTCGTCGACTGGTACCTGCTTGGTTTCCGCCTTGTCTTGGGTGAACAGCTGCTTCTTTTTAGCCGGCGCAGCCCCCTTGGGCTCAAGGGCGTCGGTGCTAGTGGGTTGCACCACCGCGGCCGCCCTGAAAACAAGCTGGAGCACCTGCAGCGCATCCCTTGTGTCACGGTGAGGATGCCGCTGCTCCCAGGCATCTTCATGAGGTTGTACGCCGGGTGAGTTGCTGCCATGAACTGAGCCAAGGCCGGATAGCCGAGGATGGCGTTGTAGGGGAGGCCAATGGGGGCGATGTTGAAGTCGATCAGCTTCGTGCGGAAGTTGTCGCGGGTGCCGAAGGTCACTAGGAGGCGGATCTGTCCCAAGGAGGCGGTGGAACTGGCTCCGGCGCCCGAGAAGGGCCTGCTGGGTTGGAGCCGCTCCAGCGGCACGTGGAGGAGGCTGAAGGCCTCCACCGAGAGCACGTTGAGGCCGGCACCACTGTCGATGAGGGTCCTGGTGACGGCCACTTGGCAGATGGTGGGGGTGCCCAGCATCGAGAGCGCGCCCGAACCAATGGGGTTGAAGGGGTGGTCCTCTGAGTCGAAGGTTAGATCGGCCTCAGGCGCCACCCAGCCTGGGGGGCTTCTTGGCGCTTGGAGGCAGTGCTGATCCGGCGGGTGAACAGCTTGACATGATGGCTCGAGGGTGGTGCCTGGGAGCCACCCAGGAGAGCTGCGATGACGGGCGGCGCTGGTGCGGCGAAACGGGCGAGGAAGAGGTCGCGCAGCTCCTCCCAGGAGGTGACAGAGGCTGTCGGGAGGTGGAGGAGCCACGCGCGCGGGACGTTGGTGAGGGCCATGGGTAACCAGTTGGCCATCACTCGGTCGTCGCCCCCGGCTCTGAGGACAGCCTCCTCGTACGCCAGCAGGAAAATCATCGGGTCTGTCGCGCCATCGTAGCGCGGCGGCATCTCGGGCCTGAACTTGCGCGGCCACTGCACCTGTCGCAAGGCGGGGGCCAAGGCCCGAAGCCCCCTGGCCCCAGTGTCGGCATCCGTTGCTGGAGCGGGCGGCGCGTTGTCCGCCATGAGGGCGGCATGCGATGTCGGGGGAGAGCGGGTCATCAAGAGGGAGGACTCCGGCGCACCCCTACCTGGCACGCCAAATGTTGGATTTCGGGTTCTGGCAGACCCTTGAGGTTCGAACATTGGGGTGCGCGCGGAGATCTCCCCCCTACCGATCTATGTCCAATCTCCTTGCGTGATCTAAGCTAGAGACAACGAACAACACAAGGGACATGAGGTTTATACTGGTTCAGGCCACCGTTGTGGTGTAATACCCTACTCCAGTGTGTGGTGTGGTGGATTGCCTCAGGGGCTGGTGAGGAATAGTACAAGGGAAGAACAGCTTCGCGAGAGGTGTTCTTGAGCTGGTGCGATGAACTGCTAGGGTGAGTTCAGTCGCCTCTCTCTCTCTCTCTCTGCTAGGGCTCTACCAGATTTCTAGATGTCCCTCTACTCTGTGTGGCTAGTTCTACTTATAGAGGCCCTGGGCCTCTCCCCAATTAATGAGCGGGAAGGGCGCCAACAATTGGCCATTTTGAAGGGGAACATATAGTACAAGTTATCCCGACCAAAGGTGGTCTTCAGCTGCCAGGTGATGACGCCGTCTTGGGCTCCACGGTGACTTCCGTCCTGCCGCTCTACTGGTCTTGGTCTCGTTGCACCGAAATGGTAACCTTTGCCCGGTGCCTTGGCCTGTGCTTGCCCTCCTTGCACCAAAGGGGAAACAATGACACTGCGTAGGCCGACACCCGCCTGGCACCCGCCTGGTCTCGATCATCATGGCTTGCGTCACGGGCTCCTCGCGAGGTACCCCCGCCTTGATATCTCCGCCTCCTCGCTAGCCTGCCTAATGAGGCTGCCTGAGAGGAAGCTTTTTGTCGTCCGCCCCGCGAGGCTTGGCCCCTCGCGAGGGTCTTGAGCTTGAGCTGATGAAGATGGGCCGCGCTGGGCCCCCACTTGAGCCACGCCGTAGGCCACGGGCAGGCAAGTCTGGGGACCCCCGTTCCTAGAACGCCGACACTAGTATCCTGTCTAGGTTGGGTGGTCCATCTCTGTTCGCCTTGAATGTATTTTTCTGTTGACCGGGCTTGTGATTGCTGAATCCGGTGTTAACGCTGTGTCGCGTGATCTATCATTATCATTGGGACTGTTGTATTTGCTTCGTCGTGGCTTGCCATTGCCGTCTCAGATTTCGGAAGTGCCCGAGTTGCTGGTGCTATTGCTTCTACGAGCGAGCCAGCTGTCTTCTCCCATGCAAAAGCGGGTCATTAGAGCGGTAAGGGCTGTCATGGATCTAGGTCCTTCTTGACCGAGGTGCCGTGCAAGCCATTCATCCCGGACACTGTGTTTGAAGGCCGCGAGGGCTTCTGTGTCCGGACAGTTGACGATTTGGTTCTTTTTAACTAAGAACCTGGTCCAGAGCTTCCTTCCTGGCTCTCCGGGTGTGACGCCCCGAGATCGATGCGCCAGGTGTCTTCTAGTTATTCGTTGTCTTTGCCATTTCATTCGCTTGCATGTTGCATATTGGCATGTCATCATGTGCATTGCATCATCATGTTTTCGAAACTTACATCTTTCCCAGTCTCCCAGTTCCTTCTGTTGTCCGTTCTGAGCCCAGACACACTTGCACGTGCCCGTGGCACGTCCGAAATATTATTTTATAAGTGGCCGGAAAATGTTCTCGGAATGGGTTGAAAGTTGGCATGCGGTGTTGTTATGTTGTTAGTAGGTCGCCTGCCAAGTTTCATCGCATTCGGAGTCCGTTTGACACCCCAACGGATAACTATAGCGGCACCGCTGCCGGTCTAACATCGGACGTTTTCGGTCCCCGAAAACTGCTGCCGGGCCCTCTGTCTCTTCTCTCCTCTCAGCCTCGCCACAGCCCACCTAGTCCATCCACCTACCCCTCTTCGCGTCCGGAGCCGTCCGATAAGATCGCATGGTCCAAAACCCCTCTTTGCTCAGTGCACAAATCCCCTCTCGTGCGCGTCTGAAACTTCCCCGGACCCGACTCGGGCAGTCGTCACCGTTGGATCCGGATCATCCCCAAACATCTACAAAACATCTCTGTTTTGTTATTTGGACACCCTAGCTATTTATTCTCAACCGTCTGATCTCGATCGGGTGATCCAAATTCCCCTTATGTCACCTATTTATATACCTAATCTAGTCAAACCCTAAAATCTAGGAGATGTGTCCTGTCGCCCGCCGCCACTTTCCAAATCCCCCTCGGGATCTTCCCCTGCCCGATCCACCCAACCAGCGCTCGAGCCTCCACCTCTTGATCCAACCTCTCCTCTGCCCAAGCGCCGAGGGCACCCGTCCTCGCACCGGTGGCCGTCGGCCAGCAGCAGCAGCCCCGCGCGCTGCTCGAGCCTCCTTGCATCCTCGTCGTTGTTCGTGCCTCCTGCACCTGAGGCCCCGAGCTCCTCCTGCTCAACCCCGTCCGCCGAGCTCCCTACCACACCGAAGTCCCGCCGCTTCCCTCGTCTGCGTCGACTGCCCCAAGCTCTGCTCCATTCCATCACCTACACTCCAAGTTCCTGCCGCGTGCTTCTTCTTCGACCGGCCACGGAACCGCCTGCGCTGAGGTCTAGCCGGATCTGGATGCTGGTGCCCCGTCCCACACCTCCTGCGATGCACACCGCCGGAGCTCGTCCTTGCCCGCGCCTGGAGGACGTCGAGTTGTCGACGCACCTCCCCGACCCTCTACATCGCCTGGATCCGGCTAGGTCCATGCCTCACCTACCGCCAGCGCCGCCAAGTCCTGCTGCAGCCGCCTCGCCCCGCGGCGTCGACCTGCTGCCAGCGCCTGCTGGCTTCCTCTGCTTCGAACAACAGGACGAGGCCACGCCCCTCGACCACACGCTGCCCTCGAGCATTGACCATGCCCCGAGCGGCCTCTCCCAGGCCCAGCTCAAGCCAGCCTGCCTAACCACCAAACCGGGCCTGGCCCATGGGTGAGGCCACACCCCAGCGTTTCCCCTTTGTTTTTTTACCTGTTGGGCCAGCCTGCTAGTTTTGGCCTGAATAGGGTTTTTTTAGGCTCTGCGAATTTCTGTATTTTTCATGAGACTGCCAGTTTTGCAGAATAGCCCCTCTAGAACATGCATTTAATAACTTAATAACCGTGCATCACATGTAAATAACTTATATATGAAAAATGCTTAGAATTTCATCTAGTTCCATAATATGCCACTTTCATGCATGTTTGAAATGTTTAAAATGTTGTTTGTTTAAATTTGCTTAAATAACCTGTTAAAATGATTTAATTCATAACTTAATAACCGTAGCTCGGTTTTTAATAAACTTTATATGTAAATGGGGTAGAAAAATGCCTTGTTTAACATGGTGTACTTGCTTTGCATGTTTAAAAACTTTAAAATATGGTTTAGGGCAGAACAGTACCAAATCCATTAATATGCACATGAGGATTTTCTGGACTTGTTGCTTGTTGTTCCGGCCTCATTTAAACTTGTCTAGATATGTAGTTTTACTTTGCTTCACCCCTTGCCATGATAAACAACATTTAATATTGTTGAGTACATAAACGAGATCGAACTAAATAAGTCATGTGGTGTTTCGTCAATATGCAACTCGTTGCATATTGAGCTCCACTTAATTTGTAGGACTGCTTGTGCACTTTGCCATGCCATGCCATGTATCTTTAAACCGGACATGCATCATACTTGGTTGTGCATCATGCCATGATTATGTGTTGGTTGTTTATTATGTTGTTTGCTTCTTTCCGGTGTTGCTTCTTCGGGTTGGTTCCGATAACGTCGCGTTTGTGAGGATCCGTTCGACTTCGTCCGTGTGTCTTCTTCATGGACTTGTTCTTCTTCCTTGCGGGATCTCAGGCAAGATGACCATACCCTCGAAATCACTTCTATCTTTGCTTGCTAGTTGCTCGCTCTTTTTGCTATGTTGCGATACCTACCACTTGCTACATCATGCGTCCCATGTTTCCATGTCAAGCCTCTAACCCACCTTTCCTAGCAAACCGTTCTTTGGCTATGTTACCGCTTTGCTCAGCCCCTCTTATAGTGTTGTTAGTTGCAGGTGAAGATGAAGTTTGTTCCATGTTGGAACTGGTTATTGTTGGGATATCACAATATATCTTATTTACTTTAATGCATCTATATACTTGGTAAAGGTTGGAAGGCTCGGCCTTATGCCTAGTGTTTTGTTCCACTCTTGTCGCCCTAGTTTCCGTCATACCGGTGTTATGTTCCTTGATTTTGCATTCCTTACACGGTTGGGTGTTATGGGAACCCCTTGATAGTTCGCTCTGAATAAAACTCCTCCAGCAAGGCCCAACCTTGGTTTTACCATTTGCCTCACCACCACCTACCCTTCCCTCGGGTCGGCCAACCCGAGGGTCATCTTTATTTTAAGCCCCCCCAGGCCAGTGCTTGTCTAAGTGTTGGTCCGAACCGAGTAGACTGCGGGGCCACCTCGGGGAAACTTGAGGTTTGGTTTTACTCGTAGGATGTAGCATCCGGTGTTTCCCTGAGAACGAGATATGTGCAGCTCCTATCGGGATGTCAGCGCCTCGGGCGGTCTTGCTGGTCTTGTTTTACCATTGTCGAAATGTCTTGTAAACGGGATTCCGAGACTGATCAGGTCTTCTCGGGAGAAGGAATATCCTTCGTTGACCGTGAGAGCTTGTGATGGGCTAAGTTGGGACACCCTGCAGGGTTTTGAACTTCCGAAAGTCGTACCCACGGTTATGGGTAGATGGGAATTTGTTAATGTCCGGTTGTAGAAAACTTGACACTTAACTTAATTAAAATGCATCAACCGCGTGTGTAGCCGTGATGGTCTCTTCTCGGCGGGGTCCGGGAAGTGAACATGGTTCTTGCGTTATGTCTGAACGTAAGTAGTTTCAGGATCACTTCTTGATCACTTCTAGTTCACGACCATGCTTTGCTTCTCTTCTCGCTCTCATTTGCATAAGTTAGCCACCATATATGCTAGTGCTTGCTGCAGCTCCACCTCACTACATTTTCCTACCCATAAGCTTAAATAGTCTTGATCTCGCAGGTGTGAGATTGCTGAGTCCTCGTGGCTCACAGATACTTCCAAACAGTTGCAGGTGTCGATGATACCATGTGGGTGACGCAACCGAGCTCAAGGAGGATCTCGATGAAGATCGCGTCCGTTGTCTTGTTTCATTTCCTGTTGATCAGTACTGAAGCCTAGTCGGGGCGATCGGTGATCTTTTGCATTAGGGTAGTCTTCTTTTATTTTGGTTCCGTAGTCGGACCCTGATTGTATTCTGGATGATGTAATGATATATTTATTGTATTGTGTGAAGTGGCGATTGTAAGCCAACTCCTTATCCCTTTCTTATTCAGTACATGGGATGTGTAAAGATTACCCCTCTTGCGACATCCCTACCATGTGGCTATGCCTCTAAGTCGTGCTCCGACACGTGGGAGATATAGCAGCATCGTGGGTGTTACATCGGGCTGCTGGACAATATTACTTAGGTCATCGGCATCTGGTGGTCGGACATATGTTCCTTGGAAGTTGTTGCGAAAGGTGTCCACCAAGTCCTCCCAGCTGCCAATAGAATTTTCTGGCAGACTGTTTAACCAGTACCGAGCTGGTCCTTTGAGTTTTAGTGGTAGGTATTTGATGGCGTGAAGGTCATCTCCGCAGGCCATGTGGGTATGGAGGAGGAAGTCTTCAATCCATACCGTGGGATCCGTTGTTCCATCGTATGATTCGATATTCATGGGTTTGGACCCATCTGGGAATTCATGCTCCATTACTTCATTTGTGAAGCACAGAGGGTGTGCGGCGCCTCTATGTTGGGCCACGCTGCGACGTACCTCTGACGGAGTCCATTTGCGTTTTCAGCCCGGGAATGGCTAGGTTTGTCATGTACGAATAGGTGGTTGTCGTCGCGTGTCGAGGTGTGTCCTTGCGATCCGTAGATCGCTCTTGGGTATCCTATTTTACTACCCCAGCCCTGTTTAAGGTTGTATGTACAACCTTGAGCTGTTTTGTTCTTGCCTTCATGGTGAGGTGGGGCGGTCTGTAGTTTGGCTTGAGTTGCCGCTTTAACCAGACCAAGTTGTGGTCGACCTGCCGCATTGTGTGATGATCGTACGAGCTTGAACACCTTATTGTCACCCTGGGGTAGCGATCTATGCTTCGGGTAGCTTTTGGCTGGGCTACCAAGGCCATATTTTTTGGCGGCTAGGACTTTGGTCCATCTATCATTAAGCAGATCTTGGTCAGCTTCAAGCTGCTGCTGCTTCTTCTTCAGGCTCCTTGCAGTGGCTATTAGTTGGCGGTTTAAGCGCTCCTGCTCGCGAGGTTCCTCAGGCACGATGAAATCTTCGGCGCCGAGGCTCACCTCATCCTCAGAGAGCGGAAGGTAATTGTCATCCTCCGAATCTTCGTGCATGGCTTGTTTACCGAGGCTATCCTGTCTATCGTCCTATTCATCCTTAATTGTATCAATAGGGTCTTTGTTGTCTTCGGCGTCATTGTCCATGCCGTCAATATTCTCGGAGTCGTAATCAAGTGTTTCAGTTGAATCCTCGACTGTTGCTATGAAGTGGGTGGCGGGTGGGAAGCAAAATTCTCCATCGCGAGCCCCTAGCTCGAGCCGGATATAGCTCGGCTAGGAGTCATCTGCCAAGGATAGGTTTTTAATGAGTTTAGCACGTCGCCCAAAGGCGAGTGCTGGAAGATGTCTGCGGCGCTGAATTCGAAGACTGATAAACAATCAAGCTCGGTGTCCGCGGGCTCGCGTGGTTCAGAACCCACAGCCGGAGACGAGTCCGGTGTTCCGGTGGCATAGGCATCGAGTGATACCAGGTCCCTGTGCGGCTCCAGCGCCGCGGAATCTATGGCCTCCGTGGTGGGGTTAATCCTCCCATCTTTGGATGGCGCGGCCTGCTCCGGCTCTAGGGCCAGAGCGGTTACAGGAGCGATCTCCTGGATGCAGCCCGATGACAGTTTTAAGTCATGATCATCGGGGTAATCAGGAGCGGCTACCGCGGTATCGAATCCGGCGAAGATCAAGTCTCCACGGATGTCCGCGGCGTAGTTTAAGCTCCCGAATCTGACCTGATGGCCAGGGGCGTATCTTTCGATCTGCTCCAGATGGCCAAAGGAGTTGGCCCATAGTGCAAAGCCCCCGAACACAAAGATCTGCCCGAGGTGGAAAGTTCCTCCGCAGATAGCGCCATTATTGACGATTGAAGGGGCCATCAAAATTTTCAGCGACAGCATAGTGGAACTCTCAATGAAGCACCAATGTCGGTGTCAAAACCGGTGGATCTCGCGTAGGGGGCCCCAAACTGTGCGTCTAAGGTTGATGGTAACAGGAGACAGGGGACACGAAGTTTAACCCAGGTTCGGGCCCTCTTGATGGAGGTAACACCCTACGTCCTGCTTGATTGATATTAATGGGTATGAGTATTAAAAGATTTGATCTACCACGAGATCGTAATGGCTGAACCCTAGAAGTCTAGCATGTATGACTACGGTATTGAGTATCCCCTATCCAGACTAAGTCCTCCGGTTTATATAGAGACCGGGGGGGGGGGGTCTAGGGTTACATAGAGTCGGTTACATAATATGGAATCTTCATAGTTGTTCGCCAAGCTTGCCTTCCATGCCAAGGAGAGTCCCATACGGACATGGGTGCAGTCTTCGGTCTTCATATCTTCACAGCCCATCGGTCCGGCCCATAAACAGGCCGGACGCCCGAGGACCCCTTAGTCCAGGACTCCCTCAACGAGCGTGAGGCATCCTTGAGGGCCATGGGGAACCAATTCACCATGAATCGATTGTCCCCTTTCACGGCCTGGATGCTGATGGTGTAGAGTAAGAGGAACTCTGTGGGGTTGGCGCTACCGTCGTAGCACGGAGGAAGCTCTCATTTGAACTTGTCGGGCCACAGCACGTGACGTAGCTCGGGGGTGAGGGCCAGGTAGCCCATGTTGGAGACAGTGCCGCCAGCCAGGGCTGCGTGGTTCTAGCGGCCAACCGCGGCAACATCATGGAGGACGCGGTCCTGGCGGTTGCGCTGCTTCTCAAGGATTGCGCACGCATCCAGGGGCGAGCAGCGAATGATCTAGCAGCTCTCGTCGACGCCGTCCGGCGCGAAGAGTAGTGGGACGGCTCTGAAGCGCACGCTGCATGGCGCCGCTCAGCTGCGTCATGGCCTGGGGGAGGGGGTGGAGGCGTGTCGCGCCCTCCCCGCTTGGCACACGATGGCGGAGCAGGAAGGGAGCGGGAGGGCGCCTGGCCATCGCGCGCGGCATCGACGAGCTTGGTGATGTGTCTGAGCTAGGCGTTGTACCCGTCCTCGGTGGGACGATAGCTAAGCAGCTCCAGCGCCATGAGCAGCATGGCGTGCGGAGCGGGGAGTGTCGTGGTTCTAAGTCTGACAGTAGAATGGGGGTAGGAATGTAGAGGCAAGATCCTAGCTATGGAGGAGTTGTACACGCGAGTTTTACGAGTTCAGGCCCTTCTCGGAGGAAGTAACAGCCCTACATCTCGGAGCCCGGAGGCGGTCGACTAGATTATACGCATGTGTGTTATAGGGGGTGTGAACCCTTGTCCCAGAGGAGGGGGTGGCTTATATAGAGTGCGCCAGGACCCCAGCTCCCCTCTGTTACATAGGATTCAATGTACATAAAGGTGTGGCGTTACAGGTAACGCCTGTATTGAAGTGATGCAAATGATCACTAAATATATGAGTAAATACCCGACTGTTGCTGCGTAGAGTGGCTTTAGGTCTTCTTATCTGTCGAGTGGTTTCATGGTCGAGTGACCTGGATAAAGAGAGCTCTCCGAGTGAATGGTAGGTCGAGTGGACTTCACTAGACACCTTTGCTGGATCCCTTCTTCTGATTCTTGAACTTCTTTGTTTTTAGGACAAGGACCTTAGGTAGGACGTATAGGTCAGGCCTATTACCCTACCCCAGGTTTGTGTCCTCATCATTAGCCCTCGAATGGATCGAGGTTTGAGTGAAAAAGAAGGATGGAGTTGACCTTGCTTTTGCTCTTGCTTCGTCTTGTCTTTATCTCCCAGTGGAGGCCAATTGTTAGAACTTCAGCTTCGTTTCAGTCGCCTTGATCGATTCAGGAATTGCCGACTGGTTTATGCAATGACATCCGTCGAGTGACATCTCTGACATGAAATATTTGGCGTGATCGGTTGTAGAGGATCCCGGATCTCACGGGATTCGAACTTTTGGTGGATGCGCGCCAGGCGGAGTGCTCCGTGGTAAGTGGAGTAGATAAATAGGACGTTATGATTTCCGCGCCACCTTTTTCACCATGTATCCTGTGCACAACTGTTGGGGGATTTGACAGGATCGCTCAGGCCCACGCGTCAGCCACTCGGAAGCAGGCCTTTAAAAGCGGCGAGGCCGAGGCATTTGTACTGTGTGTGTTCATTTCCCTTCTTCTTCCCCTCGCATCTCTGCTCAGTCTGGCCCAACCACCCTCGACGCCGCTGCTCCACAGCTATGGGGAAGGACAAAACGGCGGTGCTAGAGCGTGCCAAGAAGGCGACGGGGGCGGCGAAGAGCAAGAAGATGAATCGGGGGTCTTCATCGCGCTCGGGGCTACCGTCGGGTTGGATCCAAGGAGACTGGATCCGATATTCGCTTCGGCAGGAGGACTTGGATGATATGGCCGAGTTAGGGCTGATCGTCCATAAGTCTGCGCGTCTGCCGAGGGGGGAAACGGAGCCGCAGCCACGACCGGGTGAGTGTGTCCTGCTTGCCACTCATGTCGATCGCGGCTTCTCGCTTCCACCACACCCTTTCCTTGGAGGTTTCCTGAATTTCTTCGGTGCCCAAATCCACCATTTTACTCCCAATACCATCACATATCTTGCTGCATTCATCTTCATGTGTGATAATTTCTTGGGGTGCCGACCGCACTGGGGTCTTTTCAAGCACATCTTTACCATCCGATCCCAAACTATGAAGAAAGCAAACTCGAACAACGAGAAGACCCACGTTATCAAGATGTGTGGGGGTCTGGACATTCAGAAGAGGAAGAGGAGTTCTTTTCCCCCGATGACTCTTCTGGAGTCGGTCAGGGGCTGGCAGTCGACCTGGTTCTACTGCCAGGATATCGTGACCCCAGGCCAGTCGACCAGGCTCCCCCCTTTCTCTTTTGACCGCGTTCAAACTCCATCTTCATTGGTAGTGACTGCTATGGAGAAGGCGGAGACATGCATGCTAGTTGAGAAAGTAGTCCAACTGATCAACTAAGGTGTCACCGGTATGGACCTGCTCGAGGTGTTCCTCAGTCGACGGATCCAACCTCTCCAAGCTCGTGACCACTCTATGTGGATGTACTCTGGGGCTGGTGATACTGCTCGGGTTCATCCGGAGGAGGTGGAGGCCAAAACAGTGGCCGAGTGGTTGATGGGTATCACTGGGAACAAGGACAACCCCAGGGGTGCTAGGAGAGTCGACCCTTTCAGCAACAGCAACCTGCCAGACAAGGTCTGGTCATCATAATTGAGTTTTTGAATGTATTTTCCGATTGATTGTCGATCCGACTGACTTATGATCGGTCCCTTCTTTTGCAGATCTACACGGAGATGTACTCAATGCCCAATGGTGAACAAGCTCTGGAGCAAGACCAAGAGGGCGAGGACAGTGCCAAGGAGAGCGTCGAGTGGGAGTCTCCAGCTGACGATGATAAAGACGAGAGCGACGTGTCGAAAGATGAGGAAGTGGTCGACTCACCGCCTCGTTCTGAACATCGATCCAAGTTGCGCCATGACCCCGCGAGCAAACTCGGCAAAGATGTGGCATCGAATGCTCCCTCCCACAAGCGCGCTCGGTCCTCGACTCCAGAATTGACCTTGCCGAGAATCAAGATGGACGTCCCTGTTGCCTCTGGGTAAACGTTCTTCTTGTATTTTCTTGTTCCAACCGGTTTTCTTGTTTTGACTAAGTGGATGATGAACCTGTATAGCCCGACCTCTGCTGCAACTGATATGGATGTTGACAAGACTCCAGCCGACAAGGAAGCTGATGACGCCGTTACCTCCAAAGCCAGTAAGTCTACCCGATTGGAATTCATTAAGTCGACTGGATGGTTTGTCAGTTATCCTTAGGCTTTCTCTGTTTATTGCAGTTCCACAAGACATTGTTGTGCTCCTGGACGATGAAGAATAAGTACCGCTAAGAGGGAGGAGGAGGAAGGACAAGCAACTGGGCGGAAAGGCGCCTGACATCCAGGTTCTTCGATCGACTGTGACGCCTGGGACGATGGTCGAGCGATCGACGGATCCAGCTCAAACCAACGTCACCTTCGTTGTTCCTCTATCGACTAATTGCCCCTCAGGTTCAGCTGCTCAGACTTCTGTTGCGCCGATACAACTCTCTGCTTCAGATCCGGCGGCTGCTTCGATTGCTCTGCCTTCATCACTTTTTACTGCATATCAAACTCCGGACGATCCACCGGCTGCTGCCAAGGAAGCTCTTCTTCAGTTGAATCTTGTTATGGGGCAAATGAAAGTGTTGCATGAGGCTAGTCAGATAGCCTTCAATGCCAGAGCTGCTCTGCAAGCCAATGTCCAGGTTAGTTGATTTTCCGATCGACCGTATTTCTTGTCTGATCATCCACTGGGTGTTGAAATTGCATGTCTCTTTGTGTCGATTCAAGCTGAATCTTTGCACTAGTGGGGGCACGCTGAGTGCACCCACTGGGTGTAGTCCCCGAGACCATAGTTGACTGCGGGCAGTCGACTGTGGTCTGAGAATAGGAACTTTTTTTGCAACTCGAATTGGGCAGGCCACGCCGAGTGGAACCAAAACTAGTGGGGGCACGCTGAGTGCACCCACTGGGTGTAGTCCCCGAGACCATAGTTGGCTACGGGAAGTCGACTGTGGTCTGAGAATCTAAACCTCTCTCTCTTCTTTTTTTACAAAATCA
Source organism: Triticum aestivum (assembly GCF_018294505.1). NCBI lineage: Eukaryota > Viridiplantae > Streptophyta > Magnoliopsida > Poales > Poaceae > Triticum > Triticum aestivum. Next base: position 496,216,227 of record NC_057797.1, read on the forward strand.
GTGGGGGCATGCTAAGTGCACCCACTGGGTGTAGTCCTCGAGACTGCCATTGAATGTTTGATTCGGTGGTAGTCTTAGAGTAGCTATCATTGTGATGTCTTTTATCTCTGTCGACTGATATGGCTTTAACTGCAGAAATCTTTTGATCTTGGGGCTCAGCTTTCTGCGATGAACAAACAGCAAATCAGCCTCAACCTTGATCTGGAATTGGCCAAGAAGAATCTTAAGACCGCTCAAGACGAAGTAGCTGCCATGGGAGGTAACCAATCGCTAACTGTATATCCCACTGCTGGCATTTTTCCTTTCCATTTTTTGAACCGAGTGACTCCACTCAAGCAGATGTATGTAGTCAAAACCGTCAACTCCAAGCCCGTCTGAAGAATGTTGTTTCTTTAGAGAAAATGAAGTAGGCTTTGGAGAAGAAGGACCTGGATCTTGCTGCAGCACAGAAGGAGGCGCGCAATAAAACAGCACTTGCTGAGAAGAAGCTTGCTTCTGTCGGCAAGTTAGAAGAAGAAAACCCCAAGCTGAAGACTATTGTTTCTGACGCCAATCGGGAGGTCGAGCAACTGAAGAAGGACAAGGAGAAACTGGCCGATGAGCTTGGGGGTCTCAAGGCCAAGAATGGTGAACTAGAGTCTTATCTGGGCCAGCTTGCTGCAAAGCTGGTTTTGAAACTTGAAGGTACTGATTAATCTGTCTTATTTCTGTCAACTACCAAGTTTAATTATACTGTCAACTCACCATTCACTCGACTGTGCAGAATTTTGCCAAAACTTTGAAGCAGAAACTGGGCAGGTCGAGACGGGTCTTGATCCTATAAACTGTCCAGTCAAAGATGATGTTGCGATGAACGTGCTGCGGTTGGAATCTCGTATGGACAGTGTGGTTGCTTATCTGGCCCGCCTGAAAGCTGCGATGACTCGGGTTGATGCTGAACTCTGGCCTCAGGCGGAACTGTCTCAAGATCTTGAGTCCCTGATGACTCGACTGAATCAAATCCCTGAGCGTGTGCAAGAATGGAAGAAGTCATCCGCTCGTTGTGGTGCTGATGTCGCGTTGTCTTTGGTCCGAGTGCACTACAAGGACGTCAAAGAAGACAAGCTGGCAGAACTCAAGGTTGCTAACACAAAGAGGCACACTTTCTAGTCTTTCATGGACACCTTCCTTGATGCCACCACTCGCATTGCAGACAGCATTGACCTTGACAGTTTCTGCGACCCAGCCAGTCCTTCTCCTGATGCGTGACCGAAAAAACATTATGTCCCGCCTTTATTTGCCTCGGAATGCCGAGTGATTATGTAACTGTTAAACTTCTTCGGGCTTGATGCTCGAATACTTTTGATCCGTCATCCGGTACTTTAGGATTTATCCGAACTTGGTTTATTTCCTAATATGCTTGCGTTCGCCTTCGAGTGGACTTTGTTCTTCACTCAGAATAATCTTTATGCTTGAGATGCAGCTCTGAGGTGGTGACTTCAGTCGACCTGCTCTTCATCGTCCTTGCGGATAGGGACGAAGCACGCATTGCAGTTGACCTGCACCTCATTGTCCTTGCGGATAGGCATGGAGTGCACATTGTACTTGTGGCGTAGCTCCGAAGGAGAAGGTTGCAGTCGACCTGCACCTCGTCGTCCTTGCGGATAGGGCTGGAGCGCACATTGTATTTGTGGCGTAGTTCCGAAGGAGAAGGTTGTAGTCGACCTGCACCTCATCGTCCTTGCAGATAGGGATGTGTTTCGAACTTAGGCGAGTATTGGACTGTAGCTAAGCCCCCGAGTGGGAGGGTTGCTCTCCACTCAGTAGGATTTTTTTCAAACTTAGGCGAGTACTGGACTGCAGCTAAGCCCCCGAGTGGGAGGGTTGCTCTCCACTCTGTAGGATTTTTCAAACTTAGGCGAGTACTGGACTGCAGCTAAGCCCCCGAGTGGGAGGGTTGCTCTCCACTCGGTAGGATTTTTCGAACTTAGGCGAGTACTGGACTGCAGCTAAGACCCCGAGTGGGAGGGTTGCTCTCCACTCGGTAGGATTTTTCAAACTTAGGCGAGTACTGGACTGCAGCTAAGCCCTCGAGTGGGAGGGTTGCTCTCCACTCGGTAGGATTTTTCAAACTTAGGCGAGTACTGGACTGCAGCTAAGCCCCCGAGTGGGAAGGTTGCTCTCCACTCGGTAGGATTTTTCAAACTTAGGCGAGTACTGGACTGCAGCTAAGCCCCCGAGTGGGAGGGTTGCTCTCCACTCGGTAGGATTTTACAAACTTAGGCGAGTACTAGACTGCAGCTAAGCCCCCGAGTGGGAGGCTGGCTCACCACTTGGTAGGATTTTACAAACTTAGGAGAGTACTGGACTGCAGCTAAGCCCCTGAGTGGGAGGGTTCCTCTACACTCGGTAGGATTTTTCAAACTTAGGCGAGTACTGGACTGCAGCTAAGCCCCCGAGTGGGAGGCTGGCTCACCACTCGGTAGGATTTTACAAACTTAGGCGAGTACTGGACTGCAGCTAAGCCCCCGAGTGGGAGGCTGGCTCACCACTCGGTAGGATTTTGGAAACTTAGGCGAAACGGTTTCGTAGCTAAGCCCCCGAGTGGGAGGCTGGCTCACCACTCGGTAGGTTGTTTGAAAACTTAGGCGAAATGGATTCGCAGCTAAGTCACCCACTGGGGGTTTTCAGACGTAAACAAAAGCAACAACAATCGTGCCAGAGGACTATAAAGCTCTTGTCTGTGATAAACAAATTACAAAGGTATTTCTTATTACACTTTATTCTAACGAGTATTTAAGTATAAAAGTGGAGGAGCAGCTCCGCATTCCAAGCTTGTGGCTCGTCTTTCTGATGCTCGACACTGTAAAGATGGTATGCTCCATTGTGGAGAACTCTGGTGATGATGAAGGGGCCTTCCCAAGCAGGGGCGAGCTTGTGTGGCTTCTGTTGATCCACTCGAAGAACCAAGTCTCCCTCTTGAAAGGCTTGACCCCTCACGTTTCTGGCGTGGAATCGACGCAAGTCTTGCTGATAAATGGTCGACCGGATCAAGGCCATCTCTCTTTCCTCCTCTAAGAGATCGACTGAATCTTGCCGGACCTGTTCTGCTTCTTCTTCAGAGAAGAGCTCGAGTCGGGGTGCGTTGTGGAGCAGGTCACTTGGTAGAACAGCTTCGGCTCCATAGACCAAAAAGAAAGGAGTTCGTCCAGTCGACCGATTGGGAGTTGTCCTCAAACCCCAAAGAACTGATGGAAGTTCATCGACCCAAGCGCCTGCTGCGTGTTTCAGATCACGGTTTAGTCGGGGTTTCAGTCCTTTAAGAATTAGGCCATTTGCTCTTTCTTCTTGTCCATTCGACTGCGGGTGAGCGACTGAAGCATAGTCGACTCGTGTGCCTTGAGAAGCACAAAAAGCTCTAAACTCATCAGAATCGAAGTTTGACCCGTTGTCAGTGATGATGTTGTGTGGAGCTCCATATCTGAATGTCAATTCTGTGATAAAGCTGACAGCGGTGCTGGCTTCAAGATTCTTGATAGGTTTACCTTCAATCCATTTGGTAAACTTGTCGACTACTACGAGCACATGAGTGAAGCCGCTCCTACCAGTTCTCAGTGGTCCAACCATATCCAATCCCCAAACAGCAAAGGGACAGACGAGGGGAATGGTCTTCAGGGCTGACGCTGGCTTGTGAGACATGTCAGAGTAAAACTGGCAGCCTTCACATCTGTCGACTATATCCTTCGCCATTTCATTTGCTCGTGGCCAATAAAATCCGGCTCGGTATGCTTTAGCCACGATGGCCCGAGAGGACGCATGGTGACCATAGATCCCCGAGTGCATGTCGTTGAGGATCATTTGACCTTCTTCTGGCGTTATGCATTTCTGACTGGCTCTAGTCACACTTTCCCTGAACAGTTGTCCTCTTATCACAGTAAAGGCCTTGGATCGACGGACGATTTGTCGAGCCTCTTCTTCGTCCTCTGGGAGTTCCTTCCTAAGGATGTACGCAATGTATGGCACTGTCCAGTTGGGAGTAATGACCAGAACCTCCATGATTAGATCGACCACGGCTGGGACCTCAACTTTAATCGGATCTGTGGCGCTCTTAGGCTGCGGGGGCTCTTCAGTGAAAGGATCTTCCTGAACTGTCGGTGTGTGAATATGTTCCAAAAACACATTGCTGGGAATGGCTTCTCTCTTGGAACCTATCTTTGCCAAATCATCGGCTGCTTGATTTTTCAGACGGGGTATATGATGGAGCTCTAACCCCTCAAACTTCTTTTCTAACTTCCTCACCGCATTACAGTAACCAGTCATACCTGGGCTTCTAACGTCCCATTCTTTCATCACTTGATTGACCACCAAATCTGAGTCGCCGTAAACCATGAGGCGACGGACGCCGAGTGAAATGGCCATACGTAACCCATATAGAGTGCTTCATATTCTGCTTCGTTATTGGAGGAATCAAAGTGAATCTGGAGGACGTATCTGAGCTTGTCTCCTCGGGGGATACCAGTACCACCCCAGCACCAGAACCATTTAGCATCTTGGATCCATCAAAGAACATGGTCCAGTGCTCTGAGTGAACTTGAGTCGGCAGTTGTTGTTCGATCCACTCGGAGAGGAAACATGTCACTGCTTGGGACTTGATAGCTTTCTTTGCCTCAAACTTGATATATAAGGGAAGGAGTTCAATCGCCCATTTTCCCACTCGACTAGTTGCATCTCTGTTGTGCAGAATCTCCGACAATGGAGCGTCGCTGACGACTGTAACAGAGTGATCAGAGAAATAGTGTGCAACCTTCTTCGTGGTCATGTAAATTCCATAAACAAGCTTCTGATAGTGTGGATATCTCTGTTTTGACGGAGTCAGAACTTTAGTAACATAATAAACCGGGCGTTGAACTTTATAGGCTTTTCCCTCTTCTTCCTGCTAGACCGTAAGTACTGTACTGACGACTTATCCAGTGGCTGCTATATAAAGCAGTAAAGGCTCTTTGCTGATTGGAGCAGCAAGCACCGGCTGGGTGGAAAGCAGGGCTTTTAGCTCTGCAAATGTTGCATCAGCTTCAGGAGTCCACTTGAACTTATCTGACTTCTTCATCAGTCGGTAGAGAGGCAGTGCCTTCTCACTGAGTCGAGAAATGAATCGACTTAGGGCGGCCAAACAACCAGTAAGCTTCTGGACATCATGCACACGCACAGGGCATTTCATCCAGAGTATGGCACCGACTTTCTCTAGGTTAGCGTCGATCCCTCGTTTGGAAACAAGAAAACCGAGTAACTTTCCGCCTGGAACTCCAAACGTGCATTTTGATGGATTAAGCTTGATATCATACCTTCTGAGGTTGGCAAAGGTTTCAGCAAGGTCAGCCAGTAGGTCGAACGTGACTTGACCACAATGTCATCCATGTATGCTTCCACATTTCGACTGATCTGAGTGAGCAGGCACTTCTGAATCATCTGCATGAATGTGGCTCCAGCGTTCTTCAAACCGAATGGCATAGTGACATAACAGAAGCACCCGAATGGGGTGATGAAAGCTGTTTTTATCTCATCGGGTCCGTACAGACGGATCTGATGATACCCAGAATAGGCGTCCAAAAAGGACAAAAGCTCACACCCCACAGTCGAGTCGACTATTTGGTCGATGTGAGGGAGAGGAAAGTGATCCTTCGGGCAGGCCCGATTGATATGCTTGAAGTCAATGCACATGCGAAGTGAGTCGTCCTTCTTAGGAACCATGACAACATTAGCTAACCACTCGGAGTGGTAAATCTCTCGAATAAACTTAGCTGCCAGGAGCCGAGCCACTTCTTCACCGATTGCTTTTCTCTTCTGTACGGTGGACCGTCGGAGATGTTCTTTGATCGGTTTCACTTTTGGGTCGACTCGCAAATGATGCTCAGCCAGTCCCCTGGGAACACCTGGCACGTCAGAAGGTTTCCATGCAAAGATGTCCCAGTTCTCACGGAGGAACTGGGTGAGCGCTTCTTCCTATTTGGAATCGAGTGTTGTGGAAATGTAAGTCAGAGCAGCATTGGGATCAGTCGGGTGAATATGAATCGGTTTCATTTCACCAGACGACTGAAATGTTGAATACGTAGAAGGCTTCTTAGCTCGCAGCAAATCACTCGAATCTGCATTTTTTGATACTCCTGCAATTCCACTACTGCCATCTGTGCATCGGGGATCTTCGAGCCCTTCTGAAAGCACTCTTCTGCCTTCTTTCGATTGCCAGTGATAGTGATCACCCCTTTAGGACCAGGCATCTTCAATGTGAGGTACACACAACATGGCCGAGCCATAAAACGTGCATAAGCTGGCCTGCCCAGAATAGTGTGATAAGCACTCTGGAAATCCACAACTTCAAATGTCAACTTTTCTTTGCGGTAATTCTTGGAATCACCGAAAACTACATCAAGGGCGATCTGACCGAGTGACGCAGCCTTCTTGCCGGGAATAACTCCATGGAAACTCATATTGCTTTCACTGAGTCTGGACATCGGAATGCCCATTCCTTTCAACGTCTCTGCATACAGTATATTCAGACCACTGCCACCATCCATCAGAACTTTAGTCAATCGGATGCCTTCGGCTACTGGGTCGACCACCAGTGCTTGCCTCCCAGGGGTGGCTGTGTGCATTGGGTCATCAGACTGGTTGAATGTAATGGCAGTCTAAGACCACTTCAAATAACTGGGTGTCACCAGGGCGACCATGTTCACTTCTCTGTTGATGACTTTTAGTCGACTCTTGCTCTTGACATCAGCAAAAATCATCAGAGTGGAATTTACGTGGGGGTAACCATCATCGTCCTCCTCCTCATCCTCAACTTTGTCTACTTCCTTCTCCTTTTCCTTGGGTTGTTTCTCTCGGAATTGCTGGATTAGGAGTCGACACTATCGAGTGGTATGCTTTGGGTAAATGAAATTACCCTCTTCATCTTTCTTGGTGTGAATGTGGCATGGTAAATCCAGCACATCATTTTCATCTTGATCTTTTACTTTCTTGGGGTTCCACGGTCCTTTGGGTTTCCCCTTGAACTTCCCTTGAGTCACGGCTAAGGCTTCGCCAGGAGCGGCTGGCTCGGCTTTGCGCTTCTACTTCCGACTGGAGTTTCCTCCTCCGGTTTCCTGGGCGACTGTTTTGTGCTTGTCACTCCGGAGTCGGTCTTCTTCTTCACCATTGGCGTACTTGGTAGCAATCTCCATCATCCGAGTCAGAGTCATATTTCCCGTCCGACCGAACTTCATATTCAACTCCCGATACTTAATGCCTTCTTTGAAGGCACAAATTGCTTGGTGATCTGACACATTCTCCACTGCGTGGTGCAACGTGATCCATCTCTGGATATAATCCCTCAAAGTTTCATTCGGTTTCTGAATGCAACACTGTAATTCTGTCAACCCTACTGGCCGCTTGCAAGTACCTTCAAACGTCCTGACAAATACTCAAGCAAGATCTTCCCAAGTACAAATACTACCAGGTGCTAACTGATTCAGCCATGCTCTGGCCAAGCGCTCCAACATCAGAGGAAGGTGCTTCATGGCCACTTCATCATTGTCGCCGCCAATCTGAACAGTCACTGGGTAGTCCTCAAGCCAAGTGTCAGGCTTGGACTCACCAGTGAACTTACTGACTCCAGTCGCCAACTTGAAGTTGGGGGGAATCACTGCAGCCCTGATGGCTCTGCTGAAGCACTCTGGACCTGAGACATGCACTCTGCTGCTGGTTGGTAGATCTCTATCATGACCTTCTCGGTAAGCTCTGTTTCTGTCGACCAAGACCTGAACAAGAATAGATCTCGCATCAAAGCCTGGCTCCCTGGGGTCGACTGGAATCCTTCGCCCGACACTATGAGGGCGCCTGTCATCATGTTGTCGAGGCACGTATGATCCACTCCTTGGGGGAGGCGTGGGCACTCGACGACGATCATCGCGATCGAGTCGGTGATCATACTGCTCACGGTTCCTATACTAATCTCGTCGGTCTCCATGTCCCTCACGCCTCGGGGGCGATCTTAGGCTGTCAGCCGACTGGACTGTGTCTGCAACCACAGATCTGCTGTGAATCCTATTCCACGACTGAGACACTACTAAGTTCTGCTCACCCGCGGCTCGGAGCAAGGCCCGAATCTGCACCAAACCCTGACCAGCTTCTAACTGGGAAGGTTGAATTGACTCCGCTATTCGGGCCACAGCTGCAAGATTCTGGATTAGAGTTCGGTATACCTAAGTCGGAGGTGGAAAAAGTTGACGTCGACTAGATTCGGGAGCACGCTGCCGAGCACGCTCGTCGAGTGTGTGCTGGAGGTTCTCCAGTCGAGTGCGCTCAGCCAAGTTGGCCAGGCGCGCCTCCTCCAATGCCTGGGCCTCAGGGGTTTCTCCAACGATAGGAGTGTGAAGTGCATCCATGTTCCGGCGGCGAAGTTCTTCCCTCCGCTGCGAAGAGAGGGGTTCGGGGCGGTACTCTTCGTGAACACGTGACAGATCACCGCCCCCATCGCCTCCGTCTTCACGGGTGAAGCCAGGAGGACTGCGTGGTCCATTGACCATCAAAACTTCCGCCACAGGGTCGCTGCTGTTGCACTCGGACGCAGTCTCTACGGAGCTAGTTGACAGATCGAACAGGATGTAGAGAGTTTCGTCGGGCTCGATTGTCGCGACTTGGGGGGTGGCTAACTGGCGAGCCACCGCATGCCTCACCCACCGCTGAAGCCTCGATCGACCGGAACGTTTGTTCCGGCGGGCTGCAGGGAGGGGGTAAGCTACAGGAGCCGACTGATACTGGGTCGACGGCTGCCGCAGGAGGACGCCACGAATGCATGCGTGAAAGTGCGTTGCCCCGCGGACGGGGAGTGCGTCGACGTCGAGTGGAGCCTCCTGAAGCCAAGCGGAGTCGTCGGTGATAAATGCGAGCACGCCGAGACGGATCTCGCGGCCCTCAGCCAAACCTCCACTTGAAACCATGATGAAGGGGATCGGAAAAATTGCAACTTCTCCAACAAGCCGCTAAGACACCTCCCATGATGGGTGCCAACTGTCGTGGTTCTAAGTCTGACAGTAGAATGGGGGTAGGAATGTAGAGGCAAGATCCTAGCTATGGAGGAGTTGTACACGCGAGTTTTACGAGTTGAGGCCCTTCTCGGAGGAAGTAACAACCCTACGTCTCGGAGCCCGGAGGCGGTCGACTGGATTATATGCGTGTGTTTTACAGGGGGTGCGAACCCTTGTCCCAGAGGAGGGGTGGGTTATATAGAGTGCGCCAGGACCCCAGCTCCCCTCCGTTACATAGGATTCAATGTACATAAAGGTGTGGCGTTATAGGTAACGCCTGTATTGAAGTGATACAAATGATCATTAAATATATGAGTAAATACCCGACCGTTGCTGCCTAGAGTAGCTTTACGTCTTCTTATCTGTTGAGTGGTTTCATGGTCGAGTGACCTGGATAAAGAGAGGTCTCCGAGTGAATGGTAGGTCGAGTGGACTTCACTAGACACCTTTGTTGGATCCCTTCTTCTGATTCTTGAACTTCTTTGTTTTTAGGACAAGGACCTTAGGTAGGACATATAGGTCAGGCTTATTACCCTACCCCAGGTTTGTGTCCTTATCAGGGAGGGGGTCATGACGCGCGAGTGAGGAGGTGGTGGTGGAGCAGCCACACGCTTTCTCGGTCATCGAGGGTCGACAGAGGAGGCCACCTGCTCTCCCACGAGCTCGGTGGAGGTGCCCCAGGGGCACCATGGGCGTCGGGCACCGCATGGACCCTGGTGGTAGCCCAACGCGCAGCGTGTGCCTGGCTAGCAGCATCGTCGATGTCGAGGTCAAAAGCGTGAAGACAAGAAGTCCCCTTACCTAGCGCGCCAAATGTCGGAGTCTAGGATCTGCGTCCATGAAACTCTCCAAGAACTTGGGTTTGAACTCTGAGGGGCTTTGCTTGGCAACCTACGGCTCGATAGGGACTATGGTGAGATCACGACAAGCATGCTCACTCACACCGGACACGACAGGGACACACGAGTTACCCAAGTTTGGGCTACAGTGTGATGTAAAACCCTACTCCTGCTTGTGTGGGATTGCAGTGTAATGGAGCACTTGGAGTTCGAGGTACACGACGTGTGCGATAAAGAATGGATCGATCCCTTTATATCAAGGCGGCCCTGCCCCTATTATCGTGCCTTGGTCCTCTTCCCTGAAAATATGAGTGGGAAAGGGTGGCCATAGGGTGCCAATTCAAAGGGGAACATGCGCCCAGATTTATCCTGACTAAAGGCGGCCTTCTCTTGCTAAAGTTGCCATCCTGACGTGCTGATGGGCTCAGTGATGACCTCCTCCTTGGCGCGTTGATCCGTCATGATCTTCTTACACCAAAGCAGAAGGCTTTGGGACTTGCTTTGGGGGAGGCAGCCGCTCCCGCTCCCTTATCACCAGAATGGAAAGTGGTCTTCGTCGCGTCCTGTCGTCCTTATCCTAACAGCGGGACATCATCCATGTGATGGACTCGGTGCTCCGTGGCTGGCGATGTACGACCTACGTCACGAGGCGACCTGGTACTTGTCGGTCTTGGCAGGGGTCAGCCCGGCTGCAAGGGGCCGCGCGAGGCTGGCCCCTCGTGAGGCGACTCCCTCCGGAGCGGTCGAGGCAGGGCCATTCCTCGCGGGCTAGCCCAAGTGTCGCCTCCTGGTTCGGAGGCAAACGGGTCGTGGTACCCTGGTTCCCACTGGGCCGACAGATTTTCACATGGAAAAAAGATATAGTATAGTTAAGACTATATGCCATACGCTGTTGATCCAGGAAGCCCCCTTATGAGTGCATATTTTAAATATGCTATGAAACCATATCACACAACCAATACTGATCCCCTATACTAATAGCCAAGTGCAACAAGAAGAATACAAAAGAAATGAGCAAGTTGCACATGCTAGTTTGTGATAAAAAGAATGTAGATACAACGGTGCCATGGATTACAAACTAGAGGTGTTGTGAGAGAAATATATATATGTGAGGATGGGTAAACTCAAAGAGGGGCATTGGTAGCCTCCTCCTTTCGAATGTAGCCAAGGCACGGGTTGGAGTAGGTCGTGGCAACACTATCAACATCCTCACACCCCTTGGGCTCTGCCACTCTAGTTTAATGTTTCCTAGCTACCTTCTCCTCTCGCCACATCTTCTTGCTGCTATTGATGCCCCTGACATGACACTTGGCACTGGATTAACATATCTTGAACAAATTGTTGAAACCACAGAAAAGCATGTTCTTCTCCTTCTTACTGAAGGAAGTTGAGGAAGCAATGATACGTGCAAACCTAGTAGGATGCTCTATAGTGGAACCTCGAGAGGAGGAACCACCAATCTCCATAGAAGTAGCTGAAGCAGACGCCTTCTTAGGCTTGGGAAACCCACCAAATGAAGGAGATTAGTATGCACCTAAGGCTTGTAGTTGATGTACCCGACATGCAAAGAAATGGGGAACTTGCACAAATTCTTCTCTCAGTCAACAATCTTGGACTCAATGAGAGCCTGAATGAAAGGTGCAAAAATAGATAACTTCTTATCAAACACACAAGTCCTCATCTATCCAACATGAATCGAGAACATCAACCTTCTTGTCCTCATGTGCATAAATAGTAGATCAATATTAGTTCCCGAAAACTCATCAGAAGAGCGTATCTCGGGGCCAGGGAGTTCAGGCAAATCGAACAAAGAGCATCATATTTGGGCAACACCCCACGAATCATACCAACATCAGTAATAGGGGTCGTTTCCTTTTAAGAAAAATCAACCACCTTCTTGTGATGAATGTGCTGAAAGACCATCCCCTTCCTGAGGCTGAGAGAAGAACCCATACCATGTGATAGCGGTGAAGTGACATAGGAGCTCCCAAAGTAGCACCGCCTAAGCGCCACACAAATGAAAAGGCAGAGCTCCTGTCAAAATACATGATGGCATAGAACTGAAGTATGAGATCCTCATTGAATGCCTTGTTGAACTACAGAAAGTGAAGCAAGTCCATCTTGCCCAAAACATCATACACGTCGGGAAATAGATGAGTGTTGAGAATGTACTCGATGTCCAAGCTGCAGTTCGGAGCTATTTCATGTTTCTTAACCTTCAGACTTTCCTCAAAAGTGCGATGTTGAAACTCATTGTGGAACTTCGAGTCCACACCCTCATCACGACTACATGCATAGGGATCCTCCTCATGAACTCATCGGTACTCAGATTTCCCAAGCTTGTTTAGATCATCAATAGACAGAGGAACTCAGTATCATCTTGCTCTTCTTCCTCCTCAATCTCATCATCATTCTGAGTTTCAGCATGATTGCCCACAAACTGCTCTTCTTCATCATAACCACTATTGGATGCCTTAATGATTGCCTTGTGAGCACGAGTTGGAGGAGCAGTTTGAGAACCTTTACCAACACGGTCCTGGCGAATTAACTTTCCCTTCTCATCATCATCTCTCTACTTCTTTGAGCAACGAGCACCACCAACCCCTCCAGAAGTGTCTATCAGCAAAGACTACTCCCTCCATTCCAGAATATAAGGTGTATCGATTTCAAACTTGTGTGTGTTTGACCAAAATTATAGAATAAAATATTGACATCTACGATACAAAATAAATAAAATATGAAAATACGTTTCATGATGGATCTAATGACACAAATTTTGTATTGTGGGTATTGGTATTTTTTCTTCTAAAAGCGTCTTTTGAAGAAGAGATAAGTCCATATTACAACCTCGAACTATCACCGACGTCTAAAATACAACCCTGAACTACGAAACTGTCTAATTTACAACCCTGAACTTTGAAAACCAGACAAAAGACAACCCTGTGGTGGTTTTTACTAATGTTCACCGGTTTTAACTGTTGACCGTCTAGTCAACATCTAGTCAACGCCGTGTCATACGCCATGTCACCATACTTCTGAATTTTCGCTCCAATATTTTTTTCTACTTGGCATTTTTTTAAATTTCCAAATTGTATATAAAGATTGTGTCGAATTTTCTAGTCTTGTTTGAATTTTTTTGGAAACTTGTTTTCTTGCCAAAATTTGACCAAAGATGGGTGTGGATTAAATTTTTCCCTAGTTGTCTTTCTACTTGGCAAAATTTGTTGCAGCTTTCCTAGATTGAATATAAAGGTTGTGTGGGTTTTAAGTTTTTTATAGAAGTTTTATGTTAACTTTTTTTGGCCAAAATTTGACGAAAAATGGATATGAATGTGAATTTTAGCTTTAATTTTTTTCTACCTGACAAAATTTGTTGAAACTTTCCCAAATGAATATAATGGTTGTGTAGATTTTTGAGAATATTTTCAAATTTTTCTAGAAGTATTTTTTGGCCAAAATTTGAGCAAAATGGCTAGGTTGTATGCCATGTGGTTGACTAGATGTTGACTGGATGGTCAACAGTAAAAAAACCACTACAGGGTTGTCTCTTGTCTGGTTTTCAAAGTTCAGGGTTGTAAACTAGTCGGTTTCGTAGCTCAAGGTTGTGTTTTAGACTTCGGTGATAGTTTGAAGTTGTAGTATGGACTTACGATGTTGATGGCTGACTAGCCTCGCAAGGATGATGTGGATCTCTTTCCTAAAGATGGGTAAGGGGTACGGTGGTGGTGGTGGCTTCTAAAGCATGTGTAGGTGGTGTACACTTTGGCTCTATTGCACAGGGTGCTTCCTCCTGGTATGTCATGTGTGCGGATCGACAGTGACCCCGGCTCTAGATGGTGGGGTGTGAGGGCATTCCCCATTGTTGAGTTTGTAGGTGTGGGTGATTGTCGGTGTCAAAACTGGCAGATCTCGGGTAGCGGGTCCTGAACTGTGCGTCTGAAGATCAATGGTAACAAGGGATGAGGGGGACACAATGCTTACCCAGGTTCAGGCCCTCATAAAGGAGGTAAAAACCTATGTCCTGCTTGATTGTATTCAATGAGTATAGGGGTTACAAGAGTTGATCTACCTCGGGATCATAATGGCTAAACCCTAGTTGTCTAGCATATGATAATTTTGATAGCCTCTACGGACTAAACCCTCTGATTATATACACACGGGAGGGGTCTAGGGTTGTACATAGTCGGTTTGTGGGGGAAGGAAATAACATATCCGGATACCAATCTTGCCTTCCACGCATATAGGAGTCCTACCCAGACATGGGGGAAAGTCTTCTGCTTGTATCTTTACAGCCCATCAGTCTGGCCCATATCAAATAGTCTGACCACCCAAGGACCCCCTAGTCCAGGACTCCCTCAGTAGCCCCCGAACTTGCCTTTAATTGATGATGTAGTATCCGGCTTATGTCTTCGGCTTTTGCAAGGCAGGTTCTTCATTATACCTCAGATGGATAACAGTTCGGCCCTGACTTTCATGTTCTGCCTTTACGACTCATTTTCTGTCGTCGCCTCGATTTCCACGCACCGGACAAACGCGAACGGTCCATAATATTTTTTTACAAATAAACCCCTGACCACACCGGGCCACCGCCTATATAAGAGGTTAGATCCCCAAGTGCCATCCTCATCGTGCAGAGAACATCAGAACTAGCCACGGAAAACATCAAATCATGGCCAGCGCTCCCAGCTCTTTTTCGCGCCCTCATGGCCCTCAAGAGGGTGACTGGCGGAGCTGCTCCATGTCCCATCTTCAGTTGAGTCGTGTTCAAACGCAGGGATATCTCCCTCTCGCAGATCTAGTCCATGTGCGAGTGGGATTAGCCTCGATCGACAATGATGTGCTAGCAGAAAATTTCCCCAACCTCAGAAAGGAGGAGAGGGTATTGTCGGTGTCAAAACCGGCGGATCTCGGGTAGGGGGTACCGAACTGTGCGTCTAAGGTCGATGGTAACAGGAGATGGGGGACACGACGTTTACCCAGGTTCGGGCCCTCTCTATGGAGGTAATACCCTACGTCCTGCTGATTGATCTTGATGAATATGAGTATTACAAGAGTTGATCTACCACGAGATTGTAATGGCTAAACCCTAGAGGTCTAGCTTGTATGGCTATGGTAATGAATATCTCCCCCCTCCGGACTAAGTCCTCCAGTTTATATAGACACCAGGAGGATCTAGGGTTACACAAGGTCGGTTACAAAGAAAGGAATCTACATATTTGGTCGCCTAGCTTGCCTTCCACGCCAAGGAGAGTCCCATCTGGACATGGGTGCAGTCTTCGGTCTTCATATCTTCACAGCCCATCAGTCTAGCCCATAGTTAACAAGTCGGATGCCCGAGGACCCCTTAGTCTAGGACTCCCTCAGTAGCCCCCGAACCAGTCTTCAATGGCAAGGTGTTCGGTGCATAGATTGTCTTCGGCATTGCAAGGCGGGTTCCTCCACCAATGACCTCCAAGTAGTGTATTCGGCCTTCCATTCAATGTCTATACCCTTCGACTTCTGTGTATCAACAACTTTAGCTTCCACGTGTCGAGCGGATGCGAGAGGTTGGGGCATTTTTGCACATAACACCCCGGCCACGCAAGTGACAACGTCTATTTAATGAGACTGGATCCTAGATCCATTCAACCATCTCGCAGAGAAAATCCCCAAAGGTTGCCAGGAAAGAACATGTCTAGCATTCCCAGCTCCTCCTCCCGTCCCTGCGGCCCAGAGAGAGGCGAGTGGGAGAGGTGCTCCGTATCCCACGGTCAGCTGGTGAAGCTGCAAACGCATGGGTTTCTACCCCCTGCGGATCTGGTCCCTGTTCGAGCAGGGTTGGCCTCCCTTGACGGCAAAACCCAGGCAGAGGATTTCCCCAATCCATCCGGGGGGACGAGTGTGTTTCGTCCCCTATCTGCTAAGGGGCGTAGGATTTCCAATTCATCCATTCCTCCGAGGGCTTCTGGAATATTATGGCCTCCAGCTACATAACTTTACTCTAGCCTCCATCCTGCACATTGCGGGTTATGTCGCTTTATGCAAACTATTCCTGGGTTGTGAGGCCCATTTTGAACTGTGGAGAAAGTTATTCTGCCTTGTCCCGCGTAACCGTGAGGGATAGATATTTGAAGTGGGCGGAGCCGAAATATGGCGCATTGCCGAGACCAGATACCTACCCGGCATGCCGAAGAAGGCATCTGAAGAGTGGACTTCCGAGTGGTTCTACATCGAAGACGTCGTACTCCCAGACCCAGCCCGGAGGGGTCTTCCTGAGTTCACAAGTGTTCCCTTGAAGAAACGTCACAGCTGGCACCCTCGGAGCCTTGAGGAGGAAGATAGTGCGGAGGTTCGCCAACTCTTGAGCAAGATAAGGACGCTCGCCCAGTCCGGATGCATGATGGTTGAAGTAATGGCAACCTCCATAGTGCGGGGGGTCCAGCCACTCTAATACAGAGGACTTCCCATGTGGCACTATAATGGGGAAGATGACGCCTCCAGCTGCGGCAGGAAGGGTCCAGACACCCCTGCCGCCCTGGCCAAAATATTGGCCGAAATGTTCAAAGGGGAGGAAGAGGAGTTCCTGCGCATCAAGCACAGGGAAAGATATTCCATGTATAGTCGTCCTAGCTGGGTAAGTTCCCAACTCCTCTGCTCTACTCATTCTACTCCTTGAGCTATGTTCAACGAACACTAACCCATCCATTTACAACAGCACTGGCGAAAGATTTCCGAGGGGCTTTACAGCCCAGCCCCGCAGCCCGAGGGTCACAATCGGGACCTCGACCCCGGATTCGAAGAGGATCTGGATATATTCGTGGTGCTCACGAATGGGGTGTTTTATCAAACGAGCTATGAGGGCACAGAAGTGGCCATCATCACCGATTATCCCGGTCTTCTCCCCGCTTCACACATAAGTAATCTGGAGATATTTCATCCGAAAAGGTTTTCGCATACTGCCTCACCCACCGCACTGTCCTATGCTCAAAAGGGGCGGTGCTCGGCGCGTCATGCTACCCCAGGGGCATCTTCGAAGAGAGTGGCCCCCACGCCGGGCAAGCCTTCGAAGAGGAAGGCAAATAAAGATACGGCCGAGCCTTCATCAAAGAGGTATGGATTTGCAAATATGCACCTTGGCAGTCGCATCCAACTGTGACCTTTATGTTTATCCTGTATCAGGAAAAAAGTGTGCCGGACTATATTTGGGGGTCCGGCTAGTCATACTTCCCACAGCCAAGATCCAGATCATGTCGTAAAGACGGGGACTGATGCAGAGGTAATGCCGGACTGTCCCCCAGCCGAGGATTCGGAGGATGTATCCGTCACTAACTCGGAAGTGGAGAGCACCATGAATCATCGGCGCTGCAGGGCCGTTTTACAAGACCCCGGCTTTTCAAAAGAAGCATTTAACGCCTTCAGCTCAGCTGATGCATACATCCGAGCTGCTCGAGATGGGCTTAACAGAGCCACAAGGCAGCATTTAAAAGATGTGTGGGTAAGTTTACTTTGTTTGGCTATGATAACCATATGCCAGTAGCCCCTGAGACTTGAAGCAGTTGGTACAACTGATTTAAGTATCGTTGTATAACCAGGTTCTTATGGAGAGGAATGGCCTGTTAGCCCAAGAGCTAGAAAAGTGCTAGATGCAGCTAACTGTTGCCCATGCCGAACTGGATAAATCAAAGAAGGCGTCTCCGGGTAATGTTCCCCTCCATCGAGAAAACAGAATGGTATACCAATAATGTTAAACACAGTTGCTCACCTCTTATCAGGATCATTAGGTCAACTGCAAGAACAACTGAAAGCTGCCCAAGACGGAGAACGAGAAGCCAAGAAGCTGATAGCCGTAGGCGAGCGTGTGCTCACAAAAGTCGTACGGGAGAAGAAC
This sequence comes from Triticum aestivum, assembly GCF_018294505.1. Taxonomy (NCBI): domain Eukaryota; kingdom Viridiplantae; phylum Streptophyta; class Magnoliopsida; order Poales; family Poaceae; genus Triticum; species Triticum aestivum. The sequence goes on from NC_057797.1 coordinate 496,233,974, forward strand.
AAGCTCCAGGATTCGAATACCCGATTGGGCGAGGGTCTAAAAGATGTACGGGCCCAACTGGCCGACTCCGTGAAGGAGAATAAAAGGTTGCGCGGCAGCATGTTCAGTATGTGGCCGAATTTACCTTATAATAGTTCCGAGATATCAGGAAGTGACAGAGTCATATCTGTAGGTATGCTGACCGACTGTCCCGAAGATGAGATGTCTGGATTCTTAGGCCATCTGCTGCAAGAGTTGTCGCGTATTCATGAGCAAGCTCGGCAGGCGATGCAAAGCGTTGCCAAAGCCTTGTGTCCAGTTGCCTCCCCTCCAGGAAAGATGGAGGAGCTCCTAGAGCTATTCAAGGGGGCGTGGCGGCGCTTTCGATTGTGGAAAATATTGGCCTACCGGGAAGGGGCTCGAGAAGCCTGGGCCATGGTGAAGACACGGTACACCAAGCTTGACCCGAATCATATGGCTCGGGTCGGACCTCTAGGGCCAGACGGGAAGGAAGTTCCCGTTAATTTGGTGTATGACCAAGTAGTGATAGCTGCCAAATATTCCCAGCAGGACTGTAAGTTAGATAGCCAGCTGGAGGGTACAGAGGAGGACATTTTTGAGTCGAAATGACTGTGTATTTTTCTGTCTAGCTGAATTGTAAAATGATTGTCATGGAAGACCTTTTCGCTTTGCCCTCTGGACCCGAAGGCACGGAGTGTTTCCGAATACCCGTGCGGCCGAATAGACCGGGTATGCAGGGAAACCAGGCGTAGGGGTCATAGTTGCTTGAACAGACAAGTTGTATCCGGCTAGTTATGTTATATTACAGTATGTAAGAAACATCTTCCAGAGAGAATAGTTTCGTTAAGGGTTCCTTTCCCTGGGCATGCATGCGTTAGAGCACATGTCCGAACTGTGATTGAAAAAATCACAGTATATATATATATATATTTCTTCTGGGGGTTCGCAAATGGAGCGAATACAAAAACATCTTTAATTCATCGACCAGATATTCCCTTAAGAACGTTAGCTTTTGGCTTCACCCAGTCTGACGTACACATCCGGATGACCCGGTAGTAACAATCGCAGAGGTGCTCCCTTTATGCCCTAGCCGAACTAACGGGAACGTAGGGCATAAGCACAGGAGCCAGGCAACCCAACTTGGCCAAAACTTAAGTCATATCGATGCATATAATGGCGAAGAAAAGGTACATATGGGGAAAAACGCATATGTGATGAGCTTGATGCCCGGAGAATAATAGCAAGCTTCTGTACAAGAAGCCCCTAGGTATAATGGACGTACATATTTGAAGGCATATGTGTGCGTCCGAGGTGCACGGTCTAACCGCATGAAAGCTTTAAGGCTAAAGAGAAAAACTAAAAGAGACAGAAAGAAAGAAAAAAAAGTATTATGGAAACAACAGGGAGAAGGAGACAAACAAAGAGTCGGCGCTTAGGCATAGAATCTTCGGAGTCTGGCCGCATTCCAGGGGTTCGGCTCGAGGCGATTGTCTGACGCGTCACATAGGCGTGATGTCTACTACACAACCTTCTTCTTGTAGACGTTGTTGGGCCTCCAAGTGCAGAGGTTTGTAGGACAGTAGCAAATTTCCCTCAAGTGGATGACCTAAGGTTTATCAATCCGTAGGAGGCATAGGATGAAGATGGTCTCTCTCAAGCAACCCTGCAACCAAATAACAAAGAGTCTGTTGTGTCCCCAACACACCCAATACAATGGTAAATTGTATAGGTGCACTAGTTCAGTGAAGAGACGGTGATACAAGTGGTATATGGATGGTAGATAAAGGTTTTTGTAATCTGAAATTATGAAAACAGCAAGGTAACTAATGATAAAAGTGAGCACAAACGGTATTGGAATGCGTTGAAACAAGGCCTAGGGTTCATACTTTCACTAGTGCAAGTTCTCTCAACAATAATAACATAATTGGATGACATAGCTATCCCTCAACATGCAACAGAGAGTCACTCCAAAGTCACTAATAGCGGAGAACAAACAAAGAGATTATGGTAGGGTACGAAACCACCTCAAAGTTATTCTTTCCAATCAATCCGTTGGGCTATTCCTATAAGTGTCACAAACAGCCCTAGAGTTCATACTAGAATAACACCTTAAGACACAAATCAACATAAACCCTAATGTCACCTAGATACTCCGATGTCACCTCAAGTATCCATGGGTATGATTATACGATATGCATCACACAATCTCATATTCATCTATTCAACCAACACAAAGTACTTCAAAGAGTGCCCCAAAGTTTCTACCGGAGAGTCAAGATGAAAACGCGTGCCAACCCCTATGCATAGGTTCATGGGCGGAACCCGCAAGTTTATCACCAAAACATATATCAAGTGGATCAATAGAATACCCCATTGTCACCACGGGTATCCCACGCAAGACATACATCAAGTGTTCTCAAATCCTTAAAGACTCAATCCGATAAGATAACTTCAAAGGGAAAACTCAATCCATTACAAGAGAGTAGAGGGGGAGAAACATCATAAGATCCAACTATAATAGCAAAGCTCGAGATACATCAAGATCGTATCACCTCAAGAACACGAGAGAGAGAGAGAGATCAAACACATAGCTACTGGTACATACCCTCAGCCCCGAGGGAGAACTACTCCCTCCTCGTCATGGAGAGCACCGGGATGATGAAGATGGCCATCGGAGAGGGATTGCCCCCTCTGGCAGGGTGCCGGAACGGGTCTAGATTGCTTTTCAGTGGCTACGGAGGCTTTTGGCAGCGGAACTCCCGATCTATTTTGCTCCCCGAAGTTTTTAGGGTATATGGGTATATATGGGAGGAAGAAGTACGCCGGTGGACCTCCGGGCTGTCCACGAGGCAGGGGGCGCGCTCAGGGGGTTGGCGCACCCCCCACCCTCGTGGGCAGCCCGGGACTCTCCTAGTCCAACTCCGATACTCCGTGGGCTTCTTCTGGTCCAAACATAAGTTTCGTGAAGTTTCAGGTTAATTGGACTCCGTTTGATTTTCCTTTTCTGCGATACTCTAAAACAAGAAAAAAACAGAAACTGGCACTGGGCTCTGGGTTAATAGGTTAGTCCCAAAAATAATATAAAAGTGTTTAATAAAGCCCATAAACATCCAAAATAGATAATATAATAGCATGGAACAATCAAAAAATATAGATACGTTGGAGACATATCAGCATCCCCAAGCTTAATTCCTGCTCGTCCTCGAGTAGGTAAATGATAAAAACAGAATTTTTGATGTGGAATGCTACCTAACATATTTATCCATGTAGTTCTCTTTATTGTGGCAAGAATATTCAGATCCATAAGATTCAAGGCAAAAGTTCAATATTGACATAAAAATAATAATACTTCAAGCATACTAACCAAGTAATCATGTCTTCTCAAAATAACATGGCCAAATAAAGCTATCCCTACAAAATCATATAGTCTGACTATGCTCTATCTTCACCACACAAAATATTTAAATCATGCACAACCCCGATGACAAGCCAAGAAATTGTTTCATACTTTTGATGTTCTCAAACTTTTTCAATCTTCATGCAATACATGAGCGTGAGCCATGGACATAGCACTATAGGTGAAATAGAATGGTGGTTGTGGAGAAGACAAAAAGGAGAAGATGGTCTCACATCAACTAGGCATATCAACGGGCTATTGAGATGCCCATAAATAGATATCAATGTGAGTGAGTAGGGATTGCCATGCAATGGATGCACTAGAGCTATAAATGTATGAAAGATCAACAAAAGAAACTAGTGGGTGCTCACGAAGACCTAGGGCATTTTGAGGAAGCCCACCATTGGAATATACAAGCCAAGTTCTATAATGAAAGATTCCCACTAGTATATGAAAGTGACAATATTGGAGACTCTCTATCATGAAGATCATGGTGCTACTTTGAAGCACAAGTGTGGTAAAAGGATAGTAGCATTGCCCCTTCTCTTTTTTTCTCTCATTTTTTTATTTGGGCCTTTTTTATGCCTCTTTTCTCTTCTTTTTTTATTTGGGCTTGTTTGGGCTCTCTTTTTTTCTTTCGGAGTCTCATCCCGACTTGTGGGGGAATCATAGTCTCCATCATCCATTCCTCACTGGGACAATGCTCTAATAATGATGATCATCACACTTTTATTTACTTACAACTCAAGAATTACAACTCGATACTAAGAACAAGATATGACTCTATATGAATGCCTCCGGCGGTGTACCGGGATGTGCAATGACTCAAGAGTGACATGTATGGAAGAATTATGAACAGTGGCTTTGCCACAAATACGATGTCAACTACATGATCATGCAAAGCAATATGACAATGATGGAGCGTGTCATAATAAACGGAACGGTGGAAAGTTGCATGGCAATATATCTCGGAATGGCTATGGAAATTCCATAATAGGTAGGTATGGTGGCTGTTTTGAGGAAGGTAAATGGTGGGTTTATGGTACCGGCGAAAGTTGTGCGGTACTAGAGAGGCTAGCATTGGTGGAAGGGTGAGAGTGCGTATAATCCATGGACTCAACATTAGTCATAAAGAACTCACATACTTATTGCAAAAATCTATTAGTTATCGAAACAAAGTACTACGCGCATGCTCCTAGGGGTATAGATTGGTAGGAAAAGGCCATCGCTCGTCCCCGACCGCCACTCATAAGGAAGACAATCAATGAATAAATCATGCTCTGACTTCATCACATAACGGTTCACCATACGTGCATGCTACGGGAATCACAAACTTCAACACGAGCATCTCTCAAATTCACAACTACTCAACTAGCATGACTCTAATATCACCATCTTCATATCTCAAAACAATCATCAAGTATCAAACTTCTCATAGTGTTCAATGCACTTTATATGAAAGTTTTTACTATATCCCTCTTGGATGCCCATCATATTAGGACTAAATTCATAACCAAAGAAAATTACCATACTGTTTAGGACTCTCAAAATAATATAAGTGAAGCATGAGAGTTCAACAATTTCTTCAAAATAAAACCACCGCCATGCTCTAAAAAGATATAAGTGAAGCACTAGAGCAAACAACAAACTACACCAAAAGATACAAGTGAAGATCAATGAGTAGTCGAATAATTATGCAACTATGTGAAGACTCTCTAACATTTAAGAATTTCAGATCTTGATACTTTATTCAAACAGCAAGAAAAACTAAATAAAATAAAATGACGCTCCAAGCAAAACACATATCATGTGGTAAATAAAAATATAGGTCCAAGTAAAGTTACCGATGAACGAAGACGAAAGAGGGGATGCCTTCCGGGGCATCCTCAAGCTTAGGCTTTTGGTTGTCCTTGAATATTACCTTGGGGTTCCATGGGCATCCCCAAGATTAGGCTCTTGCCACTCCTTATTCCATAATCCATCAAAACTTAACCCAAAACTTGAAGACTTCACAACACAAAACTCAAAATAGAAACTCTCGTGAGCTCTGTTAGCGAAAGAAAACAAAACCCAACTTCAAGGTACTGTAATGAACTCATTCTTGATTTATATTGGTGTTAAACCTACTTTATTCCAACTTCTCCATGGTTTATAAACTATTTTACTAGCCATAGATTCATCAAAATATGCAAGCAACACACGAAAAACAGAATCTGTCAAAAACAGAAACAGTCTATAGTAATCTGTAGCTAACGCAAACTTATGGAACCCCAAAAATTCTAAAATAAATTTCTGGACGTGAGGAATTTATCTATTAATCATCTTCAAAAAGAATTAACTAAATAGCACTTTCCAAATAAAAATGGCAGCAATTCTCATGAGCTCTAAAGTTTCTGTTTTTTACAGCAAGATCAACAAGACTTCCCCCAAGTCTTCTCAACGGTTCTACTTGGCACAAACACTAATTAAACACAAAAACACAACCATGACAGAGGCTAGATGAAATATTTATTACTAAACAGGAACAAAAAGCAAGGAACAAAAATAAAGTTGGGTTGGCTCCCAACAAGCGCTATCGTTTAACGCCCCTAGCTAGGCATGATGATTTCAATGATGCTCACATAAAAGATAAGAATTGTAACATAAAGAGAGCATCATGAAGAATATGACTAGAAAATTTAAGTCTAGCCCACTTCCTATGCATAGGGATTATGTGAGCAAACAACTTGTGGGAACAAGGATCAACTTGCATAGGAAGGTAAAACAAGCATAACTTCAAAACTTTAAGCACATAGAGAGGAAACTTGATGTTATTGCAATTCCTACAAGCATATATTCCTCCCTCATAACAATTTTCAGTATAATCATGAATGAATTAAATAATGAAACTATCACATAAAGCATTATTTTCATGATCTACAAGCATAGAAATTTTATTACTCTCCACACAAGCAAAATTCTTCTCATGAATAATAGTGGGAGCAAACTCAACAAAATAATTATCATGTGAGGCATAATCCAATTGAAAACTAAAATCATGATGACAAGTTTCATGGATATTATTATTCTTAATAGCATAGAAGTCATCACAATAATCATCATAGATAGCAACTTTGTTCTCATAATCAATTGGAACCTCTTCCGAAATAGTGGATTCATCACAAAATAAAGTCATGACCTCTCCAAATCCACTTTCATCAATATAATCATCAAAAATAGCAGGCATGCTATCATCAAAATAAATTTGCTCATCAAAACTTGGGGGACAAAAAATATAATCTTCATCAAACATAGCTTCCTCAAGCTTGTGGCTTTGCATATCATTAGCATCATGGATATTCAAAGAATTCATACTAACAACATTGCAATCATGCTCATCATTCAAAGATTTAGTGCCAAACATTCTAATGCATTCTTCTTCTAACACTTTGGCACAATTTTCCTTCCCATCATATTCACGAAAGATATTAAAAAGATGAAGCGTATGAGGTAAACTCAATTCCATTTTTTTATAGTTTTCTTTTATAAACTAAACTAGTGCTAAAACAAGAAACAAAAAGATTCGATTGCAAGATCTAAAGATATACCTTCAAGAGCTAACCTCCCCGGCAACGGTGCCAGAAAAGAGCTTAGTTGACGGGGTGTTAGTGCCGCTTTCCTCGCCAACCCGGCAACAGCGCCAGAAAAGATCTTGATGTCTACTACACAAGCTTCTTCTTGTAGACATTGTTTGGCCTCCAAGTGCAGAGGTTTGTAGGACAGTAGCAAATTTCCCTCAAGTGGATGACCTAAGGTTTATCATCTATAGGAGGCGTAGGATGAAGATGGTCTCTCTCAAGCAACCCTGCAGCCAAATAACGAAGAGTCTCTTGTGTCCCCAACACACCCAATACAATGGTAAATTGTATAGGTGCACTAGTTCGGCGAAGAGATGGTGATACAAGTGGTATATGGATGGTAGATAAAGGTTTTTGTAATCTAAAAATATAAAAACAGCAAGGTAACTAATGATAAAAGTAAGCACAAACGGTATTGCAATGCGTTGAAACAAGGCCTAGGGTTCATACTTTCACTAGTGCAAGTTCTCTCAACAATAATAACATAATTGGATCACATAACTATCCATCAACATGCAACAAAGAGTCACTCCAAAGTCACTAATAGCGGAGAACAAACGAAGAGATTATGGTAGGGTACGAAACCACCTCAAAGCTATTCTTTCCAATCAATCCGTTGGGCTATTCCTATAAGTGTCACAAACAGCCCTAGAGTTCATACTAGAATAACACCTTAAGACACAAATCAACCAAAACTCTAATGTCACCTAGATACTCCAATGTCACCTCAAGTATCCGTGGGTATGATTACACGATATGCATCACACAATCTCAGATTCATCTATTCAACCAACACAAAGTACTTCAAAGAGTGCCCCAAAGTTTCTACCAGAGAGTCAAGATGAAAACGTGTGCCAACGCCTATGCATAGGTTCATGGGCGGAACCCGCAAGTTGATCACCAAAACATACATCAAGTGGATCAATAGAGTACCCCATTGTCACCACGGGTATCACACGCAAGACATACATCAAGTGTTCTCAAATCCTTAAAGACTCAATCCGATAAGATAACTTCAAAGGGAAAACTCAATCCATTACAAGAGAGTAGAGGGGGAGAAACATCATAAGATCCAACTATAATAGCAAAGCTCGCAATACATCAAGATCGTATCACCTCAAGAACACAAGGGAGAGAGAGAGAGATGAAACACATAGCTACTGGTACATACCCTCAGCCCCAAGGGAGAACTACTCCCTCCTCGTCATGGAGAGCACCGGGATGATGAAGATGGCCACCGGAGAGGGATTGTCCCCTCCGGCAAGGTGCCGAAATGGGTCTAGATTGGTTTTCGGTGGCTACAGACGCTTCTGGCAGCGGAACTCCCGATCTATTCTGCTCCCCGAAGTTTTTAGGGTATGTGGGTATATATGGGAGGAAGAAGTACGTCGGTGGACCTCCAGGCTGTCCACGAGGCAAGGGGGCGCGCCCCCCACCCTCTTGGGCTGCCCGAGACTCTCCTGGTCCAACTCCGATACTCTGTGGGCTTCTTCTGGTCCAAAAATAAGTTCCGTGAAGTTTCAGGTCAATTGGACTCCGTTTGATTTTCCTTTTCTGCGATACTCTAAAACAAGAAAAAAACAGAAACTGGCACTGGCACTGGGCTTTGGGTTAATAGGTTAGTCCCAAAAATAATATAAAAGTGTTTAATAAAGCCCATAAACATCCAAAACATATAATATAATAGCATGGAACAATCAAAAATTATAGATACGTTGGAGACGTATCAAGGTGGTATGCTCCTCCGGTGAGGAATTCGTCAATGATGAAGGGGCCCTCCCATTTGGGCTTGAGTTTGTCCTTTTTCTTCTCCGGCAAGCATAGAACGGCTTTGCCAATGTTATAAGTCTTGGCCCGTACTTCTCTACTTTGATATCTGCGGGCCTGTTGTTGATAAAATGCGGAACGGACTTTTGCAGCGTCAAGCTCCTCCTCCAGGGCGTCTAGGCTGTCCTGCCGATTGATCTCGGCCTCTCTCTCTCTCTCTCTTCGTACATGCGCACCCGAGGTGAGTCATGTATAATGTCGCAGGGTAGCACAGCCTCTGCGTCGTACACCATGAAAAAAAGGTGTGTATCCGGTAGTTCGGTTGGGCGTGGTCCACGGCCCCCAGAGTACGGAGTCAAGCTCCTCGACCCAGTGTGTGTCTGATTCCTTCAAAGACCGCACCAGCCTGGTTTTGATGCCGCTCATTATAAGACCATTGGCCCGTTCGACTTGACCGTTTGTCTGCGGATGATAGGCAGAGGCGTAATCGAGCTTGATGCCCAGATTAGCGCACTAGGTTTTCACTTCGTCAGTTGTGAAATTAGAGTCGCTATCAATGATGATGTTGTGTGGGACACCATAACGGTGTACGATGCCGGATATAAATTCTATCACCGGCCCGGACTCAGTCGTTTTAACTGGTTTGGCCTCTATCCACTTAGTGAATTTATCCACCATGACCAGCAGATATTTTTTCTTATGGCTTCCTCCTTTAAGGGGTCCGACCATGTCCAGTCCCCAGACCGCAAAAGGCCAAGTGATGGGGATTGTTTGTAGGGCAGTGGGGGCATGTGGCTTTGATTGGCGAAGAGTTGGCATCCGACGCAATGTTGGACAAGGTCCTTTGCATCTGCTTGGGCCGTCGGCCAATAAAACCCTGTATGGAAGGCCTTGCTGACAAGGGCCCGAGCTGCGGCGTGGTGCCCACCGAGACCGGCATGAATCTCAGCCAGGAGCTGCCGCCCCTCCTCCTCGGAGATGCATTTTTGAAGGACTCCGGTAGCGCTTTTCATGTAGAGTTCTCCGTCGTGAACCTTGTAGGCCTTTTAAAAGTCGGACGATGCGGCGGGCCTCATTCTGATCCTCAGGAAGTTCCTTCCTATTAAGGTAGGCCAAGAAGGGTTCAGTCCATGGGGCAATGACTGCCATAATGAGATGGGCCGACGGTGTTATTTCAGTGGCTGAGCCTCCGATGATATCGGTGTGCTCGGAATCTGGGGTTGTGTTCGGATATGGACTAGCGTTGCCGCTTTCCCCTTGCCACACCACGGATGGCTTAAAAAGCCTTTCCAGAAAGATGTTAGGTGGGACTGGGTCGCGCTTGGCGCCTATACGAGCAAGAACGTCCGCCACTTGATTACTTTCTCGGGCCACGTGATGAAACTCGAGTCCCTCGAACCGAGCCGACATTTTTAGGACGGCATTACGATAAGCCGCCATCTTCGGATCTTTGGCATCGAAGTCTCCATTCATTTGAGATATTGCAAGGTTTGAGTCCCCGCGCACTTCCACACGTTGTATGCCCATGGAAACAGCCATCCGGAGACCATGCAATAAGGCCTCGTATTCGGCTGCATTATTGGAGTCCGTGTATAGTATTTGGAGTACGTACTGAATGACGTGTCCCGTGGGGTACGTCAAAATGACGCCCGCTCCCAGCCCTGCCAACATTTTGGAGCCATCGAAGTACATAACCCAGTTGGAATATGTGTCGTACTCTTTAGGGAGTTCGGCCTCTGTCCATTCGGCAAAGAAGTCAGCCAGTACTTGGGATTTAATAGCTCGACGTGGTTTGTATGTAATATCAAATGGAAGGAGCTCAATGGCCCATTTGGCAATCTGGCCCGTGGCATCGTGGTTGTTTATTATGTCATTGAGTGCTACTTCGGAAGCCACCGTGATCGAACACTCCTGGAAGTAGTGTCATGGCTTTCGGGATGCCATGAAGACCGCATATGCTATCTTTTGATAATGGGGGTACCGGCATTTGCATGGTGTAAGGATAGTGGATACGTAGTATACTGGCTTCTGAAGCGGGAATTTATGTCCGTCATGTTCTCGTTCAACGACGAGCATGGTGCTCACCACTTGATGTGTTGCCGATATGTATAGCAGCATGGGTTCGCCGATGTTTGGCACGGCCAGGATTGGGTTGCTCGCTAGGAGTGTTTTTATTTCTTCCAGTCCGGCTGTTGTCGCGTCCGTCCACTCGAAGTGATCGGTTCGCCTTAGAAGGCGATAGAGTGGCAGTGCCTTTTCTCCCAATCTGGAGATAAAGCGGCTTAGAGCTGCCACGCAACCCGTGAGTTTTTGGACTTGTTTAAGGGTTGTTGGCGTAGCCAACTGTGACAGACCTCAGATTTTGGCTGGATTTGCTTCAATTCCTCTATTGGAGACGATGAGGCCCAGCAGCTTTCCTGCGGGGACGCCAAAAACACATTTTTCCGGATTGAGCTTAATGTCATATGCGTGGAGGTTGCCAAATGTGAGGCGTAGGTCATCTATTAGTGTTTTGATGTGCCTTGTCTTGATTACGACATCGTCCACATAGGCTTCAACTGTCTTTCCGTTTTGTTTCTCCAGGCATGCTTGGATCATGCGTTGGTAGATGGCGTCGGCGTTCTTGAGCCCGAAGGGCTTGGTGTTGAAGCAGAATGGCCCATATGGGGTGATGAATGTTGTTGCAGCTTGGTCGGACTCCTTCATTTTGATTTGATGATATCCGAAATATGCATCGAGGAAACACAGTGAGTCGTGTCCTGCGGTAGCATCAATGATTTGATCAATGCGGGGGAGGGGGAAGGGATCCTTAGGGCAAGCCTTATTGAGGTCTTTAAAATCGACGCACAAGCGCCAGGATTTATCCTTTTTTGGTACCATCACCAGGTTTGCCAGCCAGTCCGGATGTTTTATTTCTCTAACGAATCCGGCCTCGATTAGCTTGGCTAGATCCTCTCCCATGGCTTGACGTTTGGGTTCGGAAAAGCGCCGCAGTGTTTGTTTGACCGATTTGTATCCCTTTAATATGTTGAGGCTGTGCTCGGCCAGTTTGCGCGGGATACCTGGCATGTCAGAAGGGTGCCAGGCGAATATATCCCAGTTTTCGTGAAGAAAATCCCTTAGCGCAGCGTCGACCGTTGGGTCTAGTTGTGCCCCAGTAGATGCTGTCTTTTTGGGGTCCGTTGGATGGACCTGGAATTTGACTATTTCCTCCGTTGGCTTAAAGGACGTGGACTTGGGGCGTTTGTCTAAGATCACATCATCGCTGTCCACCGTGGAGCATAGTGCGGTTAATTCTTCGGCCATGAGGGCTTTAGATAATGCCTCAAGGGCCAGGGATACAGTTTTATTTTCGGCGCGGAGTGCTATATCCGGATCACTGGCGAGAGTGATTATGCCTTTGGGCCCGGGCATCTTAAGCTTCATGTACCCGTAATGAGGTACAGCTTGGAAGCGTGTAAATGCCTCCCGCCCCAAAAGGGCGTGATATCCGTTGTTGAAAGGGGCCACTTGGAAGGTTATTTCTTCGGACCGATAATTCTCTGGCGTGCCGAATACCACGTCGAGTGTTATTTTTCCCGCACACCGCGCCTCCCGACTAGGAATAATTCCTCGGAAGGTCGTGCTGCTTTGCTCAATGCGGCTCCTGTCTATTTCCATTTTGTGGAGTGTATCTTCGTAGATAAGGTTTATTCTGCTGCCACCGTCCATGAGGACCTTGGTGAGCCGAAAGCCGTCCACGATTGGACTGAGGACCAAGGCGGCTGGTGCTCGGGCTGTCCTGTATTTTGGTTCCTCACTGGCATTAAAAGTTATAGTCGTGTCGTTCCAAGGGTTTATTGCTGCTATTTGACAGACTTCGGCGAGTCCGCGTAGTGCTCTTTTGCACCTATTGTTTGAGGAGAATGTCTCGAAGACCTTCAGTACTTTGGGGTCATTGTCCTCTAGGGGGTGTTGTTTTGGGTTATTCTTGGTGAGGATATTCTCGCCGCTCTTGGCCACTTGCCGGAGTATCCAACATGCTCTAAGGCTATGTGTTGGTATGTTATCCAGTGTTGCGTGTATTTTGCATGGCCCATCGAGCCATCCTTCCAGAACGGTTCCGCGCCCCATACTGTACTTATATTTCTTTACTATTGAACCGGGCGTGTTGCAAGGGTGCGCTCTTTTCGCCTGAATGAGGGGTTGAGTGGGGACCGATGATTCCCAACGGGCTGCTTGAGTTTTCCAGGCGCTTTCCATTGTGCTATACTTCTGTACGATAGTTGCCAAGTTAGTGAAGTGTAGGATGCGATGGCGGTTGATGGCGTTGAGGATTCCTTTGTCCTTGCAATTATTGCGGAACACAGAGATCGCTTCCTCATCGCGGCAATCTTTAATCTTGTTTTTGACAAGAAGGAATCTGGCCCAGAAGTGGTGGACCGTTTCCTAAGACTGCTGTTGTATGCTCATGAGAGCGCTTCTATTCGGGTGGGTGGGTGGATTTAAATCTGAACCCTGACCCAGTTTTGGATCCGGAGTCTGAAGGCCTTCCGAACTTAACAGATCGGGCTCCGGGATATCCACTGATTTCTTAGGCTCGTCCTCCGATTCTATGTTCAGAGGGAAGGATGCATCTCCTCGCAGGTAGGTGTCCGGCTCTTCGAGACCAGATATCCGGACATAGTCCGTCCTTAGTATGGAGGAAGATTTGTCGCCTCGCTCCTCGACTACCACTATCTGGTGGGTGATCGGTGGAGAATTGATTTCTCTCTGATCGGGTTTAAGCCCAATTCGATCGTAGTCTGTAGCGACCCCCAGGGCGGTGATGCGATCTAGGAGCTCGTTTGAGGACGAAAGCTCCGCTGGATCCATCTGCTTGGAGTGTTCGGAGTCGATACGAAGGGGGGGGGGGTTTCGATGACCCGAGAGGTCATCATCGGCTTAACGACCGAACGAGCGGTCATGGTAAAGCCGCCCAGCCGGAGGGTTTGGCCTGGAGCCAGCGGTGGTGATATTATCCTTGAGAACAAGGCGAGACGTCGATCCTGTCGTCAACGTCACAATGGAACTCTCAATGAAAGCACCAATGTCGGTGTCAAAACCAGTGGATCTCGGGTAGGGGGTCCCGAACTGTGCGTCTAAGGTCGATGGTAACAGGAGGCAGGGGACACGATGTTTACCCAGGTTCGGGCCCTCTCTATGGAGGCAATACCCTACATCTTGCTTGATTGATCTTGATGAATATGAGTATTACAAGAGTTGATCTACCACAAGATCGTAATGGCTAAACCCTAGAGGTCTAGCTTGTATGGCTATGGTAATGAATATCTCCCCCCTACGGACTAAGTCCTCCGGTTTATATAGACACCAGGAGGATCTAGGGTTACACAAGGTCGGTTACAAAGAAAGGAATCTACATATTTGGTCGCCAAGCTTGCCTTCCACGCCAAGGAGAGTCCCATCCGGACACGGGTGCAGTCTTCGGTCTTCGTATCTTCACAGCCCATCAGTCCGGCCCATAGTTAACAAGTCGGACGCCTGAGGACCCCTTAGTCCAGGACTCCCTCAGGTATGCTTTGTTTCATTTCTCCTGTGGGGCTTAGGATTTCTAATCCTTCCTTTTCTTAGGGGCATGTTGGAGTTCCTACGGAATCCAACTGCACAACCTCACCCCGGGTTCGATTCTACACATCTCGGGCTTTGTCGCTCTCTGCAAACTGTTTCTGGGCTGCGAGGCACATTTCGAACTATGGAGAAAGTTCTTTTGCCTCGTCCCTCGCGATCGAGGGGGTTCCATATTTGAAGTGGGCAGTGCCAAAGTATGGCGCATAGCCAGATCAGGCTACCCTATTGAAACTCCCAAGGAGGTATCCCAAGAATGGTCTTTGGAATGGTTCTATATTGAGGACGTCCCCCTTCCGGACCTAGTTCGGTGTGGCCTCCCTGAATTCTCTAGTGCTCCTTTGAAGGAAGACCTCAATTGGCGCCCCCGGATTCCCAAGGAGGAAGACAGTGCGGAAGTAAAGAGGTTGGTCAGTAAGGTTAGATTACTGGCTCATTCCAAGCTCTCGATAATCGAAGTTATAGCCATCGCGATAAAACGATGTATTCAGCCTCTTCAGTCTAGAGTAACTCCTTTATGGTGTTATAACAGAGAAGATGATGCATCTCGCTATAGACGCAAGGGCCCAGATACCCCAGCCGAACTGGCCATAATCCTGGTCGATCTGTATAAGGGGAAGAAAGAAGACTTCCTTCTCTTAAACTGCCAAGAAGGCTTTTCCATGTAGAACCCCATTGAATGGGTAAGTTTTTCTGATTATCAGCACTACTCCACCTCATTATCGAGGCATGCTAATCAAATTGTTCTTATTGTCTTAAAACAGTCATGGAGGAAGGAGGTCGAGAACATTCATTGTCCCTCCCCACAGCCAGAGGACCACGCTCGCAACGAAGACCCAGGCCTCTGCAAGGATCCGGATATATACATAGAGTTCGATGATGGAGTATTTTATCAGGCGAGCCTTGACGGCTCGGAGGTGGCAATTACGACCGACTACCTGCGCCTTTATCCCTTCTCCATCGTAAGTATTTGGGAAACTTCCTCAAAAAGGAGCCCATGTTTACACCCTACCCCTCACACTAAAATGTGTTTTATTAGATTGGTGCTCCGCAGGCCGTACTCCATCGAGGGCGGCCTCTATGCAGGGTGATCGTTCGAAACAAAAGGAAACCGGGACCACTGTCGAGCCTCCTCCTTCTCCAAAGAGGTATGTCCTTTGATATATGCCTAAGCATGACATCAGATCGTTAAATTTCTCCTCTACCTCTATTTTGGGAGGAGCACGCGGCATACCGTGGGAAAACGCCCTGCTAGCCAAATGTCAGCTAATCCAACACCTGACTCGTCAACTAGGACAAGGGCAGATACAGTGTCGGACCCGCCTCCTTAAGAGGATTCAGATGACGTATCCGTCACGAATTCTGACATAGAGAGCGTGATGAATCATCATTGACTGAGAGAGGCCATGCGGGCTCCAGTGTTCACTGAGCAGGAGTTTACCGCACTCAACTCCGTAGATGCATATATCCGAGCCGCCCGGGACGGACTTGCTGGAGTTACTCAACTATTTTCAAAGGATATGCAGGTAATAGTTTGTGCAGATTTAATAGATATATGCCAGTAGCCCATGATACTTGAAGCGGTTAGGCCAACCGATTTAAGGATCGTTGTGACCTGCAGGTCCTTAGGGAGAAGAACAATGCACTATCCTAGGAGCTGAAGACAAACTAGACAAAGCTGAATGCCATCACCACAAAGCTTATGGAGATGAAGAAGGCCACAATGACCACTCGTCAGAGGAACAGACTTGAGGAGGAAAAAGATAAACAAGCCGAAGAGATAAAGAGCTTAAAGGCTCAGATATCGGCCGCACATCAAGAAAATAAGAAGTTGTGAGGTGACATATTTGGTATGACCTTTTGAACCATCCAAAGGACGTATAATATCCCATAGTTCAGATTGTCACAACTTTGTTATTGCAAGTGTGTTAACCGGTCGACCTGAAGAGGAAGTATCCGAATGTCGAGGCGATGTGCTTAAGGAACTGTCAGTGGTACATGAACAAGCCCGGAAAGCTATGAGAAGTATGGCGAAGGCTTTATCCATCCGATGCCCCTTCGGAAAGAATGGAGGGGTTGGCGAACCTGTTCAAAGGTGCCCGGCGCTTCGAGTTATGGAAGGTGTTCGCATAACAGGAAGGTGCACGAGAGGTGTGGGCGATGGTGAAAACACGCTACACCGGACTCGATCCGAACCATATGGCCCGGGTTGGACCTCAGGGACCCGATGGAAAAGAGATTCCCGTGAACTTGGTATATGACCAAAGCTACCTCTTGAGCACTGCGTTGGTTTTCCCTTGAAGAGGAAAGGGTGATGCAACAAAGTAGTGTAAGTATTTCCCTCAGTTTTTGAGAACCAAGGTATCAATCCAGTAGGAGGCCACACGCAAGTCCCTCGTACCTACACAAACAAATAAGAACCTCGCAACCAATGTGATAAAGGGGTTGTCAATCCCTTCACGGTCACTTACGAGAGTGAGATCTGATAGTGATGATAAAATAATATTTTTGGTATTTTTATGATAAAGATTAAAAGTAAAGATTGCAAAATAAAAGGTAATAGAAATAGCTTGTTGACGGAAGATTAATATGATGGAGAATAGACCCGGGGACCATAGGTTTCACTAGTGGCTTCTCTCAAGATAGAATAAATATTACGATGGGTGAACAAATTACTGTCGAGCAATTGATCGAAAAGTGAATAATTATGAGAATATCTAGGCATGATCATGTATATAGGCATCACGTCCATGACAAGTAGACCGACTCCTGCCTGCATCTACTACTATTACTCCACACATCGACCGCTATCCAGCATGCATCTAGAGTATTAAGTTCATAGGAACAGAGTAACGCATTAGGTAAGATGACATGATGTAGAGGGATAAACTCAAGCAATATGGTATAAACCCCATCTTTTTATCCTCGATGGCAACAATACAATACGTGTCGTTTCCCTTTCTGTCACTGGGATCGAGCACCGCAAGATTGAACCGAAAGCTAAGCACTTCTCCCATTGCAAGAAAGATCAATCTAGTAGGCCAAACCAAACTGATAATTCAAAGAGACTTGCAAAGATAACCAATCATACATAAAAGATTTCAGAGAAGAATCAAATATTGTTCATAGATAGACTTGATCATAAACCCACAATTCATCGGATCTTGACAAACACACCGCAAAAAGAGTTACATTGAATAGATCTCCAAGAAGATCGAGGAGAACTTTGTATTGAGATTCAAAGAGAGAGAAGAAGCCATATAGCTAATAACTATGGACCCGAAGGTCTGAAGTAAACTACTCACACATCATCGGAGGGGCCATGGAGTTGATGTAGAGGCCCACCGTGATCGATGCCCCCTCCGTCGAAGCTCCGGAAAAGGCCCCAATATGGGATCTCTTGGGTACAAAAGGTTGCGATGGTGAAAATAGGGTTTTGTGTTGCTCCTGGATGTTTTCGGGGTATATGAGTATATATAGGAGGAAGAAGTAGGTCAATTGAGCCACGAGGGGCCCATGAGGGGGGAGGGCGCGCCCAGGGGGTAGGCGCGCCCCCCTGCCTCATCGACTCCTCGTTTGTTTCTTGACGTCCACTCCAAGTCCTCTGGATCACGTTTGTTCCAAAAATCACGTTCCCGAAGGTTTCATTCCGTTTGGGTTCCATTTGATATTCCTTTTCTGCGAAACTCTGAAATAGGCAAAAAAACAGCAATTTGCACTAGGCCTTGGGTTAATAGGTTAGTCCCAAAAATAATATAAAAATGTAAAATAAAGCCCATTAACATCCAAAACGGATAATATAATAGCATGGAACAATAAAAAATTATAGATATGTTGGAGACGTATCAAGCATCCCCAAGCTTAATTCCTGCTCGTCCTCGAGTACGTAAATGATAAAAACAGAATTTTTGATGTGGAATTCCACCTAGCATAATTCTCAATGTAATTCTCTTTATTGTGGCATGAATATTCATATCCAAAAGATTCAAGACAAAAGTCTAATATTGAGATAAAAATAATAATACTTCAAGCATACTAACTAAGCAATTATGTCATCTCAAAATAACATGGCAAAAGAATGTTCATCCCTACAAAATCATATAGTTTGGTCATGCTCCATTTTAATCACACAAGAATGCTCTCATCATGCACAACCCCGATGACAAGCTAAGCAATTGTTTCACACTTTAGTAATCTCAAAATTTTTTCAACTTTCACGCAATACATGAGCGTGAGCCATGGATATAGCACTATGGGTGGAATAGAATATGATGATGGGGGTTATGTGGAGAAGACAAAAAAAGAGAAAGTCTCACATCGACGCGGCTAATAATGGGCTAGGGAGATGCCCATCAATTGATGTCAATGCAAGGAGTAGGGATTGCCATGCAACGGATGCACTAGAGCTATAAATGTATGAAAGCTCAACAAAAGAAACTAAGTGGGTGTGCATCCAACTTGCTTGCTCACGAAGACCTAGGGCATTTGAGGAAGCCCATTGTTGGAATATACAAGCCAAGTTCTATAATGAAAAATTCCCACTAGTATATGAAAGTGACAAAACAAGAGACTCTCTATCATAAAGATCATGGTGCTACTTTGAAGCACAAGTGTGGAAAAAAGGATAGTAGCATTGCCCCCTGTTTTTGGGACAATGCTCTATTAATGATGATCATCACACTTCTATTTATTTACAACTTAATGATTACAACCGATACTAGAACAAAGTATGACTGTATATGAATGCCTCCGGCGGTGTACCGGGGAGGGCAATGAATCAAGAGTGACATGTATGAAAAATTATGAATGGTGGCTTTGCCACAAATATGATGTCAACTGCATGATCATGCAAGGCAATATGACGATGATGATGTGTGTCATGATAAATGGAACGGTGGAAAGTTGCATGGAAATATATCTCGGAATGGCTATGGAAATGCCATAATAGGTAGGTATGGTGTCTGTTTTGAGGAATATATAAGGAGGTTTATGTGTGACAGAGCGTATCATATCACGGGGTTTGGATGCACCGGCGAAGTTCGCACCAACTCTCAAGGTGAGAAAGGGCAATGAACGGTATCGAAGAGGCTAGCAATGATGGAAGGGTGAGAGTGCGTATAATCCATGGACTCAACATTAGTCATAAAGAACTCACATATTTATTGCAAAAATCTACAAGTCATCAAAAACCAAGCATTACGCGCATGCTCCTAGGGGGATAGATTGGTAGGAAAAGACCATCGCTCGTCCCCGACCGCCACTCATAAGGAAGACAATCAAATAACACCTCATGTTTCAAATTTGTTACACAACGGTCACCATACGTGCATGCTACGGGACTTGCAAACTTCGACGCAAGTATTTATCAAATTCACAACTACTCAACTAGCACACTCTAATATTACCACCTTTATACCTCAAAACAATTATCAAGTATCAAACTTCTCCTGGTACTCAATGCACTTTTTATGAAAGTTTTTATTATACCGATCTTGGATATCTATAATATTTGGGCTAAATTCATAACCAAAGCAAACTACCATGCTGTTCTAAGGGACTCTCAAAATAATATAAGTGAAGCATGAGAGATCAATAATTTCTATAAAATAAAAGCACCACCGTGCTCTAAAAGATATAAGCAAAGCACTAGAGCAAAATTATCTAGCTCAAAAGGTACAAGTGAAGCACATAGAGTATTCTAATAAATTCTGATTCATGTGTGTCTCTCCCAAAAGGTGTGTACAGCAAGGATGATTGTGGTAAACTAAAAGGCAAAGACTCAAATCATACAAGACACTCCAAGCAAAACACATATCATGTGGTGAATAAAAATATGGCTCCAAGTAAAGTTACCGATGGACGAAGACGAAAGAGGGGATGCCTTCCAGGGCATCCCCAAGCTTAGGCTTTTGGTTGTCCTTGGATTTTACCTTGGGGTGCCTTGGGCATACCCAAGCTTAGGCTCCTGCCTCTCCTTGTTCCATAATCCATCAAATCTTTACCCAAAACTTGAAAACTTCACAACACAAAACTTAAAAGAAAATATCGTGAGCTCCGTTAGTAAAAGAAAACAAACCATCACTTCAAGGTACTGTAATGAACTCATTCTTTATTTATAGTAGATGATGTCCCGCACGTTGTTGCGGGAATATTTTTGCAGTGTTTTAGTGAGATTTTGGTTTGGAACATAAATATTTGAAATAATAGTTTTTAAAATTATATAAGAATTAAATTTAATACCATAATAGAATGGAATTTTACATGCATGCATGTTTGCATGTTGAAGTGGATTTTTAATATGCATAGTTGCATGTTGAGGTGGGCCTTTCCTATGCATGTTGAATGATGAGGTGTCATGCTTGCATGTTAAGAGAAATATGTTAGTGGGGGCTAGATATTTAGATATAGAAGATTGGTGTTAAACCTACTATATTCCAACTTTTCTATGGTTCATAAACTCTATTACTAGCCATAGATTCATCAAAATAAGCAAACAACACACGAAAAACAGAATCTGTCAAAAACATAACAGTCTATAGTAGTCTGTAGGTTTCGAATATTTCTGTAACCCCAAAAATTCTAAAATAAATTTCTGGACGTGAGTAATTTATCTATTAATCATCTGAAAAAAGAATTAACTAACTATCACTCTCCAGTAAAAAATGGCAGCAAATCTCGTGAGCGCTAAAGTTTCTGTTTTTTACAGCAAGATCGCAAATACTTTCCCCAAGTCTTCCCAAAGGTTCTACTTGACACAAACACTAATTAAAAGCATAAAACCACATCTAAACAGAGGCTATATGAATTATCTATTTAATAATAGCAAGGAAAAATATTGGGTTGTCTCCCAACAAGCGCTTCTCTTTAAAGCCTTATAGCTAGGCATAATATTTCAATGATGCTCACATGAAAGATAAGAATTGAAGCACAAAGAGAGCATCATAAAACACATGACAAACACATATAAGTATAAAATACTTCCTATGCATAGGCATCTTATAGTCAAACAAATTATCAAGGCAAGCAAAAACTAGCATATGCAAGGAAGCGGAAAGAAACAATAGCAATCTCAACATAACGAGAGGTAATTTAGTAACATGAAAATTTCTACCACCATATTTTCCTCTCTCATAATAATTACATGTAGGATCATAAGAAAATTCAACAAAATAGCTATCACATAAAATATTTTCAACACGATCCACATGCATGCAAAGTTGACACTCTTCCAAAATAGTGGGATTAGCATTAACTAAAGTCATGACCTCTCCAAACCCACTTTTATCAAAAAAATCATAAGATTGAACATTTTCCAAATATGTGGGATCTAAAGTTGACACTCTTCCAAACCCACTTTCAATAATATTGCAAAAACTATTATCAATCTCATGTTCATCATGGGGCTTAAATAAATTTTCAAGATCATAAGAAGAATCACCCCAATCATGATCATTGCAACAAGTAGAGGACATAGCAAAACTATCATCCCCAAGCTTAGGGTTCTGCATATTATTAGCATAATTTACATAAATAGAATTTATAAGAAAATCATTGCAATCATGTTTTTTATTCAAAGTTCTATCGTGAATCGCTTCATAAAGTAATTCATCACACTTTTCAGATTCACAAATTTCAAGCAAAACCTCATAAAGATAATCTAGTGCACAAAACTCACTAGCAATTGGTTCATCATAATTGGATCTCTTAAAAAGATTAGCAAGCGGATGAGGATCCATAGATCTTAGGTTCTCTGTTTAGCAATAAATAAACAATGATTCCAACCAAACAAGGAAACGAGCCAAGTAAGACATCAAAGCAAATGGAAATACGAACATAAGAAGGGCGAATAAAACGGCAAGGGTGAAGTGGGGGAGAGGAAAACGAGAGGCAAATGGCAAATAATGTAATGCGAGGGATAAGAGTTTGTGATGGGTACTTAGTATGTCTTGACTTGTGCGTAGACTCCCCGGCAACGGCGCCAGAAATCCTTCTTGCTACCTCTTGAGCACTGCGTTGGTTTTCCCTTGAAGAGGACAGGGTGATGCAGCAAAGTAGCGTAAGTATTTCCCTCAGTTTTTGTTAACCAAGGTATCAATCCAGTAGAAGGCCACACGCAAGTCCCTCGTACCTACACAAACAAATAAGAACCTTGCAACCAACGCGATAAAGGGGTTGTCAATCCCTTCACGGTCACTTACGAGAGTGAGATCTGATAGAGATGATAAAATAATAGTTTTGGAATTTTTATGATAAAGATTAAAAGTAAAGATTGCAAAATAAAAGGTAATATAAATAGCTTGTTGACGGAAGATTAATATGATGGACAATAGATCTGGGGACCATAGGTTTCACTAGCGGCTTCTCTCAAGATAGCATAAATATTACGGTGGATGAACAAATTACTGTCGAGCAATTGATAGAAAAGCGAATAATTATGAGAACATATAGGCATGATCATGTATATAGGCATCACGTCCGTGATAAGTACACCGACTCCTGACTGCATCTACTACTATTACTCCACACATCAACCGCTATCCAGCATGCATCTAGAGTATTAAGTTCATAAGAACAGAGTAACGCATTAGGTAAGATGACATGATGTAGAGGTATAAACTCAAGCGCATTAGGTAAGATGACATGATGTAGAGGTATAAACTCAAGCAATGTGATATAAACCCCATCTTTTATCCTCGATGGCAACAATACAATACATGTCATTTCCCTTTCTGTCACTGGGATCGAGCACCGCAAGATTGAACCGAAAGCTAAGCACTTCTCCCATTGCAAGTAAGATCAATCTAGTAGGCCAAACCAAACTGATAATTCGAAGAGACTTGCAAAGATAACCAATCATACATAAAAGATTTCAGAGAAGAATCAAATATTGTTCATAGATAGACTTGATCATAAACACACAATTCATCGGATCTCGACAAACACACGGCAAAAAGAGTTATATCGAATAGATCTCCAAGAAGATCGAGGAGAACTTTGTATTGAGATTCAAAGAGAGAGAAGAAGCCATCTAGATAATAACTATGGACCCGAAGGTCCAAAGTAAATTACTCACACATCATCAGAGGGGCCATGGAGTTGATGTAGAGGCCCTCTGTGATCGATGCCCCCTACGGCGGAGCTCCGGAAAAGGCCCCAGGATGGGATCTCTTGGGTACAGAAGGTTGCGGTGGTGGAAATAGGGTTTCGTGGTGCTCCTGGATGTTTTCAGGGTATATGAGTATATATAGGAGGAAGAAGTAGGTCGGTTGAGCCATGAGGGGCCCACAAGGGGGAGGGTGCGCCCAGGGGAGTAGGCACGCCCCCTGCCTCATGGACTCCTCGTTTGTTTCTTGACGTCCACTCCAAGTCCTCTGGATCACGTTTGTTCCAAAAATCACGTTCCCGAAGGTTTCATTCCGTTTGGGTTCCGTTTGATATTCCTTTTCTGCGAAACACTGTAATAGGCAAAAAAACAACAATTTGCACTAGGCCTTGGGTTAATAGGTTAGTCCCAAAAATAATATAAAAGTGTAAAATAAAGCCCATTAACATCCAAAACAGATAATATAATAGCATGGAACAATCAAAAATTATAGATACGTTGGAGACGTATCAACCAAGTGATTATAGCTACGAAGTACTCGCAAGAAGACTGTAGTTTAGACAGTCTTATAGATGGCATTGATAAAGAGTAGGTGTTCGATTTTATGTATCGGTGTACTTTTATCACTGAACTTATCTCCAATCGAACATGTCAAAATTTGTCATCGGAGACTTTCGGCTTCGGCCTCCGAACCAAGAAGGTGGAGTGTTTCCGGATACCATTTTGGAATGTAAGAAACATTCCCTATGTCCGGAAACCAGGCAATCCAGTCGTATTGCTCAAACAGACGAAATTTGTTTGGGGAGTTATGTTATATTACTTTTTGAACGTAAGAAACATCTTCCAAGGAAAATAGTTCCGTTAGGGGTTCCTTTCCTTGGGTTCGCATGCTTAATTACACGTGCCTAGGCTTTGATCTAAATTACGGGGCCTCTCCCATATTATTTTCTCGAAGAGTTACAGGAACGTAAACAATCTATTGTTGCTCGCCGGCCAATTATTCTCTTAAGAACGCTAGCTTTCGGCTTCACCCGTTTGAGGTATAGGTCCGGATTACCCGGTTGTAACAATCATAGAGGTGCCCCCTTTACAATCGGGAATGTAGGGTATAAACACAGGAGCGAGGCAAACCAGCTTGACAAAAACTTAAATCATAGAGGTGCATATAATGGCAGAAAAATTGTATATAACAAACAACATAGACAATGTAAGCCAAAAAGGCTTTTAGTAATAAGCTTCATCAAAGAAGCCCCCAGTTGTGGTGGGGTGTATACATTTAAAGATGTGTACCCTAATAGTTCGGCATATCTGAACATACCCTGGGCTATATATAAATAACGAAAAATGGAAGAGGAGAAAAAAGGAAACTAAAAAAGAAAAGAAAAAGGATGCAACCGAACTATGCGTAGAATAGTCGGAGCCGAGAAGCATTCCATGGATTTGGCTCAAGGTGATTATCCGATGCATTACGAAGGCAATAGACTCCTCATGTGAGGATTTCATCTATGATGAAGGGCCCCTCCTATTTTGGTTTGAGCTTCTCCTTCTTCTTCTCTAGGAGGCGCAAAATGAGTTCACCGACATTATAAGTCTTGGCCTGCACTTCTCTGCTCTGGTATCTCCTAGCCTGTTGTTGATAGAATGTGGAACGGGCTCGTGCAACATCACGCTCCTCTTCAAGGTTGTCTAGGTCATCCTGCCGGTCGGGCTCGGCTTCTCTCTCTTCGTACATGAGCACGCGAGGTGAGTCATGAATAATGTCGCAGGGCAAGACAACTTCTGTGCCGTACACCATGAAAAAAGGTGTGTATCCGGTTGTTCGATTAGGCGTAGTCCGCAGCCCCCAGAGTACGGAATCGATTTCCTCCACACAATGCTTATCTGACTCTCGTAGGGAGCGCACTAGTCTGGGTTTAATGCCGCTCATTATTAGGCTGTTGGCTCGTTCAACCTGACTGTTTGTTTGAGGGTGGTAGACGGATGCATAGTCGAGCTTAATGCCCAAGTTAGCGCACCAGTGTTTTACCTCATCGGCTGTAAAGTTGGAGTCGTTATCAGTGATGATGCTATGCGGGACGCCATAACGATGTACTACGCCGGATATAAAGTCGATCACTCGCCCTGCTTTAGCCGTTTTTACTGGTTTGGCCTCTATCCACTTAATGAATTTATCCACCATAACCAATAGATATTTTTTTTGTGGCTTCCCCCTTTAAGGGGTCCGACCATGTCTAGCCCCTAGACCGCGAAAGGCCAAGTGAGGGGGATTGTTCTTAAGGCAGTGGGAGGCATGTGACTTTGATTGGCGAAAAGCTGACATCCCATGTAGCGTTGCACAAGGGCTTGTGCGTCTGCTCGGGCCGTTGGCCAGAAGAAACCTATACGAAAGGCCTTGCTTACGAGGGCCCGAGCTGCAGCATGATGGCCGCCTAGACCAGCATGTATTTCAGCCAAGAGTTGCCGCCCCTCCTCTTCGGAGATGCACCTTTGAAGGACTCCAGTAGTGCTTTTCTTGTATAGTTCTCCTTCATGAACTTTATAGGCTTTAGAACGTCGAACTATGCGACGGGCCTCATTTTGATCATCAGGAAGCTCCTGCCTATTAAAGTAGGCCAGGAGGGGTTTGGTCCATGGAGCAATAACGGCCATGATTTCATGGGCGGAGGGTGTTATTTCGGTACTCGAGCCCCCAATGATATTCGTAGTGTGTTCGGTTGCTGGGGGCATGATCAGGTCCGGACTAGTGTTTCCGCTCTTGTCCTGCCACACCATGGATGTCTTAAAGAGCCTTTCCACAAAGGTATTAGGCGGGACGGGATCGCGCTTGGCGCCCATTCGAGCAAGGATGTCCGCTGCCTGGTTACTGTCTCGAGCGACGTGATGAAACTTGAGCCCCTCGAACCGAGCTGATATTTTTAATACGGCATTTCGATACGCCACCATTTTTAGATCTTTTGCATCGAACTCTCCATTTATGTGGGATATTGCGAGGTTTGAATCACTACGCACCTCTAGGCGTTGTATGCCCATGGAGACAACCATTCGGAGACCATGTAGAAGTGCCTCATGTTCGGCTGGATTATTGGAGTCCGGATACATGATTTGCAGCACGCAGCGGACTGTGTCCCCCGTGGGGGATGTCAAGATGACACCAGCCCCCGGTCGTGCTAGCATTTTAGAGCCATCAAAGTACCTGATCCAGTTGGAGTATGAACTGTACTCTTTAGCGAGCTTGGCTTCCGTCCACTCGGTGATGAAGTTGGCCAGCACCTGAGATTTAATAGCTCGGCGCGGCTTGTATGTTATTTCAAATGGTAAGAGCTTAATGGCCCATTTGGCTAGTCGTCCAGTGGCGTCCCGATTATTTATAATATCATTGAGTGGTACCTCGGATGCCACCGTGATCGAATACTCTTGAAAATAGTGCTGAAGCTTTCGGGATGCCATAAAGACCGCGTAAGCTATCTTTTGATAGTGAGGGTATCGGGAATTGCATGGTGTAAGGACCACCGATACATAGTATACTAGTTTCTGGATGGGGAATTTATGTCCCTCTTCCTCTCGCTCAACGACGAGTACGACGCTCACTACCTGGTTGGTCGCGGATATATAAAGCAACATAGGCTCGCCAACGCTTGGGGCGGCTAGGATTGGGTTGCCTGCTAATAAGGTTTTTATTTCCTCCAATTCGGCTGTAGCCGCATCCGTCCATTCGATCTGGTCGGTGTGTTGGAGCAAACGATAAAGTGGTAATGCCTTTTCTCCTAATCTAGAGATGAAGCGGCTCAAAGCTGCCACGCACCCTACTAGTTTTTGGACCTGCTTTAAGTCCGTTGGCATGGCCAATTGTGACAAGACTTGGATTTTGGCTGGGTTAGCTTCAATTCCTCTATTAGAGAGAATGAACCCTACCAGCTTTCCTGCTGGAACGCCGAAAACACATTTTTCCGGATTAAGTCGTATGTCATATGTTTGGAGGTTGTCAAATGTGAGGCAGAGATCATCCACCAATGATTCGACGTGTTTAGTCTCGATGACCACGTCATCCACATATGCTTCCACTGTTTTGCTGATTTGTTTTTCCAAACATGTTTGAATCATGTGTCGGTAAGTGACACCAGCGTTTTGGAGCCCGAAAGGCATAGTGTTGAAACGGAAAGGCCCGTACGGGGTAATGAACACTGTTGCAGCCTAGTCAGACTCCTTCATCTTAATTTGATGGTATCCGGAGTACGCGTCGAGGAAACATAATGAGTCATGTCCCGCAGTTGCGTCAATAATCTGGTCAATGCGGGGCAATGGGAAAGGATCTTTGGGGCAGGCCTTATTGAGGTCTTTAAAATCGACACACAGATGCCAATATCTGTCCTTTTTCCGCACCATGACCAAGTTGGCTAGCCAATCCGGGTGCTTGATTTCTCTAATGAACCCGGCTTCGAGTAGTTTGGCTAGCTCCCCCCCCCCATAGCTTATCATTTGGGTTCGGAGAATCGTCGCAGCGTTTGTTTGAACCCTTTGATTATGTTGAAGCTGTGTTCGACCAGTCTGCGTGGGATCTGGGCATGTCTGAAGGGTGCCAGACGAAGATGTCCCAATTTTCGCGCAGGAACGCTCATAGGGCAGCATCGACCGTCAGATCCAGTTGTGCTCCAATGGAACCTGTTTTATTAGGATCCATTGGGTGCACTTGAAATTTAACTATTTCATCTTCTGGTTTGAAATAGGTTGATTTGGGTCTCTTATCGAGAATCACATTGTCCTTGTCCACCGTGGATCGCAGGGTGGTTAGTTCTTCGGCCGCAAATGCTTCGGATAATGCCTCCAGGGCCAGAGATGCAGTTTTGTTTTTGGCGCGGAGTGCTATATCCGGATCACTTATGATTGTGATTATCCCATTGGGCCCCGACATCTTAAGCTTCATGTACCCGTAATGGGGTATGACTTGAAAGTGTGAAAAGGTGTCCCACCCCAAAAGGGCGTGATATCCGCTATTGAAGGGGGCCACGTGGAAGAGCAACTCTTCGGACCTGTAATTCTCAGGCGTGCCGAATACTACATCAAGTTTGATTTTCCCCGAACATCGTGCTTCTCGACTAGGGATGATGCCTCGAAAGGTGATGCTGCTTTGCTCTATGCATGCTCTATCAATATGCATTTTTTCGAGCGTATCCTCATAGATGAGGTTAAGTCCGCTGCCGCTGTCCAGGAGCACTTTGGTAAGTCGGAAGCCGTCCACAATTGGGTTTAAGACCAGGGTGGCGGGTGCTTGGACTGATCGGGCCCTTGGTGCATCGTCATTAGTGAAGGTTATTGCTGCGTCATTCCATGGGCTCATTGCGGTTACATGTTTAATTTTAGCAAGGTCGTTGTCGTGGTTTTGTCACGGCAGATGTCCTAGAGAAAGGACTTAGTCGTGGAGCCATTGCGATGGGTTAGCTTGAAGGGGTTAAAGCGGACACAAGGACGCAAGAGAGTTTATACTAGTTCGGCCCCTTCGATGAAGGTAAAAGCCTACGTCTAGTTGTTATGGAATTGATGGGGTTTCGGTGACTAGGGAGCAAACAAGCTTTGCCTATGTCTCGAGTTGTTGTCTGTTGTCCTTGAACCGCCGTCGGGTCGTCCCCTTATATACACGCGTGACTCCCGTCGGCTTACGGAGTCCCAATACCGGCTCATAGATGTGTCCGGTTTGGTCTCTACTTATTCCTAACTTACAATACAGGTTAACTACTAACGCCGGTTTACGGCTACAGGCCTTGAACCGACCATGGGCCTTGAGCCCTCCTCTGTCTTCTTGGGCTTTAACATACTTAACTACTGACGAAGTTAACCCGGCCCAGATAGGCCAGTTTACGCCTAGTAGTAATATCCCCAACATTAGGCCCCAGATTGATTTGAACGGGTTCATGTCAATCCTTTAATAAAAGCTTCATCTTCAACATCTTTTTATAAATTGGTAAGCCGCCATGATGTCATCTTCTCTGATTGCTGTAAACCGGAGTGACGTCACCTGTCATAACGAAGCTATCCGTTATGCTTCTTTGTTTAATAGATCGGCGGAAATCGAGGTGACAGCTCCGTTTTGTGGCCCCTTGATTGTCGCACCTGACTCATGTTCTTTCGCCTTATAAATAGGACCGAAGGGTCATTTCTTTTCTCCTTCCGTGCCTTCTTCATCTTCCTCGCGTCGCCAGCCTTGGAGCTCCGCCACCGCCGTCGACCTCTGCCTCATCCTTGGCCGCTGCATCAACCTGAGCGCACCAGAACATCGCGGCAACCTTCCGCATCTTCCTCAGCTCCGGTAAATCTTCTATCCTTTCCCCCGCAGATCTGGCCTAGGGTTTTGCAGTTCTTCAGTGTTCATCGTCTGCATCTTGCTCATACGATAGATCTTTAGATGAATCCGCAAATCTTTACTCTATGCAACGATAGTTGTTTGACCTTTGCCTTCACTTATGCATCTCAAACCATAGATCTATATGAACGTTTTGCTCATTGGTTCGGTACTGTTCCTTTGAACCTCTAAGCATTTATCTCTTTTCTGAACTTGCTTCAGATCCAATGCTGTCAAGAAATCTTGTGAAACCTGTTTCTGCGTACTTGTCCATCCGCAATCTCAGCTTTTCAATGCTTAGATCAGGCGGTTTAACCTTATAGAAAATTTTCCAAACCGGTATATGCCATTAGTCCCCTTGTTGAACCGCCAGATGTTGGTTGCTTCATGAAACTCCGGTTCAGATAGTTCTGTCTCCGGTTTAACAGTGCACATACCAATGTACCTTGATCAAATGCATTTTTGAACCGGGATCTTCTACCTTGCAGATTCCATCATGGCCAAGCAAGTATATGAGTGCAATTGGGTTCCTTCTCGTGTCACAGAGGATCAAGTGGACGATTTAGTCCTGATTGGCGCTTTAGGCAGCAAAGATACCATCCATTGGAGGGCTCCTGGCAAAGAATGCCCTCCCACACCTCGAGAAGGAGAGGTTGTTGTTTTCGTAGATCACTTAGCCCGGGGCTTTAAGCCGCCCGGTTCTAAATTTTACCGGGATGTTTTAGCCGATTCCTAACTCCATCCGCAAGACACTGGCCCCAACTCTGTTACAAATATGTGTCACTTCCAAGTGCTCTGTGAGGTGTTCTTTCAAGAGGAGCCCATAGTGGAATTGTTCAGAGACCTTTTCCATCTAAACTGCCATACTGAGTTTACTGATGGCTCTAATACAGAGTTGGGTGGCATGGCGATTCAGAAAAGGAAAGAGGTCACATACCCTCACGCCAAGTTGCACAGTCACCCCAAGGAGTGGAATCAGACATGGTTCTACTGCAAAGACACCTCCCCTGCTGGTGAAAATCCCTTGCCTGCCTTTTGTCCGGAGCGGCTCAGCAATACACACCCTTTTCCTCAAAGATTGACTGCCCAGGAGAGAAGCAAATATGCTCCCCAACTGTCAAAGCTCAGAGCCTTTATGGCCAATGGTTTAACAGGGGTTGATCTCGCTCGCTGTTGGATATCATGGAGCATACTGCCCCTTAGTCAGCGCTCTGGTTTGATGTGCGAGTATACTGACAGTGTTGATGACCCACTGCGACATTCAAAAATCCAGCTCTCCGATGAAGAAATCACAGAGGCTGTGAATAAGATGCTGAATGAACTGGAACACGTCTGCGCTAGAACCGGCCTGCTTCCCTTCTGTGCCACCAACAAACCGCCAGCTGTAAGACTTTGATTTTTCTCTTTGCTGAATCTGTTATTGATATGTCTGGTCATTGTTTAATATCAGTGTCTGCATAATCAGGGCAATGATCCGTTTTGGAGCAAAAAACTGCCGCAGGAGAAACCAGAAAAACCAGACAAACCGAAAAGAACAACCCGGCAAAAGACTAGAGCTGTGAAGAAGACTGCCCACAGGAAAAGAACCCCTGCATCTTCTAATCCGGCCCCTGATGATGATGTGGATAATCTGGACTTTGAGGTAGAGCTTGACTCACTTGGTTTATTTTTCATGTGTCTTATTGATGATGATATTTGTCAGGATAATGCCGAAGCCAGCCACGCGGATGTTGCAGAGGTAATTATTCTCTCTTCCGATTCAGAAACTTTGCCTTCACAAAAAATCCGCCAGGCAAACCGGAAAGTTAAATTTTCTCATCCTCTTGCTTATTTGGATCCTAAATTTCTTATGAAGACCCAACAACACGAAGCTCGTCGCACAACCCGGCACAGCGGCCAGGTAGTTACCTCCGCCGGTTTACCGAATAGTCTGGTTCGGAAACACCATTCAGAGGTCTCTAATTTTCTTGTCAGTGCTTGTCCTAAAGCGAGCTGCTTTCGTCAACCTCTTAATCTGTCTGACTCCGATTACCAGGTTATTTCCCACTCATCTTCTGGCGAGTCATCGGCTACTCAGCTCCCACCGCTTAAAACGGTGCTTGGGTAAGCTATACTTATTGTGATGTTTGCAGTACATCGCCTTAGAACATATGTTGTATTTGATTTATTATTCTTCTCAGGGCCAAACCTAGGCCAAGCAAGAAGGCCCGTCTGGACAAAACAGCCGAAGAAGATGTCGTTCTTGAAGCAGGCAAGACACTCAATGCTGAAGCGGCTATTCCTGAGGATATTCCCAACGATCCACCGCAGCAAGATGATGATCTTATTGCTGAAGAGAGACCTACTGATACCTCAGGTCCTATCCATCAGCCCACAGGTTCCATCCGGATTGAAAGCTCCACCGGTCCAGCAAAACCTACTGACAAGCCAACAACTCCAGTGCAAACCGGCGGTACCAAGGATGATGAGGTTGTCATTACTGGCACTGGCCATACTGAGCCAAGCAATCCTGTCGCTTTATCCAAACATTCCGCCAAGGAAGAATTTGCTGCCTTTGGCAAAGGCAAGTGGAACGCTGATCTGACGACTTACGCTGCTCTGAACGCCCAAGATATCCATTCTGGCTATCTGAACCGGCTATATACTAGTCGTGACTATGAAGCCGGTCTGGTTAATATGATGAAAGATAAATATGAGGTAACTTCCATATGCTCCTTCCTGCTTATATGCTTCCATTCTTGCTGACTCTCCTAGCCCCCAAGGGCCGGTTTGAAATATTCTTTCAAACCGGGACTTAATAATATAAATCTTGATGCTTTGAAATTCGCTGATGTAGCCCCCAAGGGCCGGTTCAACTTAGCGTAGTTAAACCGGTACTTTAAGTAATTGAAACTGCCGCATCAGAATATATATGATCAAATAGCCATTATCCCCCAAGTGCCAAGATGAATACTTGTATTGATCTTGGGACTTTGTAAACAATTGAAAGATGAAGATCGAATATGCATTAGGCTGGTCATAGTGGGAGTAACTTAAGGAGTAACATAGATGCCACATAAGCAAAAATGATGACGTGGCAAGTAGTTAATGAGGAGAGAGGCAAATAGAGTAACATAATATGTTACCATCACATAGTGCTTTTCAATGCAAAATGAGTCTACATAGTGATAAATGAAGACATCTATGTTACTACACATATGACACCACCCACTATGAAGGTAGTAACATAGGCTAGTAACATATACATGTTACTACTCTAAGTTACTCCCCACTATGACCAGCCTTAGCCCGCAAGTGCTAAGCGCATAACTTGTTATGTGGTTGGTACTTGAATCCTTATACCGATTTGTTGAAGCATATATTTGTATGCATGCAGGCGGAGCTGAAGATGAAAGAAAACCAAGTCATCAATCTTCAAGAAAACCTGAAAACCCAACAGGATGAAACCTCCAAAGCAAAAGAGGAATTGGCCAACGCTTTAAGCGCCATGGAACAACTTAAGGAGAACTTCAAGAAGAAACGGGCGGATTGGGCCACTGAAAAGTCCGCTTTGATCAAACGAGCAGAGGATGCCGAGGCTGCACTAAAACCAATGACGGATGAACTGACCAGCATAAAGCGGCATGTGCATGCCATGACCACTGCTATCTTTGGTAAGCCAGCTTGCCTTCTGAATTGGCTCTGCCTTCTTACAGAGTCGCCGGTTTATTAACCCTTTATAGTATTTCAGGGACACGCATTGGTCACTTGGGGTCAGATGTGCGGAAGAAATTGAAAGCCGCCTATACATTGGTTGAACAATTGTATACTGGTGCCCAGCGGATCATCTGTACCGCGTCTCATAACAAACCGGCGCCCACTTTGATTCAAGATACTCTGATGAAACTGTCAGTGCTTCCTGCCCGGGTTGAAGAGCTAAAGAAATCTGCTGCTCGAACCGGTGCAATCAATGCCTTAATCCGGGCAAAAGCCTGGGTGCCGGATTTTGATCCTATTGAAGCGGCTCAGGGCTATCCCATCTTGAAGGAAGACGGGTCAGAATTTGGTGAAGCGGATCTACAAGCAATAAATCGGGAGGTACGTCCGCTAGCTTGTCAGTTGGCTGAGGAAGCAGACTTGTCTCATTATCAAGCGCAATATGACAGTCAGAATAAGCGAATAGCTGCACCAATCCATGAATCGGAAAATCTGATCCCTCCAATCCGTAAGCATACTTACGCTCCCGATATTGACCCGTCATTGCTGATCCATGATGAAGCTGTTTTTCAAGCATTAATGGGAATCGACTGGACAACTGTGGATTTCCAGCCACTGGGTAGAGAAACGGAGGCTGAAGCGGCGCGGGATGACCCACAACCATCAGGCCAGGCTGGTGACCAAGCTTGAACCGGAAGCCGGTTTTAAAACTGCCTCTCCTTTGTGAAAAACAATTATATTATTATGGGCACCATGTTGCCTTGTAATAGGCTAGCTGATACCTTTGATGTTGATATGCCTTCGTGCATAATTTGTTCTTCCTGTGGTAATGAACTTTCCAAAACACTTTCTGAAATGAGAAATTCGTCAAGTGCAACCGCGGTTGTACCGTCAGGCGGAATATGATGTCTGTATATATGAAATCAAAACATCCAAAACAAAATTTTAAGTATATGATCAAATTTTTGAGATACATAATACCTGCCATCGTTGAGTGTGAAGTTGGCTTGGCCAATCTTGAAGCGGAGTTTTGCAAACCCACACTGTTGGAGGAGATAACAGCTCCTGTATATATATATGACGCTGGTTTACCATGTAAACCATGCCGGGTTATAATAAACACCGTGTTACTCCATAAGAGGATGTTAACAACAAGGATCAAACCGGGCAAATAGTCTCCGGATTGACGTGAAATGTGTTCCGTCAATTGATTGGTTACAAAACTTTGTCGGTTTAAAAAAATGCAAAAAAAGCAAAAAAAAAGCAAAAAAAGCCCCTTCAAAGAAAAGTGTGAAGCAAAAGCAATGACAAAACCGTTTGCCAAAAAAGGTTTATTTAAGTTGATCAAATGGCGTTACCATGGCCAAACACGACCAAGCTCCCGTTAGGTGTAACTATGGTTCTAGTCAGCCAGGTCCCCAAATGAAACCGTGGCATTTATGCCGACCAAATGGCATGGTCATGGTTCGGGTTCGACCAAGCCCCCAAGTGATTCTGTGGCCTTTAGGCCGATCAAGAGGCATGACTGGTTCAGACATGACCAAGTCCCCAAGTGATCTGGTGGCTCTCGCCTATCAAGAGGCATGGTATTGGTTCGGACACGACCAATCCTCCAAGTGATATAACACGATGCTTTTAGCAAAGCGAACTCAAGGGGTAAACCGGAAGCCGCTTTAAAACAACTCCGTGTAACCACACATGATGTAAAAGAACAGATACCCCGCTTTAGCTAAGGTTCCAGTTTATTATAGTTAATATATACATCGCTGTAATATGTACATAAGTAGAACCAATGGCTCAGGTATAATAAGGCCGAAGATGAGCTATGTTCCACGGCCTGTTGGTCTCCTCCTCTGATTTACGTGAGTCCTTATGTTCTCGAATATTGATCGGATAGTATGACCCGTTGTGCAGATTCTTGTTGACCATGAAAGGCCCCTCCCAAGGTGGGGATAACTTATGCATACCAGTCTGATCTTGGATGAGCCGAAGCACCAAATATCCCTCTTGAAAGGTTATGGTTCTGACCCGGCGACTGTGATAACAACGAAGATCCTGCTGGTAAATCGCCGATCGGGCGGCTGCGATGTCACACTCTTCATCCAACCGGTCTAAAGCATCTTGTCGTGCTGTCTCGTTGTCCGCTTCAATATAAGTCGTTACACAAGGTGAATCATGACGGATATCACTGGGGAGAACCGCCTACGCTCCATAAACCATGAAGAACGGTGTGTATCCTGTTGATCTGTTGGGTGTTGTATTGATGCTCCATAGCACAGATGGTAATTCTTGTACCCAACAACCCGGCGTTCTCTGCAAAGGAACCATGAGCCGGGGCTTGATGCCTCTCAGGATCTCTTGATTAGCTCTTTCTGCTTGACCATTGGACTGTGGATGTGCCACTGATGAAACGTCAAGCCGGATGTGCTCCCGTTCGCAGAACTCCTTTATAGCACCTTTGGACAAATTGGTACCATTATCTGTGATAATACTATGCGGGAAGCCAAACCGGAAAATCACCTTTTTGATGAACTGAACCGCCGTGGCCGCATCACACTTCCTAACAGGTTCTGCCTCCACCCACTTTGTAAACTTGTCAACCGCCACCAAGAGGTGGGTCTTCTTATCTTTGGACCTTTTGAAAGGCCCAACCATATCCAGCCCCCAAGTCGCAAACGGCCAAGTAATTGGAATCATTCTCAATTCTTGAGCCGGTACATGAGCACGTCTTGAAAACCTTTGGCAACCATCACATCGTCTGACCAGATCCTCCGCATCAGCATGAGCAGTTAACCAATAGAAACCATGGTGAAACGCTTTAGCCACCAGAGACTTTGAACCGGCATGGTGACCACAATCTCCTTCGTGGATCTCACGCAAAATTTCACGGCCTTCTTCAGGAGACACGCAGCGTTGAAAAGCTCCTGATACACTGCAATGATGCAACTCGCCGTTGATGATAGCCATGGACTTGGATCGCCGGATTATCTGTCGGGCCAGAATCTCATCCTCTGGCAACTCGCCCCGGTTCTTGTACGCCAGGTAAGGAAGCGTCCAATCCGGAATAACATGAAGAGCTGCCACCAATTGAGCCTCCGGATCAGGAATAGCCAAATCCTCTTCACCAGGGATCTTGACCGACGGGTTGTGCAGCACATCCAGAAAAACATTGGGCGGGACCGGTTTGCGCTGAGAGCCCAGCCGGCTTAAAGCGTCCGCCGCTTCATTTTTCCGCCGGTCCACGTGGTCCACCTGATAGCCTCTGAAATAACCTGCAACAATATCCACCTCACGACGATATGCTGCCATGAGTGGGTCCTTGGAGTCCCAAGTGCCAGACACCTGCTGAGCCACAAGGTCCGAGTCACCGAAGCACTTAACTCGACTTAGATTCATCTCCTTAGCCATCCGGAGACCATGGAGCAAGGCTTCATACTCAGCTGCATTGTTAGTACAAGGAACATTAAGCGGAGAACATAACAAAACTTATCACCTCGTGGGGAAGTTAATACGACTCCAGCCCCCGAGCCTTCCAATTGCCTGGATCTGTCAAAATGGATGGTCCAATACGTATGATCCGGCTTTTCTTCAGGTGCTTGCATTTCCATCCAATCATTGATGAAATCAACAAGTGCTTGAGACTTAACCGCTGTCCGAGGCACATACTTCAAACCGTACGGCCCCAGCTCTATAGCCCACTTTGCAATCCGGCCAGTTGCTTCCCGGTTCTGGATGATATCTCCCAAAGGAGCAGAACTGACCACTGTAATTGGATGCCCTTGGAAGTATTGTTTAAGCTTCCGGCTTGCCATAAAAACTCCATACACCAGCTTCTGCCAATGCGGATACCTTTGCTTGGACTCAATGAGCACCTCGCTGATATAATAGACCGGACGTTGAACCGGATGCTCCTTACCTGCCTCCTTTCGCTCTACCACAATAGCCACGCTGACCGCCCGAGCATTAGCAGCAACATATAGCAGCAACGGCTCCTTGTCAATGGGAGCAGCGAGCACAGGCGGATTGGCCAATTGCCATTTTAAGTCCTCAAATGCTTCATCAGCAGCAGAACTCTAGACAAACTGATCCGTCTTTTTCAATATCTGATACAAAGGGATTGCCTTCTCATCGAGGCGACTGATAAACCGGCTTAATGCAGCAATCCGGCCTACCAGGCGCTGAACATCATTGATACACTTCGGTTTAGCGAGGGAGGTGATGGTTGTGATCTTCTCCGGATTAGCCTCAATTCCCCTATTGGACACCAAGAAGCCTAATAACTTGCCCGCCGGTACACCAAAGACACACTTGTCTGGATTAAGCATCATATTGTATATCCTCAGGTTATCAAAGGTTTCCTTCAAATCATCAATCAGAGTCTCCTTCTCCCTGGACTTAACCACGATATCATCCACGTAAGCATGTACATTACGGCCAATCTGCTTGTGAAGACAATTTTGTACACACCGTTGGTAAGTCGCTTGGGCACTCTTGAGCCCGAAGGGCATAGACACATAGCAGAAGGCTCCAAAGGGAGTTATAAATGCCGTCTTCTCCTGGTCCTTAACTGCCATTTTGATCTGATGATAGCCAGAATACGCATCCAAAAAACTTAAACGCTCACAACCCGCCGTAGCATCAATAATTTGATCGATACGGGGGAGGGAAAAAGGATCTGCTGGACAAGCCTTATTAAGATCTGTGTAATCCACACACATGCGCCAGGTGCCGTTTTTCTTGAGGACCAGCACCGGATTGGCAAGCCACTCAGGGTGAAAAACTTCAACAATAAAGCCAGCTGCTAAGAGCCTGGCTACCTCTTCTCCAATTGCCTTGCGTCTTTCTTCGTTAAATCGGCGGAGGAACTGTTTCACCGGTTTATATTTAGGATCCACATTAAGTGTGTGCTCAGCGAGTTGCCTCGGTACACCTGGCATGTCAGAGGGCTTCCATGCAAAAATGTCCCGATTCTCACGGATGAACTCGATGAGCGCGCTTTCCTATTTCGGATCCAAGTTGGCACTGATGCTGAACTGCTTGGACGAATCGCCAGGTACGAAGTCAACAAGCTTAGTTTCTGCTGCCGATTTGAACTTCAGGGCCGGATCATGCTTTGTAGTTGGCTTCTTCAACAGAGTCATGTCCGCCAGATCAACATTGTCTTTATAGTACTTCAACTCCTCGGTGGCACAAACCGACTCTGCATAAGCCGCATCTCCTTCCTCGCATTCCAAAGCGATTTTGCGGCTTCCGTGAACCGTTATTGTCCCCTTGTGACCCGGCATCTTGAGCTGCAAATACACATAACAGGGCCGAGCCATAAACTTGGCGTAGGCCGGTCGCCCAAACAGGGCATGATATGGACTTTGGATTTTCACCACTTCAAACGTCAATGTCTCCGACCTGGAATCATGATCATCCCCAAAGGCCACTTCCAGAGCTATCTTACCAACGGGATATGCTGATCTGCCAGGCACTACACCGTGGAATACTGTATTAGACGGTTTGAGATTCTTATCTGTTAGTCCCATACGACGGAAGGTCTCATAGTACAGGATGTTAATGCTGCTCCCTCCATCCATGAGCACCTTGGTGAACTTGTAACCTCCCACCTGAGGCGCCACCACCAGAGCCAACTGACCCGGATTATCGACCTGGGGAGGGTGATCTTCTCTGCTCCATATGATTGGCTGTTCAGACCAACGTAGATAACGGGGTATGGCCGGTTCAACAGAGTTGACCGCCCGCCTCTGAACTTTCCGGTCTCGCTTGTCCAAGCTAGTGGTGAAGACATGGTACTGCCCATTACTCAACTGCTTTGGGTTGCTCTGGTAACCTGACTGTTGCTGCTGTTGGTTGTAACCACCCTGGTTGTTCTGACTATTTTGACCATTATGTCCCCCCGGATTACCATTGAATCCTGAACAGGAACTTCCTCCACCGTAACCCGGCCCGGATCCTGAGCCACCGCCGGATTCGTGATCATACCGGAAATTATTAGAATTCTTGAACTCCTGCATAATAAAGCAATCCTTCCAAAGGTGGTTTGCTGGCGCCTCCTTCGTCCCATGTCTTGGACAGGGCTGGCTTAGCAGATAGTTTAGGCGGTTTGGGTTAGGGTTGGGCGCTCCATTACGATTTTTCGGTCTACCCTTGCATCGCTGGCCATTGTCCTGTGCATTGGTATTAGCCACAAAGTCCATGTTACCATCCGCTTTACGCTTGCCTCCACCACCATTGCCTGCCCAGTGATGCTGCTGACCTTTGGAGCTGTTGTTCTTCTTCCCTTCCCTGTCTTGTCATCATCAGATTCGGGATCCTTGGTACTATCAGAATCAGCATATTTTACCAAAGCGGCCATGAGGGTCCCCATGTCGGTGCAATGACGCTTCATCCGTCCCAACTTCAGCTTCAGGGGCCCAAACCGGCAGTTGCCTTCTAGGGTTAATACTGCGGTGTCAGCGTTGATGCGGTCTGAGGAGTGCAACACTTGTGAAACCCGGCGCACCCAATGAGTCGTTGATTCTCCTTCCTCCTGGACGCATGCAGCTAAGTCCACTATCGACATAGGCTATTTACAGGTATCCTTGAAATTGCTGATAAACCGGGCTCGTAATTGGGCCCATGAACTGATAGAATTAGCCGGCAAGCTTTTTAACCAAGTATGGGCCGTTCCTTCGAGCATCATGGTGAAGTATTTCGCACACGCCACGTCATCCACATCAAGCATCTCCATGGTCATCTCATAGCTCTCCACCCATGTCTCTAGAGGTTGATCCGCCGTGTAATTTGGTACCTTGCGCGGGCCTTTGAAATCCTTGGGCAGGCGCACGTTGCGTAAAGCGGGGATAAGGCAAGGCACCCCCAAAGAACTAGAAGTAACACCAGGTTCAGTCAAGGTGGTTGGACGAACCGGCGTGAGCTGCCGAGCCTGATGTTGTGTGGCTAACTCGGCCTCCCTGCGCGCGCGGGCCCGGTCCACCACTCCCTGAGCGTCATCAGCACCACCCGCCGGGTTGTTGTCATGGGGTGCCCCACGTCGTTCATTACTCGACACTGCCGGTTCATCCATATGTCTGCTATAGCTCCGGCTTGGACGGGGGGTCGAGTGGATCCGGTCGCGGCTGTACGAGTACGCTTCCTGTTGGGCCAAAGCTGTCCTCAGAAGTTCCTTGACCCGTCGCGTCTCTACTGCCTGCGGCGAGTCACCTTCAATTGGAATGGCCTCCAGCCGTGCAGCAGCGGCAACAAGATTGTCCATTGGGTTGGAGTAGTGACCCGGAGGTGTTAAAGCAGCCTGAGGTATAACGGTGTTTTGACGAGGCGGGTCCATCTGACGAGGCTGAACCGGTGCACCGGTCCCAGGGGCTTCTGCCCGGTTTCCCTCCAGCGGATTGCCGGCTCTTGGTCCTGGAGTGTTGAAAAGGTCTCTGGCCTCGAAAACCGGAGGTAAGCGGGATCGGTGCTTCCTCCTCATGACTTCATGCGACGCGCTCTGGTCCAACATAAGCTTGTAGGCCTGTGCATCTAAAGCGGCCCGCTCTGCGGCCATCCTGGTGTCCTCAGCCGCCAGATCCGCCTTGGCCTGGGTGATCTGTTCCTTTACCTTTGCAATCTTCGCGTTGTGAACGTCCTGATCCGGCGGATTAACTTCCGCCATAAGCACAGCCAACACATCAAATAGTTCTGATAGAACCTGAGCCGGCGGGCGCACATGGCCTCCTGCCCCGGCAGCCGTCGCCACTGCTGAACCGGAGACCGTTGCCGCAGTTGTCGAAGAATGAAGCGCTGCTTGTGTTCTGGCCATGAATATTCCAACCCGGTTGGGCAGATCAGAGGGGTACGGAATACTATCGCCATCGGAACAACTCCCAATCCGGCCATCTTGTAGCTGATAAAGAGATTCGGTTTCTCCGGTCGAAGATTCGTCACCGGAACAAACGACGGTCGCGCCGCGAAATTCCGATCCGTCCTCATAACTTCCTCCATGGATGACTCCCACGAAGGCACGCTTCATGGCCGGTTTAACCTGGGCGGATCGCGCACGCTGAGCCGTCTCGACGAGGTCGGTGCAGATGTCCGGCTCAGGGCCCAGTTCATCGATCTTGCCAATGAAAACGTGAATGCTACCAAAGGGGACCCGGGACCCATACTCAATTGAGCCGGCCTCGGGGCCCCAGCCCGCGTCGTCGATGTAGAGCTTACCGCGACGACTCTTAGTCATCCGGCCTACAGCGTAGCCCTCGAGTCCTTCAAAGAGGCCCTCCAAGAACCGGAAACCATCGTGCGACAGCCCCACGGTGGGCGCCAACTGTCGTGGTTTTGTCACGGCAGATGTCCTAGTGAAAGGACTTAGTCGTGGAGCCATCGCGACGGGTTAGCTTGAAGGGGTTAAAGCGGACACAAGGACGCAAGAGAGTTTATACTAGTTCGGCCCCTTCGATGAAGGTAAAAGCCTACGTCTAGTTATTATGGAATTGATGGGGTTTCGATGACTAGGGAGCAAACAAGCTTCGCCTATGTCTCGAGTTATTGTCTGTTGTCCTTGAACCGCCGCCGGGTCGTCCCCTTATATACACGGGTGACTCCCGTCAGCTTACGGAGTCCCAATACCGGCTCATAGATGTGTCCGGTTTGGTCTCTACTTATTCCTAACTTACAATACAGGTTAACTACTAACACCGGTTTACGGCTACAGGCCTTGAACCGACCATGGGCCTTGAGCCCTCCTCTGTCTTCTTGGGCTTTAACATACTTAACTACTGACGAAGTTAACACGGCCCAGATAGGCCGGTTTACGCCCAGTAGTAATATCCCCAACAGTCGCGGTGTGCCCTTTTGCGCCGATTATTTGAAGAGAAGGTCTCAAAAACCGTAAATACGTTAAGATCCTCATCTTCCGGAGAATGTTTCTCTGTAGTAGTGGTGGTGAGGATAGCCTCCCCGCTTTTAGCCACTTGCCGGAGTACCCAACATGCCCGAAGGTTGTGAGCTCGTTCGGTGCTTGGCGTCGCATGTACCGGACATGGCTTGTCGAGGAATTCGTCGAGAACGGACCTGTATCCCATGAAGGGTTTGTTTTTCTTGCCGACGAGCGTGTGATCGGATGCCTCATAAGGGTGTATCTATTTTGCCCGGACAGTGGACTGCTTAAAGGCAGCGGGTTCCAACCGGGCTTTCTGGGCCTTCCATGTGCTTTCCATCGCGTAGTACTTCTGTACTAAGTGCGATAATTCCATAAAATGTTGTATGCGACGGCGACTGAGGGCATTTAGAATTCCCTCGTCTGTACAATTATGATGAAAAACCAAAACTGCGTCATTATCGCAGCAATCTTTAATCTTCTTTTTAACAAGGAGGAATCTGGCCCAAAAGTGATGGACCGTTTCCTGAGGTTGCTGCCGTACATATATTAGGTCACATATGTCTGGAGGGCCTGAATTACTTGAGGAGTATTGATTGTGGTGGGTGGGTGGGCTAAAACCCGTATCCTGACCCAAGGTTGAATTCGGAGCTTGAAAAATCTCCGAGGTCGCCAGTTCGGGTCTGGGAAGATCTAAGTGTTTTCCGGGCCCTATGTCTGACCCTGAGCTCGGAGCACGTGGAGTCTTGTCCCGAGGGAGGCTCGAGGGGCTCGGAGATCCGAACATAGCTAGTTTTTAACTTAGGGGAAGATGTGTTTTCGCCTCGTTCCTTGACGATTGCTACCAGATGGGTGATCGGCGGGGAATTGATTTCCCTCTGATCGGGTTTGAGCCCGATCCGATCATAATCTGTTGCTAGCCCCAGGGCGGCGATGCGATCTAGCAGCTCGTTTAAGGACGAGACGTCCGCCGAATCCATCTTTTCAAAGTGTTCGAGACCGATGCGGAGATGATGTTTGGGGGACGCCGTCGGCTTGATGGCCGTGTGGGTGCCCACGGTGAAACTGCCGAGTTGGAGGACCTGTCCCAAAGTCAGGCTCCTTCCAGAGGTGATGTCGTTGTTGATGACAAGGCGAGCCATCGATCCTTCTATTGACGACACAATGAAACTCTCAATGAAAGCACCAATGTCGGTGTCAAAACCGGCAGATCTCGGGTAGGGGGTCCCGAACTGTGCGTCTGAAGATCAATGGTAACAAGGGACGAGGGG
The DNA here is from genome assembly GCF_018294505.1 of Triticum aestivum. Lineage (NCBI taxonomy): Eukaryota > Viridiplantae > Streptophyta > Magnoliopsida > Poales > Poaceae > Triticum > Triticum aestivum. The sequence goes on from NC_057797.1 coordinate 496,277,626, forward strand.
GACACAATGTTTACCTAGGTCCGGGCCCTCTTAAAGGAGGTAAAACCCTACATCCTGCTTGATTGTATTCAATGAGTATAGGGGCTACAAGAGTTGATCTACCTCGAGATCGTAATGGCTAAACCCTAGCTGTCTAGCCTATGAGAATTCTGATAGCCTCTACGGACTAAACCCTCCGGTTTATATACACAACAGAGGGGTCTAGGGTTGTACAGAGTCGGTTTGTGGGGGAAGGAAATAACATATCCAGACACCAATCTTGCCTTCCACGCATATAGGAGTCCTACCCGGACACGGGGGAAAGTCTTCTGCTTGTATCTTTATGGCCCATCAGTCCGGCCCATATCAAATAGTCCGACCACCCGAGGACCCCCTAATCCAGGACTCCCTCAGTGGTGGCTTCAGATTGTTTGATTTATGTTCTTGTCGGAATTTTGTTGAACAATTAATAATATGTCTATGTGCATCGCTTGACGCAGAGGCTAGGGCTTGCTCCCCTTTTCAAAAAAATGCAAGAGAGCGACGATGTCGGGAAGAGATGGAGGCGCATAGGCTCAAAGTTCAAGATCATCATGCGATAAGCGGACACATAACCGAGTAGAGTCTGTTCATTATGATGGATCGAAGCCAAATATAACTAGTGGCATGAGAATTTTGGGATACGATGTACGTTCCAGGGCCTTGGGGGGCATACACACGCCGGAGGAGGAGGGGACAACAAGAATGCCAGATGAGAAGGGGATGATGCACATGCCGGCAACATGTGATATGTACATGTCTTGGTTAGAGACTTTTGTTTATGCAACCTATTAAAAACTATGTGCATGTTTGCTTGATGTGTTAAACATTTAAATTTGAAGAAATCAAAATGTTTGAATGAAAAAGAATATGGAGACCGAGATATGTCGACTCTGAGTCTGCCGTCGCCTGTCTAGATTTCAAATGAAAAACGTCACATATACATTCTGACAAGCACAAATGCAGCGACATTACTCTTAGAACGCAGAAAAGTTGCTATGAGTACAAACATGCCAACCTAACAGGAAGTGCTGTCGAGAACGAGCCCTTGCCTTGATGGTTGGCCTTGGCGGTGGCCAACTAGCCCACCTGGGTTTGATCCCTAGGATTAACGCGAGTGTTTCACCTGGCGCAAAAGAACCCATAACCTAGGGTTCTTTTGCCAGTTTTAAAGTATCTCACATGTCTATGGAGATTCACGGAGTCGAATGATGCGATTTAGGTGTCTGTCACGAAATTGTTTTGGTGTGAATCAAATGATTTGCCCATATTAGATGCAAAGAAGAATCATTTTAATTATTTTCCCTATATCTGTTATCTTTAATGTATTGAAAATGTAAATAGGAACAACGTAATTTTCAAGGCAATCAATAACAATCAATGTTGCATTTTTAGGCTTGTTTGAAAATGCATATAGCTAGTAGTAGTATATTTTGTTTGAAAACGTGATTTCAAATATACTCCTCACTAAACTGAATTTTCCCAGTGTTTTTGGAAGCAGAGTTCTTCCAACACGGAAGGTGGTACCAGTATAAACGTGCCAACCTAACAGCAAGAGCCGTCGAAATCCTCGGTGGTTCGGCGGCAGCAACTCCAGCGGTCCAGTCCCGATCGACCCCCACACAACTCGTACTGGTGAGCGTTATCCTGTCCCACACCAGACAATCGGAGAACGTGACCTCCGCGTCACCTCACCGCGCCAACCCCCACCCCTCCGCGAAATAATTCCGTCCCCGTCCAAACGCCGCTTCCCACCCGGGCCGACGCGCAGCCACGCGGGTCCCGACGTCTGACACCGGCCCCAGCTCACTGACACGTGGGGCCCCTGACCCGGGTACATGTGCCGTTCGGCACGAACGGAATGGCGGAGGAGCTATACGGTGCCGCGGTGGGGTGCGCCGCGGGTGAGCCTACCGCGGTGGGGACCACACCGGGCGCGGTATATAAAGGCCCCGCACCTTCTGCATCGCGTTTCCACTTAGTCCAATAAATAATATAGTAATACAGCATTTCGCCGCTCTTTTAATTAGATTTTTTTGGCCTTCGTCTCCGCTTCGTCTCGTCTCGTCTCACCACCGCCAGTCCACCACCAGCTCGCCGGAATTCCCTCGCCGGAGACGCGCTGCGGAGGCATACCTAGGAGGAGGAGCGAAGAATGGGGAGGAGTGGAGGGGTGCCCGCTGCCGCGCTCGCTCGCTAGGGTTAGGTGCGCGCGTGCGTGAGGATGGAGCTCGCTCTCTGAGCTCGCCTCGACCCCCCGCTGAGGGCATTAGCTGTGCCGTCGCTGCGCGCTGGGTGATCTGCCCTCCTGTGAGCTCCGGGGGAGCCGTTTTGGCTTGCGCCATGGAGCCGTCTCTTCCGGGCGCGGCCACGGGTTGCGTGTTGCGGTAAGCTCCTGGCCGCGACAAGCTGAAGGGGATCTCGACTGCCGATCTGGTGAGCCTACAAATTCTTCCGTTTCTAACAATTTTTTTGCGGGTTTTCATGCAAATTCGGGGTGCGTTTGTGCAGAAAAATGGTGTTTGAATTCCTGGAGGTATTTGTTTGGGGGTAATTTTGTGCGTATTTTTCTCGCTTTGTGTGATCTGTGCTCGGGTTCGGGGGATACTTTGATGCGGTTGGGCAGTATTTTGGTCTCTTCTGCCTTTTTATTTTGATCACAAGTTTCTTGTGCTCTTTCGAGCTCGTCGAGGACGAGGAGCATTAAATTTCCCGTCGTCTTTTGCGCTGTTTTATGGCTAATTAGTTTGGGAGCACAGAGTTCTGCACGGAATTTTGCATAACCTTTTTTAATCGTTCAATTCGAGTTGTTCCGGTCCTAAATTTTGCAGAATTTCTCCAGTGTTCCGTAGCCGGTCTCGTGAGTTCGATTTTGGGTTCACGGTCGATCAAATCTAGGCCTCGGGACTGCATTTTCTCGCGTTTATTATTTGATGATCTGCTTCAGTCGAGCTACCTGAGGTGTTGAAACTTGGTATCTGTCTATCTTTCAAGGTGCTAGCAGGATGCCAGCTAGAATCATGGAGCAGAGGCACCACATGCCCCCATTCCACCTCCCCGTGGAGTCCGAATCGTCTTCTCCCATGTGGTAAGCCAACTGCAATAGCCATTATTGCCCGATATCCTTAAATGATGTCTAATGATGGACTGCATTCTTTCTTACTTTAGGGTAGGGGGTACTAATTGGTTCAGTTTTGGGGTGACTTGGTCAGTATCATTAACAACTAGACCTAGGTTAATTCCTTCATCATTATCGAATTCTTTTTGTAGAGGCCTGTTGGACACTTCAGGCAGGAATGTTTTCCTGAGCATGTTAGTGACTACCTGAACATTCGTGTAATTTGTAGGTGCTTATTAGTTTATTCTTCGGGTAGTTTCTCTCGGACTAAATAAAATGTGACCTAGCAGAACACTGTTACAGTTTACGGATATGTGGGGGCATCCGAGGTTCCACATATGGGACAATTGATCGAGCAAGATTGGAGGATGTGTATCGTTGTTTCCAGGTAGCTTAAGGTAGCTGTCTTGCTATATATGGGTGAAGCAGCTGATTTGGAAGGCACATGGTCTCACAGGGGTGATTGGGTATCGATTATTGACAGATGCGCATGGATGTTGCCTACAATGATTCTTCCATTAAATAATTCTGATGTTGCTTCATCACTTCTCTTTGCGCTCAGTGTTTGTGTTCGTTTTTATGGCTGATTTATTTCTTGTTTTGAAAAACAGAAAAAAGATTCATTGATTTCGGGAAGTAGGTCTGCTGCATCTTCTCCAGTCGAAAAGCCAAAGCCTATTGGCCAAAGGTTGTGCATCAATTAGGACTTATGGACCCATACAAGTTGATGGACCAGAAAACTCCCTTTGGTGAGCACAAGTTGTTGGGCCATCAAAGGCATGTTAACCTGCCGCCAACCCCCTGGAGGGCTGATCAAGATCCTCTACAACAACATGATTCGTTTTCGAAGCCGTTGGCTTTATTTCCTAATGCTAGAAAAGGACATTTAAATATGACCCAATATGAGAATGGACTTTTCTCAAGCTCCCTTCCAGACATTTTTGACAACAAATGTAAGCCCTTGATCCTTGTCTCTTGCAGTTTTTATTTCATTTATTGTAGCACTTCATAACACTGAACTATGAACTGCGTCCATCCGATATGGTACTCCTCCCTTCAGTTCATATAAATAATACTCCCTCCGTCCCAAAATGTAAGACGCTTTTTGACACTATACTAATGTTAAAAAGCGTCTTATATTATGGGACGGAGGGAGTAGTATGCAGATAACGGAAAGGGTAAACAAAAGAAGATAAGGAAAATATTTTTATTTGCTTATTAATAAAAAGCTTGTTTGCTTTTATTGACTGTTTCACTTCAGTGAAATCTGAGCTTTTCTTGCTACATCCAAGTGAGAAACGAGACAAACTGGCCTGAGCTTTTCATGCTACATCCAATTGAGAAATGAGAGTCTGTCCTGTGCTTTTCATGCTAAGTCCAAGTGAGAAAAGAGACAATCTGCAGTAATATTAGTGCTTAATACTAAACCACTTTTAATTTGCTGATGTGCAGTGAGACTAACACCTAAGAATGGCCTTGTTGGCCAGCCAGCTGAAAAGGAACTCAACCATGCAGATGACGAGCCTTTTGAATTAACTCAGGAAATTGAGGCACAAGTAATTGGCAATCTCCTCCCTGATGATGACGACTTATTGTCAGGTGTTCTTTATAATGTGGGTCACCCTGCCCGTGCTAATAACATGGATGACATTGATGACGATATATTCTCTACTGGAGGTGGAATGGAATTGGAAGCTGATGAAAATAACAAATTGCTAAAACTTAATGGAGGTGCCAACACCGGTCAGACTGGGTTCAACGGCCTACTGTATGGCGAAAACCCCTCGAGAACCCTTTCCATTAGAAACATTAATACCAATGTTGAGGATACTGAATTGAAACTCCTATTTGAGGTAAGTTCCATCTTCCAGCTTGACTTTCTCCCAACTCTGAAGGCAATATATTTCACCTGATAGCATTTATTTTCTTTGTAGCAATATGGAGACATCCGAACACTTTACACTGCCTACAAACATCATGGTTTAGTGATGATATCTTACTATGATATAAGATCGGCAGAACGTGCCATGAAAGCGCTTCAAAGCAAGCCATTCAGGCAGTGGAAACTTGAGATACATTACTCCATCCCAACGGTATTTCCTTGATATAATGCCATTCTGACTTGATATGATGTGGTGCTTTGACATTACTTAATGTGATATTACTACGATGTTTGCTTGCCATTATTTGTTGCATTGGTACTTAATTGGCACTGGAAATGTATTTATACTTGCAAGAATGTTCACATTCTAATGCTGACTTTGTTCCAATAGGAGAACCCTTTGGAGAATGACAATAACCAGGGCACACTTGCAGTGATTAACCTAGACCAGTCTGTAACTAATGATGATCTTCGTCATATATTTGGTGGCTATGGTGAAATCAAGGCGGTATGGCCTGCGCACTAACCAACTCTTATGTCAGCTAGTACACTACAGATACTAACTTCCTTGTTTATCAGATTCACGGGACATCACAAAATGGCCATCACAAATACGTTGAGTTTTTTGATACCAGAGCAGCAGAAGCTGCACTTTATGCTTTGAACATGAGAGATATTGCAGGAAAGAAAATCAGATTAGAGCGCTGCTGCCTGGGCGACGGTAAACGGTATTACTGTGACCATAATTTTGCGCATCTGTCCATTTTTAGTGCTTCTAGTGCCTTCGCTTTTCGAAGAGTCTTATTACACACCTTGTGTCGGCTACCCTTCATGAAGTTCTTTTTTCTCCAACACGCTTTAGAATGCTGTTATTTTTTATTAGAGGAAGGTACTGAAATGGCACAAGGTATGACCAATGGAAGCCAAAAATGAACAGAAAAACTAAAAAACCAGCAAACAAAAAACCAAAAAGGCTAAGAAGACTAACAAAATCTAACCAAAACTAGCATAATGACCTATATATACTATACCAATTAGGAAGCAAGAGACCTGAAGCCCCAGTAAGCAGCAGAATATGGCGGTCCAGTCGGTAGCAGCAACCTTCGCAGATCAACTTTGTATAAAGTTATCTGGGTATCTGCGAATTGAGGAAATATATAATTCAACGGTGTTTATGGTCTTGCATATACTGTGAAGTTGGTAAACATATCGTCAATGGACATATACAGTATACACGGGGCTGATGCAATTCCTGTCTCTTCAATAAAATATGTTTTAGTTATTAAACACGCAAACTTGTGATTGACGTTTAATATGATTTTTTAGAGTCGTCATTTGCACTTGAATTCAAAGTTGGTTGTATACTTGTATATTTCTTGTTTTAGGGAAGTGTGCTTTGGAGTTTGGAGGAAATTGGTAGGTGTAAAAAAATCTTTTCATATGATGTGCAGGAAGATGTGTTTTAGAACTTGATGCAGAACGTCCCCCCTATGGATTATTATGCTTGTCTAAACTTTATTTTTGGAGGAAGAAACAAGAGCATCTGACTTTCCTTATGCCTATTCTTACAACTGTATTAGTAATGCTAGTTTTTGCACAACAGTTTGACGCGGCACAGGCCTCCTGAGTTGGAGCACGAAGAGTATGGTGCATGCAAGCTAGGAAATGCAAACAGTCTGCCGTCAACTTACTACGGTATGCAGTTTGATTTCAAATCACGAGACATGTTTCTGCTGCTAATCGCATTTACTAACCTATGTATGGCATAATACAAGGTTCTGTCAACATGGCTTCCATGACTTCCGCTGGTCCTGAACATGGGATCTCTCGGGTTCTGCGTCCCAGAGTTCAGCCACCAATACACCAATTCAGGGAGGGAGCTTTCCTGGATGTTCCCTCAAATACTATGCAAAGTATATCCTCTCCTGTTAGAATTGCAACTGCAGTAACGCATAACAACCGGTCGACTGTCGGTGAGAATGGTCATTCACTTGGAAAGATGGGTGGACAGATTAATGGACACTTGAATTATGGATTTCATGGGGTTGGAGCTTTCAATCCACATTCCCTTCCTGACTTTCGCAACGGCCAAAGTAATGGTATTTCTTGCAACTTAGGCACAATATCACCCATTGGAGTTAAGAGCAACTCTAGAACTGCTGAAGGAATGGAGAGCAGACATCTTTACAAAGTTGGTTCTGCTAACCTTGGTGGTCATTCTTCTGGTCATACCGAAGGTACTAATTTGGGTGCCTTATTTACTGATGTAGCCATATGTTTATGGAGACGCACTGTTTCCATTAGGTTCATTTGCCATCTCTTTCCCTTCCAGTCATTTTCTTGAAAATGTCAATTTTGAAAGAACATATGCTTTGATATCAATAATACAGAAGCTTTTATAGCTTAATGGTAATTGGTGTAGCCTAAATTATACTATTTTTGAGGTTGCAACTATTCTGTTTAGACAATGCAATTAGGCTTACATGGGCATGCCTTGTGTTCTTGTAGCACCCGGGTTTTCAAGAACTGGAAGCTGCCCCCTTCATGGCCACCAAGTAGCGTGGAATAATTCAAATAACTCCCATCACCATACCTCCTCTCCCATGCTATGGACGAACTCAGGATCATTTATCAATAATATACCATCTCGACCTCCCATGCAAGCGCATGGAATTTCAAGAACATCTCGCATGCTTGAAAATGTCCTTCCAGTGAATCATCATGTTGGATCTGCACCAGCTGTCAATCCATCAATTTTGGATAGGAGAACTGGTTATGTAGGGGAGCTGATGGAAGCGCCAAGTTTCCACCCTGGGAGTGCTGGAAGCATGGGTTTCTCTGGTAGTCCGCATCTGCATCAGTTGGAGCTCACTAGCATGTTTCCTCAGAGTGGAGGGAACCAAGCCATGTCCCCTGCACACATTGGTGCTCGATCTCCTCAGCAGAGGGGGCATATGTTTAATGGAAGGGGTCATATAGGTCCCCCTCCATCTTCATTTGATTCACCAGGTGAACGTGCAAGGAGCCGAAGAAACGAGTCATGTGCTAATCAATCGGATAATAAAAGGCAGTATGAGCTAGACATTGAGCGTATAGTCTGCGGCGAGGATTCCCGGACTACTTTAATGATAAAGAACATCCCAAACAAGTATACATCTGGGACTTTCTGATTTTGTTCTAGTTTATGTGCAAGTGTCACTCTATTTGAAGTCACGCCATGTTTTGATGTTTCTATTGCCTTAATGGTATTTCAGGTACACCTCTAAGATGCTTTTGACCGCTATTGATGAAAATCACAAGGGAACTTATGATTTTATCTATCTTCCAATTGACTTTAAGGTGAATGGAGCTTTTGTAAACAGCTGTTGCATGTTTATCCTTGGTTCGACATTACTTGCATACAACGAACTAATGGTGCTCATGTGCATTTTCAGAATAAATGCAACGTGGGCTACGCATTCATCAATATGATAAGTCCTGAACATATTGTTCCATTCTATAAGGTGAGAGTGAGATGTTACAAGTTATGAAATGGCGGCAGTGTATTAGATAAAGCTTCATGTTGACATTTTTATATGATTTTTCACCCTCTGCTTTCCGTCGTCATTTCTTTTTCCATAACTACCTGTATTACACTATCATGCTACAATTGCATGGATTTTGGATATCGCATGTCAGGTAGTCAGTAGTACCTTTACCATTTCTGGTTTCACGCTCTAAGCATTTTTTACCTAATGCCAGTCGATAAATGAACAACATACATGCCTGTCTCTTTCAGATATTTCATGGGAAAAGGTGGGAGAAATTCAATAGCGAGAAGGTAGCATCACTTGCATATGCTAGAATCCAAGGAAAATCATCTCTAATTGCGCACTTCCAAAATTCAAGTTTGATGAATGAGGATAAACGCTGCCGCCCTATACTTTTTCACTCAGATGGTCCAAATGCAGGGGATCAAGTATGTTCTCTGATTGTCCATATCCTTTGCTGTATTACTGTTTCGATAGGGCACCTGACTTGGTGCCACTAACTAGATGACCTGTATATCTTATTGTGTGCCCATCCAATACATGATCGGTGAAGTCCACACACATACCTAATTTTATATCATTATATTTTTATTATCTTGCATCTGAAATTAAGCAGTAGACCTTACACAGTTTAGTATGTTTTTTTCTTATGCTACGTCAGAACTTTTCCTGAGTATTTCTTTCCTTTAGAATTGTATTGACGCGGAAAGAAATACTGAGGAAAAATTCTTACTCCCTCCGTTCCAAATTACTCGTCGTGGTTTTAGTTCAAGAGTACTAATTAAAATCCTACAAATCATGGAATATGATCCTCAATTTATTCTAAATCCTTTGAAACAAGGAGGTCCTTGAGGATTCAAGCATAGGCTCATCGTTCTTGTTTCCTAGTGTTGCTATGTTCTTTTTAATGATACATATAGCTGTATAGGCTCATCATTTTCTTCACATATGGTGGTGTTTGATGCGCAATTGGGATACATTGTGGGTTAGGGAGCGGAAAATAAAACCATCTTGTTAACATTAGGCAGGGCTATGAGTTTGGAGTAGAGAATATAGTGCATACATGACAAGATTGCCCCTCGATAATGGCTTTACTTAATTTTGTGTGTATATATTTTTTGTATTTTTAACATTATTACTCAACCTGTCTACAAAAAACCATCGTTCTGATTGGACTTCAAACTGTGGTATATGAAACTACATATCCCATGCCAAACACCCCAATAGATTGAACTCCTCCCACCCACTATTTCCATTCTTACCTCCCATGATGAGTCTGAACTGACCATGTTTTTGTTGTAAACTTTTCTCAGGAACCTTTTCCAATGGGAACACACGTCCGTTCTAGGCCTGGGCGATCCAGGGTTTTGAGCTGCGAAGAAAGTCACCGGGACACTCTGTCATCTTCTGCCAACAATTGGACTCCTTCCAACGGGGGCGGCCACGCTTCAGGCTACTCAAAGGAGGCTGACCCAACCACAGCTTGAAAGCTGAAGCACTAACCACAACATCAACATCCAACCTTTTGACATTTGCAATCCCAGTTTTCACATTACCATCCTTTCCCACCTCTTTTTGCTTGTGGTATTTTCGGAGTCTGTAGCTATTTAGTACTTTCTATGTCGTGGGCTACCAGAGGCTTCCTAGAGGCTGCAAATTTTGTCGCTGAGTAGAAGCAAGGGAACGGACGGAGGGTGCTCCCAGTTTCTCCTGAGCCTATATGCGTGTATTAACTGAAGGCCGTGGAAGGCAAAACTCGTGGGGAGCTCTCTGAGATTTTGGACTGTAAGGTGTAACCCAGCGTTGTACAGGGTTTCCTAGTAAGAATGCATGACGGGGACAGCCGACACTGTATTGGTGCTGTTGTATGAAAGGCAGGCTGTGCCATGCAGCGTCTTTTGAAACTGTTTTGATGTTAACTACTCCCTCCGTCCGCGAATAAGTGTACATCTAGCTTTTATTCTAACTCAAAGTTTTGAAACTTTGACCAACTTTATAGGTAAAAGTAGCATCATTTATGGCACTAAATTAGTATCACTAGATTCGTTCTGAAGTGTATTTTTATAATATACCAATTTGATGTCATATAATCCTACTACTCTTTTTTAACAAGTTGGTCAAAATTATAAAACTTTGACTTAGGAAAAACGGTAGAAGTACACTTATTCGAGGACGGAGGGAGTAGGAAACATGCCCGTGTGTTGCAACGGGAGAAATAAAATCCTTGACATAATGATAATTGTTTAAGACACTCCATGGCTACATGCGCATCATTTCAATATGGTGAAGCACTAATAGCATAAGCAGTGAAAGCTTAATTTACAATTCAACTTTAATGGTGCCAAAAGTAGTTACAAAGACATGCATTATTTCATACATAGATTTATAGCTATAGAGTATCTACTGCTAGTGTTGAATTTTTAGCATGTTAGTTGTAGTCTTTGTGCACAAAATAAGAGAGTTTTTTACTATACAAAATCTCATTGATGACATTTCCAACAAAATTTTAAATTATTATGCTGGTACAATTTTAAATTGAGGAAATCTGAGGAGGCTAATAATTATTTTAGGTTACCTCAAATTCATTTTTTTTCTTAGAGATATTGAAAATTTATTTTGTCATTGTGAGTTTATTTAATTTTCTGACAAAGTCTATTTTTTTTACATGATCTTGGTTGGTCGTTGTATCCGAAATAGGATTATCTTTGTGGCAAAACAAACACTCACATGTGTAGTTAGTTTTTTCATTAAAAGTATGAGCGTCCTGTGGGTCGCGCTCATGCAGCTATAGCAGCTATAGCTGCAGTCTTCATCAGGTTTGATGAAGATTGTTTTCGTCAGGGAAGACCCAATCCAATCCACCTCCACGTCTCCGCAGCGCAGCGACCGCACCGCATGCCACAGCTCCTCCTGCGTCCAGCGCCGCCGGTCAGCAGCGCCTGCCGCGCCCTTGCGTCAGATTGCAAGATGGACGAGTCATACCGCCGCTTCGCCGTCAAACAAAAAGGCCGCAAAGCTGTCACTGGGCTGACTGCATCATCACAAACGGGTTCAAGCGGATACGCCGCATTGTCTACTACCAGCCTACTCTCTCTCTCTGATGAAGAGAATCCACAAGCAGCTACCAAGCAAACTCTTCGTCACCGATTCACCGATTCAACTTGATTGCATGGAGTTTAACCCGTATACAACGTTGGTCGTCGATGTTTTGTCAGGCGTCAGTACATCCCCCTGTCCATCCTCAACAGGGTCACATACCACTACTAGATTCAGATGGCCACCATGTACGCCTTTGCCGACGCCGGCTCCACTACCATCGAGAAGGGCCGCGCGGCTGTGCTCGCATAGTACTGCACCTTTGCCGGCCAGCTCCGCAAGTGTCCCAGCAACATGCCGGTGTGGGGTCCTGAACGACCGCATTGTGCGTGCGCTCCTCCAGTCCTCAGTACGTGCCCAACCGCGAAGTCTGCGGTTGTCCGCGGCATGGAAAGAGAGAAGCTGGTGGCGGACTGTGCTGCTGCTACCTGAGTTCCTCTACTCTGTGTTGTGTTTGTCGCCAGCAGTGTTGAACATGTGTATCTGTACATAGGTCTGGGTTTCGTATGCAGTATCAGTAGTGTCTATCTCCTTTTGTATGTATGTGTATCTTAGGAGACAAGATACAGGTCACACCCCTTGTACCTATATATATGTGCCTAATCCACAATCAATAAATCATCGATGCACCAAATCATTCTCTACATGGTATCTATCGCAAGTCGATCCCCTACCGCTTCCGCCTAACCCTGGCCGCTTGCTGCACCGCTCGCGCCGCGCCGCTCCCTTCCCGCGCCACTATGACTTCCTCCGGCTCCTCCTCCTACAACCCCTTCGCCGGGCCGGACCCCGCCGACATCCGCGACATCAACATCCACGACCGCGTCCCCGTCGTCCTCGATGCCACCGACGCCACGTACTTCGCGTGGAAGAAGTACTTCTCGCTGCTCTTCCGCGAGAACAACCTCGTGGATCACGTTGACGGCTCCGTTGACTCCCGCACCATGGTGGGCGACTCCGAGTGGATCGCGATCGACGCCACGCTCATCCGGTGGTTCTTCACCACCATCTTGAAGGACCTGTTTCACACGGTCGTGAGCGATGGTGATGATGCCCGCGTTGTGTGGGTCAATCTCAATGGCCTCTTCGCCTACAACAAGATTCAGTGCCGCATGTTTTTGCAGCAGAATTTTTTTGACTGTCATCAGGATGATCAGTCTATCGATGACTACTGCCGCCGTCTGAAGACGTTGGCGGATGAGCTTCGTGACATTGGCGCCAAGGTTGATGACGACCTCCTCCTCAGCACGCTCACCGGCGGCCTCAATGAGGACTTCGGTAACGCCGCCTCCAACCTCTCCCTCATATCGGAGCCCTCCTTCCCCAAGTTTATGGCATACTTGCGGTTGGAGGAGCGCCGGATGAAGGGGGTCAAGAAGCGCGCGCAGCACCACACCCTCGCCTTTGGCACCTCGCGTGGTGCCCCTCCACCGGCCACCCCGCCCGCGCCCCGTCACCAGCCGGTGCCCCTAGCGCCTCCAAGGTTTTACCCCCTCCCGCCTGCGCCCTCTCGCCCCACCCACTGCCCCCAGCAGCCGCAACAGGGTGGCGGGCGCCACGGCAACCACCATGGGGGCGGTCGCAAAGAGGCGCAGGGGGGCCCTCGTCAGCAGCAGCAGCAGCAAGCCACCCCGCCCTGGACTTACGGCACCAACCCATGGACGGCGTCGTACACACGTACTCGATGCCGGTTCCTCGGGCTCCCGCTCCTGTTGGAAATATGCCCTAGAGGCAATAATAAAAGGATTATTATTATATTTCCTTGTTCATGATAATTGTCTTTTATTCATGCTATAATTGTGTTATCCGGAAATCGTAATACATGTGTGAATGCATAAACACCAACATGTCCCTAGTAAGCCTCTAGTTGACTAGCTCGTTGATCAACATATAGTCATGGTTTCCTGACTATGGACATTGGATGTCATTGATAACGAGATCACATCATTAGGAGAATGATGTGATGGACAAGACCCAATCCTAAACATAGCACAAGATCGTATAGTTCGTTTGCTAGAGTTTTTCCAATGTCAAGTATCTTTTCCTTAGACCATGAGATCGTGTAACTCCCGGATACCGTAGGAGTGCTTTGGGTGTACCAAACGTCACAACGTAACTGGGTGACCATAAAGGTATACTACGGGTATCTCCGAAAGTGTCTGTTGGGTTGACACGGATCAAGACTGGGATTTGTCACTCCATATGACGGAGAGGTATCTCTGGGCCCACTCGGTAATGCATCATCATAATGAGCTCAAAGTGACCAAGTGTTTAGTCACGGGATCATGCATTACAGTACGAGTAAAGTGACTTGCCGGTAACGAGATTGAACGAGGTATTGGGATACCGACGATCGAATCTCGGGCAAGTAACGTACCGATTGACAAAGGGAATTGTATACGGGGTTGCTTGAATCCTTGACATCATGGTTCATCCGATGAGATCATCGAGGAGCATGTGGGAGCCAACATGGGTATCCAGATCCTGCTGTTGGTTATTGATCGGAGAGTCGTCTCGGTCATGTCTACATGACTCCCGAACCCGTAGGGTCTACACACTTAAGGTTCGGTGATGCTAGGGTTGTAGAGATATGAGTATGCAATAACCCGAAAGTTGTTCGGAGTCCCGGATGAGATCTCGGACGTCACGAGGAGTTTCGGAATGGTCCGGAGGTGAAGAATTATATATAGGAAGTGCAGTTTCGGCCATCGGGAGAGTTTCGGGGGTCAGCGGTATTGTACCGGGACCACCGGAAGGGTCCCGGGGGTCCACCGGGTGGGGCCACCCATTCCGGAGGGCCTCATGGGCTGAAGTGGGGAGGGAACCAGGCCATAGTGGGCTGGTGCGCCCCCCCTTGGGCCCCCATGCGCCTAGGGTTGGGAACCCTAGGGGAGGGGGCGCCTCCACTTGCCTTGGGGGGCACTCCACCCCCTTGGCCGCCGCCCCCCTAGGAGATCCCATCTCCTAGGGCCGGTGCACCCCCTAGGGGGCCTATATAAGGGGGGGAGGGAGGGCAGCCGCACCCGAAGCCTTGGCGCCTCCCTCTCCCCTGCTACACCTCTCCCTCTCGCAGAAGCTCGACGAAGCCCTGCTGCGATCATTGCCGCATCCACCACCACGCCGTCGTGCTGCTGGATCTCCGTCAACCTCTCCTTTCCCCTTGCTGGATCAAGAAGGAGGAGACGTCATCCGCTCCATACGTGTGTTGAATGCGGAGGTGCCGTCCGTTCGACACTTGGTCATCGGTGATTTGGATCACGACGAGTACGACTCCATCATCCCCGTTCTCTTGAACGCTTCCGCTCGTGATCTACAAGGGTATGTAGATGCACTCCCCTCTCGTTGCTAGATGACTCCATAGATAGATCTTGGTGAAATGTAGAGAATTTTTTTTGTTTTCTGCAACGTTCCCCAACAGTGGCATCATGAGCTAGGTCTATGCGTAGTTCTCTTTGCACGAGTAGAACACAATTTGTTGTGGGCGTAGATGTTGTCAACTTTCTTGCCGCTACTAGTCTTATTTTGCTTCAGCGGTATTGTGGGATGAAGCGGCCCGGACCAACCTTACACGTACGCTTACGTGAGACCGGTTCCACCGACTGACATGCACTAGTTGCATAAGGTGGCTGGCGGGTGTCTGTCTCTCCCACTTTAGTTGGAGCGGATTCGACGAAAAGGGTCCTTATGAAGGGTAAATAGAAGTTGATAAATCACGCTGTGGCTTTACGTAGGTAAGAAAACGTTCTTGCTAGAACCCTCTTGAAGCCACGTAAAACTTGCAACAACAATTAGAGGATGTCTAACTTGTTTTTGCAGCAAGTGTTTTGTGATGTGATATGGCCAAAGTTGTGATGAATGATGAATGATATATGTGATGTATGAGATCATGTTCTTGTAATAGGAATCACGACTTGCATGTCGATGAGTATGACAACCGGCAGGAGCCATAGGAGTTGTCTTTATTTTTTGTATGACCTGCGTGTCATTGAGAAACGCCATGTAAATTACTTTACTTTATTGCTAAACGTGTTAGCCATAGTAGTAGAAGTAATAGTTGGCGAGCAACTTCATGGAGACACGATGATGGCGATCATGGTGTCATGCCGGTGACAAGATGATCATGGAGCCCCAAGATGGAGATCACAGGAGCTATATGATATTGGCCATATCATGTCACTGTTATTTGATTGCATGAGATGTTTATCATGTTTTTGCATCTTGTTTACTTAGAACGACGGTGGTAAATAAGATGATCCCTCATAATAATTTCAAGAAAGTGTTCCCCCTAATTGTGCACCGTTGCGACAGTTCGTTGTTTCGAAGCACCACGTGATGATCGGGTGTGATAGATTCCAACGTTCACATACAATGGGTGTAAGACAGATTTACACATGCAAACACTTAGGTTGACTTGACGAGCCTAGCATGTACAGACATGGCCTCGGAACACAGAAGACCGAAAGGTCGAGCATGAGTCGTATAGAAGATACGATCAACATGAAGATGTTCACCGATGTTGACTAGTCCGTCTCACGTGATGATCGGACACGGCCTAGTTAACTCGGATCATGTTATATTTAGATGACTGGAGGGATGTCTATCTGAGTGGGAGTTCATTGAATAATTTGATTAGATGAACTTAATTATCATGAACTTAGTCTAAAATCTTTACAACATGTCTTGTAGATCAAATGGCCAACGTTATCCTCAACTTCAACACGTTCCTAGAGAAAACCAAGCTGAAAGACAATGGCAGCAACTATACGGACTGGGTCCGGAACCTGAGGATCATCCTCATAGCTGCCAAGAAAGATTATGTCCTACAAGCACCGCTAGGTGAAGCACCTGCTCTCCCTGCAGAACAAGACGTTATGAACGCTTGGCAGACACGTGCTGATGATTACTCCCTCGTTCAGTGCGGCATGCTTTACAGCTTAGAACCGGGGCTCCAAAAGCGTTTTGAGAGATACGGAGCATATGAGATGTTCGAAGAGCTGAAAATGGTTTTTCAAGCTCATGCCCGGGTCGAGAGATATGAAGTCTCCGACAAGTTCTTCAGCTATAAGATGGAGGAAAACAGTTTTGTTAGTGAGCACATACTCACTATGTCTGGGTTACATAACCCCTTGACTCAGCTGGGAGTTAATCTCCCGGATGACGCGGTCATTGACAGAATCCTTCAGTCGCTTCCACCAAGCTACAAGAGCTTTGTGATGAACTTCAATATGCAGGGGATGGAAAAGACCATTCCTGAAGTATTTGCAATGCTGAAATCAGCAGAGGTAGAAGTCAAAAAGGAACATCAAGTGTTGATGGTGAATAAAACCACTAAGTTCAAGAAAGGCAAGGGTAAGAAAAACTTCAAGAAGGACGGCAAGGGAGTTGCCGCGCCCGGTAAGCAAGCTGCCGGGAAGAAGCCAAAGAATGGACCCAAGCCCGAGACTGAGTGCTTTTATTGCAAGGGAAGTGGTCACTGGAGGCGGAACTGCCCCAAATACTTAGCGGACAAGAAGGCCGGCATCATGAAAGGGATATGTGATATACATGTAATTGATGTGTACCTTACCAAGTACTCGTAGTAGCTCCTGGGTATTTGATACCGGTGCAGTTGCTCACATTTGTAACTCAAAGCAGGAGCTGCGGAATAAGCGGAGACTAGCGAAGGACGAGGTGACGATGCACGTCGGGAATGGTTCCAAGGTCGATGTGATCGCCGTCGGCACGCTACCTCTACATTTACCTACGGGGTTAGTTTTAAACCTCAATAATTGTTATTTAGTGCCAACTTTGAGCATGAACATTGTATCATGATCTCATTTAATTCGAGATGGCTACTCATTTAAATCGAGAATAATGGTTGTTCCATTTATATGAGAGATATGTTTTATGGTCATGCTCCGGTGGTGAATGGTTTATTGTTAATGAATCTCGAGCGTAATGCTACACATATTCATAGTGTGAATACCAAAAGATGTAGGGTTGATAATGATAGTCCCACATACTTGTGGCACTGCCGCCTTGGTCACATAGGTGTCAAACGCATGAAGAAGCTCCATGCAGATGGACTTTTAGAGTCTCTTGATTACGAATCATTTGACACGTGCGAACCATGCCTCATGGGTAAAATGACCAAGACTCCGTTCTCAGGAACAATGGAGCGAGCAATCAACTTATTGGAAATCATACATACTGATGTGTGCGGTCCAATGAGTGTTGAGGCTCGCAGTGGCTATCGTTATGTTCTCACCCTCACTGATGACTTGAGTAGATATGGGTATGTCTATTTAATGAAACACAAGTCTGAGACCTTTGAAAAGTTCAAGGAATTTTAGAGTGAGGTTGAGAATCAACGTGACAAGAAAATCAAGTTCTTGCGATCAGATCGTGGGGGAGAATATTTGAGTCACGAATTTGGCACACACTTAAGAAAATGTGGAATAGTTTCACAACTCACGCCGCCTGGAACACCTCAGCGTAATGGTGTGTCCGAACATCATAATCGCACTCTATTAGATATGGTGCGATCTATGATGTCTCTTACCGATTTACCGCTATCATTTTGGGGCTATGCTTTAGAGACTGCCGCATTCACTTTAAATAGGGCTCCGTCGAAATCCGTTGAGACGACACCGTATGAATTATGGTTTGGGAAGAAACCTAAGCTGTCGTTTCTAAAAGTTTGGGGATGCGATGCTTATGTCAAGAAACTTCAACCTGAAAAGCTCGAACCCAAGTCGGAAAAATGCATCTTCATAGGATACCCTAAAGAAACTATTGGGTATACCTTCTACCTCAGATCCGAAGGCATGATCTTTGTTGCCAAGAATGGATCCTTTCTAGAGAAAGAGTTTCTCTCGAAAGAAGTAAGTGGGAGGAAAGTAGAACTTGATGAAGTATTACCTCTTGAACCGGAAAGTGGCGCAACTCAAGAAAATGTTCCTGAGGTGCCTGCACCGACTAGAGAGGAAGTTAATGATGATGATCATGAAACTTCAGATCAAGTTGCTACTGAACTTCGTAGGTCCACAAGGACACGTTCCGCACCAGAGTGGTACGACAACCCTGTCTTGGAAATCATGTTGTTAGACAACGGTGAACCTTCGAACTATGAAGAAGCGATGGCGGGCCCGGATTCTGACAAATGGATGGAAGCCATGAAATCCGAGATAGGATCCATGTATGAAAACAAAGTATGGACTTTGACTGACTTGCCCGTTGAGCGGCGAGCCATAGAAAATAAATGGATCTTTAAGAAGAAGACAGACGCGGATGGTAATGTGACCATCTATAAAGCTCGTCTTGTCGCTAAGGGTTATCGACAAGTTCAAGGGGTTGACTACGATGAGACTTTCTCACCCGTAGCGAAGCTGAAGTCCATCCGAATCATGTTAGCAATTGCCGCATTCTATGATTATGAGATATGGCAAATGGACGTCAAAACGGCATTCCTTAATGGTTTCCTTAAGGAAGAATTGTATATGATGTAGCCGGAAGGTTTTGTCGATCCTAAGAATGCTAACAAGGTGTGCAAGCTCCAACGCTCGATTTATGGGCTGGTGCAAGCATCTCGGAGTTGGAACATTCGCTTTGATGAGATGATCAAAGCGTTTGGGTTTATGCAGACTTATGGAGAAGCCTGCGTTTACAAGAAAGTGAGTGGGAGCTCTGTAGCATTTCTCATATTATATGTAGATGACATACTTTTGATGGGAAATGATATAGAACTTTTGGACAGCATTAAGGCCTACTTGAATAAGAGTTTTTCAATGAAGGACCTTGGAGAAGCTGCTTATATATTAGGCATCAAGATCTATAGAGATAGATCAAGACGCCTCATAGGTCTTTCACAAAGCACATACCTTGATAAGATATTGAAGAAGTTCAATATGGATCAGTCTAAGAAGGGGTTCTTGCCTATGTTGCAAGGTGTGAAATTGAGCTCAGCTCAATGTTCGACCACGGTAGAAGATATAGAAGAGATGAGTGTCATCCCCTATGCCTCAGCCATAGGGTCTATTATGTATGCCATGCTGTGTACCAGACCTGATGTAAACCTTGCCGTAAGTTTGGTAGGAAGGCACCAAAGTAATCCCGGCAAGGAACACTAGACAGCGGTCAAGAATATCCTGAAGTACCTGAAAAGGACTAAGGACATGTTTCTCGTTTATGGAGGTGACGAAGAGCTCGTCGTAAAGGGTTACGTCTATGATAGCTCCAACGCAGATCTGGATGACTCTAAGTCACAAACCAGATACGTGTATATGTTGAATGGTGGAGCAGTAAGCTGGTGCAGCTGCAAGCAGAGCGTCGTGGCGGGATCTACATGTGAAGCGGAGTACATGGCAGCCTCGGAGGCAGCGCATGAAGCAATTTGGGTGAAGGAGTTCATCACCGACCTAGGAGTCATACCCAATGCGTCGGGGCCGATCAAAATCTTCTGTGACAACACTGGAGCTATTGCACTTGCCAAGGAGCCCAGGTTTCACAAGAAGACCAGGCACATCAAGCGTCGCTTCAACTCCATTCGTGAAAATGTTTAAGATGGAGACATAGATATTTTTAAAGTACATACGGATCTGAATGTCGCAGATCCGTTGACTAAACCTCTCCCTAGGGCAAAACATGATCAACACCAGAACTCTATGGGTGTTCGATTCATCACAATGTAACTAGATTATTGACTCTAGTGCAAGTGGGAGACTGTTGGAAATATGCCCTAGACGCAATAATAAAAGGATTATTATTATATTTCCTTGTTCATGATAATTGTCTTTTATTCATGCTATAATTGTGTTATCCGGAAATCGTAATACATGTGTGAATGCATAAACACCAACATGTCCCTAGTAAGCCTCTAGTTGACTAGCTCGTTGATCAACATATAGTCGTGGTTTCCTGACTATGGACATTGGATGTCATTGATAACGAGATCACATCATTAGGAGAATGATGTGATGGACACGACCCAATCCTAAACATAGCACAAGATCGTATAGTTCGTTTGCTAGAGTTTTTCCAATGTCAAGTATCTTTTCCTTAGACCATGAGATCGTGTAACTCCCGAATACCGTAGGAGTGCTTTGGGTGTACCAAACATCACAACGTAACTGGGTGACTATAAAGGTATACTACGGGTATCTCCGAAAATGTCTGTTGGGTTGACACGGATCAAGACTGGTATTTGTCACTCCATATGACGAAGAGGTATCTCTGGGCCCACTCGGTAATGCATCATCATAATGAGCTCAAAGCGACCAAGTGTCTGGTCACGAGATCATGCATTACGGTACGAGTAAAGTGACTTGCCGGTAACAAGATTGAACGAGGTATTGGGATACCGACGACCGAATCTCGGGCAAGTAACGTACCGATTGACAAAGGGAATTGTATACGGGGTTGCTTGAATCCTCGACATCGTGGTTCATCTGATGAGATCATCGAGGAGCATGTGGGAGCCAACATGGGTATCCAGATCCCGCTGTTGGTTATTGACCGGAGAGTCGTCTCGGTCATGTCTACATGTCTCCCGAACCCGTAGGGTCTACACACTTAAGGTTCGGTGATGCTAGGGTTGTAGAGATATGAGTATGCAGTAACCCGAAAGTTGTTCGGAGTCCCGGATGAGATCCCGGACGTCACAAGGAGTTCCGGAATGGTCCGGAGGTGAAGAATTATATATAGGAAGTGCAGTTTCGGCCATCGGGAGAGTTTCGGGGGTCAGCAGTATTGTACCGGGACCACCGGAAGGGTCTCGGGGGTCCACCGGTTGGGGCCACCCATTCCGGAGGGCCTCATGGGCTGAAGTGGGGAGGGAACCAACCCATAGTGGGCTGGTGCGCTCCCCCCTTGGGCCCCCCCATGCGCCTAGGGTTGGGAGCCCTAGGGGAGGGGGCGCCTCCACTTGCCTTGGGAGGCACTCCACCCCCTTGGCCGCCTCCCCCCCTAGGAGATCCCATCTCCTAAGGCCGGCGCACCCCCTAAGGGGGCCTATATAAGGGGGGGGGAGGGAGGGCAGCCGCACCCGAAGCGTTGGCGCCTCCCTCTCCCCTGCCTCTCCCTCTCGCAGAAGCTCAGCGAAGCCCTGCTGCGATCACTGCTGCATCCACCACCACGCCGTCGTGCTGCTGGATCTCCGTCAACCTCTCCTTTCCCCTTGCTGGATCAAGAAGGAGGAGACGTCATCCGCTCCGTACGTGTGTTGAACGCGGAGGTGCCGTCCGTTCGGCACTTGGTCATCGGTGATTTGGATCACGGTGAGTACGACTCCATCATCCCCGTTCTCTTGAACGCTTCCGCTCGCGATCTACAAGGGTATGTAGATGCACTCCCCTCTCGTTGCTAGATGACTCCATAGATAGATCTTGGTGGAACGTAGAGAATTTTTTTTGTTTTCTACAACGTTCCCCAACAGCTCCGTGCATCCTTGGGCCTTGGCCGGCGAGCCACCAGGCGCTCTTCACCGTGCAGAACGCCGCCCCCTACAGCGGCTACGGCGCCGCTCCCGCACCAGCCTACGGAGGGTTTCTCCCTCCCCAGGTGCCGCCGCCGTGGGACCCGGCCCTTCTTGCTGCTCTGCACTCCGCCCCATCATCGAGCTCCTATGGTGGTGGCGGTGACTGGTACATGGACTCGGGCGCCACCGCTCACATGACTGCTCATCCAGGTAACCTCACATCCGCCACTCCTGTTCATACTCCCACTCGCATCAACCTTGTTTCCGGTTCCTCCATTCTCATTACACATGTTTGTCATACGTCTTTTCCTTCTACTTCTACTCCCGTTAACATGTCTAATGTTCTTGTGTCTCCTAACTTAGTTACCAATCTTGTTTCTGTTCGCCGCCTTGCTCGTGAGAACCCTATCACTGTTGAATTTGACGATATCGACTTTTCTGTGAAGAACGCATGTACACGGATGGTACTCCACCAATGTGATAGCCCGGACGAGCTTTACCCGGTGCATCCCTCTGGCGCCACCACCACCCGTCGTCCCGCCGCCTTCGCTGCTAGTGTCGATCTTTGGCACGCCCGCCTCGGCCATCCCAAATCCACCATTATGCGTCAGATTCTTCAGAGTTTTTCTTTCTCATGTAATAAGGTTGACGACCACTCTTGTGAGGCTTGCCATCTTGGCAAGCACGTTCATCTTCCCTTTAGCGAGTCTACAAACATTTCCACTTTTTCGTTTCAGTTATTGCATAGTGATATTTGGACGTCCCCGGTTGCGAGCAACACGGGTTACTTATACTATTTGGTAATTTTGGATGATTTCTCTCATTATGTGTGGACATTTCCTCTCCGTCGCAAGTCCGACGCTCTTGCCACACTCACAGTTTTTTATTCATATGTCACCATACAGTTCGGTCGTCCTATTCTTGCCTTGCAAACTGACAACGGAAAGGAGTTTGACAATGTCACCGTCCGCAATATTCTTGCGTCGCACAACACCATCTTTCGCCTCACTTGCCCCTACACGTCACAGCAGAATGGTCGCACCGAGCGTGTCATTCGCACTCTTAATGATTGTGTCCGCACGTTGCTCTTCCACTCCTAAGTGCCTCCTCGGTTCTGGCCGGACGCGCTCGCGACCGCCATCCACCTCATAAACATTCGCCCGTGTCGTCCATGCTAGAACTACACTCCTCACCAGCTCCTCTTCGGCGCGGTTCCATCTTATGATGGTCTTCGCATTTTCGGGTGTCTCTGTTATCCTAGCACCGCGTCCACTGCACCTCACAAACTCGCTCCCCGGTCGCTTCCTTGCATCTTCCTTGGTTATCCTCCCAACACCAAAGGTTACCGGTGCTATGATCGAGTGTCCCACCACATTTTTACCTCGTGACACGTGTACTTTGATGAGCTGGTGTTCCCGTTTCAGCAGGTACCGTCACCCTAGGCGTCCTCCGTGGCGCGGTTCGCCCTGCCTCCACCTCTGGTGAACCGCCCCGCCGTGCACCGGGCTTGGCTCTGCCCGCGGTCCCGGCGCCGGCGGCCCCCATCGCCGCGGCCCCCTCGGCTGCCCCTGGCATCGCGGCCCCGCTGGCCGCCCCCGACGCCCCGGCCCCTTCGGCCGCTCCGGAGACCGGCTCGAGCTCATCCTTGCCGGTCCCCCTCTCGACTCCGCCGACTGCCGCCGCACCTCTCACCGGTGTGGTCACTCGGGCTCGAACTGGGACGTTTCGTCCTAGCACGCGCTACACCTGCGATGAGCACGCATGTGCCGTGTCCACCTCGGCCCCGTCCCCTCTCCCCACCTCCGTTTGTGCAGCCCTTCGAGATCCGAATTGGCTTGCTGTGATGCGTGAGGAGTTCGACGCCCTGCAGCGCAACCGTACGTGGAAGCTTGTCCCGTGGCCTCCCCGTGCCAACGTCATCACTGGCAAGTGGGTCTTTGATACATCTCCAACGTATCTATAATTTTTGATTGTTCCATGCTATTATATTATCAACCTTGGATGTTTTATATGCATTTATATGCTATTTTATATGATTTTTGGGACTAACCTATTAACCAAGAGCCTAGTGCCAGTTTTTGTTTTTTCCTTGTTTTAGAGTATCGCAGAAAAGGAAAATCAAACGGAGTCCAATTGACCCGAAACTTCATGGAACTTATTTTTGGAACGGAAGCAATCCAGGAGACTTGGAGTAGACGTCAGGGAAGCTTCGAGGGAGGCACGAGGCAGGGAGGCACGCCCCCACCCTCATGGGGCCCTCGTGGCTCCCCTGACCGACTTCTTTCACCTATATATGTCCATATACCCTAAAAACATCCGAAAACAGAATAGATCGGGAGTTCGGCCGCCAGAAGCCTCCGTAGCCACCAAAAACCAATCTAGACCCGTTCCGGCACCCTGCCGGAGGGCGAATCCCTCTCCGGTGGCCATCTTCATCATCTCGACGCTCTCCAGGACGAGGAGGGAGTAGTTATCCCTCGGGGCTGAGGGTATGTACCAGTAGCTATGTGTTTGATCTCTCTCTCTCTCTCTCTCTCGTGTTCTTGAGATGGCACGATCTTGATGTATCGCGAGCTTTGCTATTATACTTGGATCTTATGATGTTTCTCCCCTCTACTCTCTTGTGATGAATTGAGTTTTCCCTTTGAAGTTATATTATCAGATTGAGTCTTTAAGGATTTGAGAACACTTGATGTATGTCTTGCATGTGCTTATCTATGGTGACAATGGGATATCACGTGATCCACTTGATGTAAGTTTTGGTGATCAACTTGCGAGTTCCGTGACCTCGTGAAGTTATGCACAGGGGTTGGCACACGTTTTTGTCTTGACTCTCCGGTAGAAACTTTGGGGCACTCTTTGAAGTTCTTTGTGTTGGTTGAATAGATAAATCTGAGATTGTGTGATGCATATCGTATAATCATACCCACAGATACTTGAGGTGACATTGGAGTATCTAGGTGACATTAGGGTTTTGGTTGACTTGTGTCTTAAGGTGTTATTCTAGTACGAACTCTATGATAGATTGAACGGAAAGAATAGCTTCGTGTTATTTTACTACGGGCTCATGAATAGATCGATCAGAAAGGATAACTTTGAGGTGGTTTCGTACCCTACCATAATCTCTTCGTATGTTCTCCGCAATTAGTGACTTTGGAGTGACTCTTTGTTGCATGTTGAGGGATAGTTATATGATCCAATTATGTTATTATTGTTGAGAGGACTTGCACTAGTGAAAGTATGAACCCTAGGCCTTGTTTCCTAGCATCGCAATACCGTTTTCGCTCACTTTTATCATTAGTTACCTTGCTGTTTTTATATTTTTAGATTACAAAAACCTTTATCTACCATGCATATTGCACTTGTATCACCATCTCTTCGCTGAACTAGTGCACCTATACAATTTACCATTGTATTGGGTATGTTGGGGACACAAGAGACTCTTTGTTATTTGGTTGCAGGGTTGCTTGAGAGAGACCATCTTCATCCTAGCCTCCCACGGATTGATAAACCTTAGGTCATCCACTTGAGGGAAATTTTCTACTGTCCTACAAACCTCTGCACTTGGAGTCCCAACAACGTCTACAAGAAGAAGGTTGTGTAGTAGACATCAAGCTCTTTTCGGGCGCCGTTGCCGAGGAGGTTAGCGCTTGAAGGTATATCTTTAGATCTTGCAATCGAATCTTTTTGTTTCTTGTTTTATCACTAGTTTAGTTTATAAAATAAAAGTACAAAAAATGGAATTGAGGGTACCTCATATGCTTCATATTTTTAATATCTTTCATGAAAATAAGGATTCTGATAATTGTGCCAAAATGCTAGAAGAAGAATGTATTAAAATGTTTGGCACTAAATATTTGGATGATGAGCATGATTGCAATGTTGTTAGTATGAATTCTTTGAATATCCATGATGCTAATGATATGCAAAGCCACAAGCTTGGGGATGCTATGTTTGATGAAGATGATATTTTTTGTCCACCAAGTTTTGACGAGCAAATTTATTATGATGAGAGCATGCCCCCTATTTATGATGATTATTGTGATGACTTGTATGCTATAAAGAATAATGATGTCCATGAAACTTGTCATCATGATTTTAACTCTCAATTGGATTATGACTCACATGATAGTTATTTTGTTGAGTTTGCTCCCACTATTCCGAATGAGAAGAATTTTGCTTATGTGGAGAGTAGTAAATTTTCTATGCTTATGAATCATGAAAAGAATGCTTTATGTGATGGTTATATTGTTGAATTCATTCATGATGCTACTGAAAATTATTATGAGAGAGGAACACATGCTTTTACATATTGCAATAATATCAAGCTTCCTCTCTATGTGCTTAAAGTTCTGAAGTTATGCTTGTTTTGCCTTCCTATGCTAGTTGATTATTGTTCCCAAAAGTTGTTTGTTCACAAAATCCCTATGCATAGGAAGTGGGTTAGACTTAAATGTTCTAGTTATATTCTTCATGATGCTCTCTTTATGTTTCAATTCCTATCTTTTATGTGAGCATCATTGAAATCATCATGCCTAGCTAGGGGCATTAAACGCTAGCGCTTGTTGGGAGGCAACCCAATTTTATTTTTGCTCCTTGCTTTTTGTTCCTGTTTAGTAATAAATTAATCATCTATCCTCTGTTATGATTGTGTTTTTTATGTTTTAATTAGTGTTTGTGCCAAGTAAAGCCTTTAGGATCTTCTTGGGTGATTGTTATTTGATCTTGGTGTAAAAAAACAGAAAGTATGCACTCACGATAATAATTTTCATTTTTTACCAGAGAGCGATAAAATAACAATTCCACTTGCAGTAGATTAATAAACAAATTGCCTAGGACTTCCTAATTTCTCAGGATTTTTGGAGTTACAGAAGTATTAGAAACCTACAGATTACTACAGACTGTTCTGATTTTGACAGTTTCTGTTTTCATTGTGTTGTTTGCTTATGAATCTATGAGTAGTACCGGAGGGTATGAACCATAGATAAGTTGTAATACAGTAGATATTACACCAATATGAACTAAGAATGAGTTCATTACAGTACCTTGAAGTGATGATTTATTTTCTTATACTAACGGAGCTTACGAGTTTTCTATTATGTTGTGTTGTGAAGTTTTCAAGTTTTGGGTAAAGATTCGATGGACTATGGAATAAGGAATGGCAAGAGCCTAAACTTGGGGATGCCCAAGGCACCCCAAGGTAATATTCAAGGACAACCAAGCGCCTAAGCTTGGGGATGCCCCGAATGGCATCCCCTCTTTCGTCTTCATTCATCGGTAACTTTACTTGGAGCTATATTTTTATTCACCACATGATATGTGTTTTGCTTGGAGCATCATTTTATTTTCTTTTTTTGCTTGCTGTTTGAATAAAATACCAAGATATGAAATTCTTAAATGTTAGAGAGTCTTCACATAGTTGCAATTATTCAACTACTCATTGATCTTCACTTATATCTTTCGGAGTAGTTTGTCATTTGCTCTAGTGCTTCACTTTATCCTTTTAGAGCACGACAGTGGTTTTATTTTTAAGAAATAGATGAAATCTCATGCTTCACTTATATTATTTTGAGAGTCTTTTAGAAAAGCATGGTAATTTTCTTGGGTTATGAAACTAGTCCTAATATGATGGGCATCCAAGATGGGTATAATAAAAACTTTCATATAAAGTGCATTGAATACTATGAGAAGTTTGATACTTGATGATTGTTTTGAGATATGAAGATGGTAATATTAGAGTCATGCTAGTTGAGTAGTTGTGAATTTGAGAGATACTTGTGTTAAAGTTTGTGATTCCTGTAGCATGCACGTATGGTGAACCGTTATGTGATGAAGTCGGAGCATGATTTATTTATTGATTGTCTTCCTTATTATGAGTGGCGGTCGGGGACGAGCAATGGTCTTTTCCTACCAATCTATACCCCTAGGAGCACGCGCGTAGTACTTTGTTTTGATAAATAATAGATTTTTGCAATAAGTATGTGAGATCTTTATGACTAATGTTGAGTCCATGGGTTATACGCACTCTCACCCTTCCACCATTGCTAGCCTCTCTAGTACCGCGCAACTTTCGCTGATACCATAAACCCACCATATGTCTTCCTCAAAACATCCACCATACCTACCTATTATGTCATTTCCATAGCCATTCCGAGATATATTTCCATGCAACTTTCCACCGTTTCGTTTATTATGACATGCTTCATCTTTGTCATATTGCTTTGCATGATCATGTAGTTGACATCGTATTTGTGGCAAAGCCACTGTTCATAATTATTTCATACATGTCACTCATGAGTCATTGCACATCCCGGTACACCGCCGGAGGCATTATTATAGACATATCTTGTTCTAAGTATCGAGTTGAAATTCCTGAGTTGTAAGTAAATAAAAGTGTGATGATCATCATTATTAGAGCATTGTCCTAGTGAGGAAAGGATGATGAAGACTATGATTCCCCCACAAGTCGGGATGAGACTCCGGACGAAAAAAAGAGAAAGGCCATAAAAAAAGAGAAGGCCCAAAAAATGAGAGAAAAAGAGAGAAGGGGCAATGCTACTATCGTTTTACCACACTTGTGCTTCAAAGTAGCACCATGATCTTCATGATAGAGAGTCTCCTATGTTGTCACTTTCATATACTAGTGGGAATCTTTCATTATAGAACTTGGCTTGTATATTCCAATGATGGGCTTCCTCAAAATGACCTAGGTCTTCGTGAGAAAGCGAGTTGGATGCACACCCACTTAGTTTCTTTTGTTGAGCTTTCATATACTTATAGCTCTAGTGCATCCGTTGCATGGCAATCCCTACTCACTCACATTGATATCTATTGATGGGCATCTCCATAGCCCATTGATACGCCTAGTTGACTGAGACTCTCTTCTCCCTTTTGTATTCTCCACAACCACCATTCTATTCCACCTATAGTGCTATATCCATGGTTCACGCTCATGTATTGCGTGAAGATTGAAAAAGTTTGAGAACATCAAAAGTATGAAACCATTACTTGGCTTGTCATCGTGGTTGTGCATGATTTAAATATTTTGTGTGATGAAGATAGAGCATAGCCAGACTATATGATTTTGTAGGGCTAGCTTTCTTTGGCCATGTTATTTTGAGGAGACATGATTGCTTTATTAGTATGCTTGAAGTATTATTATTTTTATGTCAATATTAAACTTTTGCCTTGAGTCTTATGGATCTGAAAATTCATGCCACAATAAAGAGAATTACTTAGATAAATATGTTAGGTAGCATTCCACATCAAAAATTCTGTTTTTATCATTTACCTACTCGAGGACGAGCAGGAATTAAGCTTGGGGATGCTTGATACGTCTCCAACGTATCTATAATTTTTGATTGTTCCATTCTATTATATTATCAACCTTGGATGTTTTATATGCATTTATATGCTATTTTATATGATTTTTTGGGACTAACCTATTAACCTAGAGCCTAGTGCCAGTTTCTGTTTTTTTCCTTGTTTTAGAGTATCGCAGAAAAGGAAAATCAAACGGAGTCCAATTGACCTGAAACTTCACGAAACTTATTTTTGGAACGGAAGCAATCCAGGACTTGGAGTAGACGATAGGGAAGCTTCGAGGGAGGCACGAGGCAGGGAGGCGCGCCCTACCCCCCTAGGCGCGCCCCCACCCTCGTGGGCCCCTTGTGGCTCCCCTGACCGACTTCTTTCGCCTATATATGTCCATATACCCTAAAAATATCCGAGAACAGAATAGATCGGGAGTTCCGCCACCAGAAGCCTCCGTAGCCACCAAAAACCAATCTAGACCCCTTCCCGCACCCTGCCGGAGGGGGGAATCCCTCTTCGTTGGCCATCTTCATCATCCTGACGCTCTCCATGATGAGGAGGGAGTAGTTCTCCCTCGAGGCTGAGGGTATGTATCAGTAGCTATGTGTTTGATCTCTCTGTCTCTCTCGTGTTCTTGAGATGGCACGATCTTAATGTATCGCGAGCTTTGCTATTATATTTGGATCTTATGATGTTTCTCCCCCTCTACTCTCTTGTGATGAATTGAGTTTTTCCTTTGAAGTTATCTTATCAGATTGAGTCTTTAAGGATTTGAGAACACTTGATGTATGTCTTGCATGTGCTTATCTGTGGTGACAATGGGATATCACGTGATCCACTTGATGTATGTTTTGGTGATTAACTTGCGAGTTCCGTGACCTCGTGAACTTATGCATAGGGGTTGGCACACGTTTTTGTCTTGACTCCCAGGTAGAAACTTTGGGGCACTCTTTGAAGTTCTTTGTGTTGGTTGAATAGATAAATCTGAGATTGTGTGATGCATATCGTATAATCATACCCACAGATACTTGAGGTGACATTGGAGTATCTAGGTGACATTAGGGTTTTGGTTGATTTGTGTCTTAAGGTGTTATTCTAGTACGAACTCTATGATAGATTGAATGGAAATAATAGCTTCATGTTATTTTAGTACGAACTCTTGAATAGATCGATCAGAAAGGATAACTTTGAGGTGGTTTCGTACCCTACCATAATCTCTTTGTTTGTTCTCCGCTATTAGTGACTTTGGAGTGACTCTTTGTTGCATGTTGAGGGATAGTTATATGATCCAATTATGTTATTATTGTTGAGAGGACTTGCACTAGTGAACGTATGAACCCTAGGCCTTGTTTCCTAGCATCGCAATACCGTTTTCGCTCACTTTTATCATTAGTTACCTTGCTGTTTTTATATTTTTAGATTACAAAAACCTTTATCTACCATCCATATTGCACTTGTATCACCATCTCTTTGCCGACTAGTGCACCTATACAATTTACCATTGTATTGGGTGTGTTGGGGACACAAGAGACTCTTTGTTGTTTGGTTGCAGGGTTGCTTGAGAGAGACCATCTTCATCCTACGCCTCCCACGGGTTGATAAACCTTAGGTCATCCACTTGAGGAAATTTGCTATTGTCCTACAAACCTCTGCACTTAGAGGCCCAACAATGTCTAGAAGAAGAAGGTTGTGTAGTAGACATCAGTCTTACGCCACAAGACTCGCCCCGACGGTTCCCTCGAGTGCTATAAGGCGCGATGGGTCGTGCGCGAGTTTCGCCAGCGCGCCGGCGTGGACTTCACCAACACCTTCGCCCCGGTTGTCAAACCGGACACGATTCGCGCTGTTCTCCTGGTCGTTGTTTCTTGTGCCTGGACCGTTCACCAGCTCGACGTGTCCAATGCTTTTCTGCATGGCCACCTCGACGAGTAGGTGTTCCGTCAGCAGCCTACTGGTTTCGTCGACACCGACCATCTGGACCATGTGTGCTTGCTCTCCCGTTCTCTCCACGGGTTGAAGAAGGCACCTCGGGCCTGGTACCAGCGGATCATGGCCTTCCTTCAGAAGTAGGCGTTCTGGTCCACACGGTCCGATGCCTCCTTGTTTGTTTATCACCAGGGCACCACCACTGTGTACCTCCTCCTCTACGTTGATGACATCATCCTGAATGCATCCTCGCCAGCGCTGCTTCAGTAGATCACAACTCGCCTCGGCTCCGAGTTCGCCCTCAAGGACTTGGGTGCTCTCCACTACTTCCTCGGCATTGAGGTTGTTCGCTGGGCCACTGGCTTCTTCCTGCATCGGCAGAAGTATGCCTACGAGCTTCTAGAGAAAGAGAGAGAGAGAGAGAGAGCGCCGACATGCTTAACTGCAAGACTGCTCCTACGCCTATCGACACGAAGACTAAGGTGTCCACCGTCGAGGGTTCTCCAGAGTCTGACGCTCCCTTCTACCGCTCCATCGTTGGTGCTCTTCGGTACCTCACGCTGACGCGTCCGGACATTCAGTACGCTGTCCAGCAGGTGTGCCTTCACATGCATGCTCCTCGTGACACTCATTGGGCTC
This sequence comes from Triticum aestivum, assembly GCF_018294505.1. Classification (NCBI taxonomy): domain Eukaryota; kingdom Viridiplantae; phylum Streptophyta; class Magnoliopsida; order Poales; family Poaceae; genus Triticum; species Triticum aestivum. Next base: position 496,309,602 of record NC_057797.1, read on the forward strand.
TAGTGAAACGTATTCTACGATACATACATGGCACCACAACTCTGGGTCTCACCCTGACGGCATCACCTGACACCAGCCTGGTCGCCTACTCCGACGCTGACTGGGCTGGGTGTCCTGACACTCGACGCTCCACTTCCGGCTACTACGTCTACCTTGGGCCCTCTCTAATTTCGTGGTCGTCTAAATGACAACCCACAGTCTCACGATCGAGCGCCGAGGCTGAGTACAGGGCTGTGGCCAACGCCATCGCGGAGTGCTCTTGGCTATGACAACTACTTCAGGAGTTGCTATGTGAGGTTACCAAGGCGGCGCTTGTCAACTGTGACAACGTCTCCGCGGTGTACCTCGCTACCAACCCTGTCCATCACCGACGGATGAAGCATATTGAGCTCGACATTCACTTCGTCAGGGAGCACGTCGCACTTGCTCGTGTTCGAGTTCTACATGTGCCCACCGATCAGCAGTTCATCGATGTTATGATGAAGGGACTACCCACCTTGACATTCGAGGGTTTCCGGTCCAGTCTCTGCGTCACATACCGGTCGCACCCCTTGTACCTATATATATGTGCCTAGTGCATGATCAATAAATCATTGATGCACGAAATCATTCTCTACAAGCAGCACCAGCGTATAGCACCCTGCCACCTGTCGCGTCCGGAGCTGGCCTCCACTCCGGATCTGCCGCCCCCATCAACACAAGCCACCGCACCCTCCTGATCGCCAGTCCTGATGTGCAGCCACCACCGACATAGTCTACCTCGATCACTTCCTCGGCCCTCCCTGCCTGCCTCTATGTGGCGTGTTCGTCGCCGGCAGCACGAGCACCCCGCCGACCGTTGAATCCCGCCATCCGCCGCTTCTGGATTGGCCCCTTCCTGCCTCTATGTGGTCTTTTCTTTATTTTTGAGTGGGATTTATCGGGTCTCTCTTGGCTGATTTTATTTAAAGAAGCGATATGGGACTAAAAGAAATCGAATCTCATGCTATTATAGTACCGTGCGGCTGGCTACTTCCCCATAGATGGAAGCCGAGGTTGGGAGTTTGATTCATAATTGGATTAGTTTTCATTCTTTTTCCGCCCTGACGATGGCAGGAGCCGGCCATCAGGAATCGTTTTTTTCCATCTTGACGATGTGGCCCAGGTGGCGTACGGAACTTCAGGTTGAGGCCCAGCCTGTTGGGCGTGTAGCGACCTTCGAACTAAATTTTCTTAGACGACGGATAAAATTTCCAAGAAAATAGTACCACCTCGGATAACGAAAATAAGACGGTGTGGTTGGATCATGAAATAAATTCAAACTGAAAACGTAAATTCACGGGAAGAAGCGTATTGTGACGGTGAACACACGGAGTCAATTCGTGTTTTATTATTAGGGAAAAATTTCTTGTGCGTGTGCAGTGGTGCCATGTCGTGGGGATCTCGATTTTGGGTGTCGGAACGAAACCCCTGTGCGGTGCCATCATAGCTGCTGCCGTTATTATATGGCAAATCCGCCAGCTCAGGACTCTGGAGCGAGATGCACCTCCGCCACATTTGTGCAAAAATATATGAGCGCTTGAGCCATTTTACTGATATTTTTAACATAGTACAGATGCAAACGCAAACTTCATATATACGCACATATATTCATTTTTGTAAGCACACCATGCACACCATACCTGGCACATCATTTTGAGATTATGGAAGTCGCCACATATGTCTTTGTATCGACGGTAATGTATCCTCCCATTGAATGCACATCTTGTGAAGGTCTGAAATAAATTCAGGAAAATACGAGCATCACTGACAAAGTCCATGACTTGAATTCTAGGTGGGCTAGGATATCATTGTCTTTTTAATCATCCAATCTTTGGTTAAGGATCTATCCCCATGACAATAATCTCTCTTTATTTCAAAAACACTAAAACCGTGATGTCTGAGCAATCTAGAGGCACAACATCGTCCGCCATTGGATCTTTTGCACGAATCTCAGAGCAAGTGGCAATGCCACCCTTCAGATGAAAAATGTTTGCGCTGGGCTGCATCTATTGCATCCAACGCATAACCCCTAATACCGCGAGTCATCATCCACCCCCCTCCCCATTCCCCCTCTCCACCACATCGTCATCGATTCATTCCCCTCTCCCTTTTCAAATTCCTGATAGAGTGAGAGAGAATAGTGAGAAGCACAGATCCCCTCTCCTCCGTCCTTCCGCCCTTGCACTCTTCTCCTAACCTGAGCGACCTCGCACGCGAAGGTGGGCTAATGGAGGGGGCACCGAGGGTGTTGCCATCCCAGAGCATGGAGCAGCGACAGCCTCCTCCAACCTCCGTGACTTCCTTAAGCTCTATGACGATGACGATGTGCGACCTGTCATGGCGGGTAGGTAGCACACGCTCCTTGATGTTATCCACAGGTGCCACCGACGCCAACGCTTACCTAGCCCCCTTCCTCCACGTGCCGCGGGACATCCGCGATCCTGACGCCGCAGGTGCCCGTGAGATGAGAAGGAGCGGAGGGTGTCACTGATGCCGCTGTTGGAGCAAGGGAAGCGGCGTTGGATGACAGTGGCGGCGAGCGCCGTGACATGGACACATGTAGAGAAGGACACGACTGCCAGGAAGGAGGAAGGGGGGAGGAAAGGCCGTGGGGGCGTGGGCGGGTGGTGTCGTGTGTGCATGGGGCAACGCAGGGGCGCGCCTTCATCCCCTGTGGTCACATCTTTCTTTCGCGCCTGATTCAAGTATTAGTTTTGTTCTCACTGCCTAGATCTCTACATTTTCTTATTTTTTCCATGGCAATTTAGCTCTTTCTCCAAATTAGTCTGACCACAAAAAAAACCAACGGTAAATTATGTTGTGTGCCAATGGCAATTTATGTTGCTGTCTCCATGTTGAATTAAGATGTGTTTGCCAAGACATCTTCATTTTTTGTCGCCAAGGCAACTACTTTTTTACCCATGACAATTAGTAGCTATTTCCTTGTTTTTGTCACATGATGGTTTAAGATCTCCTATTTTTTCCCATGTAATCAATGTAAATTCTCCAAATTAGTTTGGCCCCAAATCAACCAACATCAAATTATGTTATGTGCCCATGGCAAATTATGTTTTTTGTCTCCATGTTTGAATTAAGATGTGTTTTCCATGACATCTTCATTTTTTGTCGCCATGGCAACTAACTTTTTGACCCATGATAGTTAGTAGTTACTTCCTTGTTTTTGTCACATGGTGGCTTAATACTCCTAATTTTGCCATCTTTCTTGAAAGAATAAATCTTCTTAATTTTGCCACATGCCAAATTTTGCCATCTCTTTCAAAGAATAAATCTCCTAATTTTGCCATTTGCCCATGAGAATTTGCTAAATTTGCCATCTTTTGATAAATAATTAAATTTCCTAAACCCCCATGTGCCTTCCAAAACTTACCATGCTTTTTTAGAGAACGAAATTCTTTTTGGATAATGAAAAATTTACTTTGTGGGAACATGGCAAATTTGCTCTTATGTACCATGGCAAATTTACTTTGTGTATCATGGCAAACTCTTTTTACGACCATGGAAAATTTACTTTATGTATCATAGAAAAATTTCTTGTTTCTATCATGTCAGACTTAATTTTTTTGACCATGTCAAAAAATATTTTTTGAACACATTTTTTTACCATGCCACATTTTACATTTGGAGGATGACAATTTTTTTTACAATGCCAAATTTATTTTTGCACCATGACTTTTTTTACTTGTTGGAGCTTGGTTAATAATTTTTGCAACATGGTCAAATCTTTTTGGAACATGACAAGTTTGTTTTACAAACCCAAATTTCCGTTTGGTACACATTTCGTTGAACGAACAACGGCAATTTGCCATAATTGTACACCATTGCAAATATATATTTTTGAACATCCCATGGGAAAATATGTTTCCTAAGACTATTATAATAATTGTTCTTTTTGAATATATACTTTTGCCATCATCTAACGAAACAACATATTCTAAAAAATCTGACGAAACAACGACAACCTAGGTTCAAACATAATTGTTATGTTTTCTTTGTTTTTGTTTCCAAGATATGGAAGATTTAGTTCTCACGTACTACAAATGTAAATTTTCATGTACAATATGTGTTTGCCATGTTTTTTTATTGTCATTGGGTTTTAAGACTATTATTTGTTGGATGATCAATGTCACGTTTTTGTGAGGAGTCTTGTCAAATCACTGATGGGCCATGGTTCGATTTGGTCCGGTTCTTGAGAGAATGTTTCCGAAATCACTAGTTGAGGAGCGCTCTCCGCAATGATTAGTCGGGGAGCGCTCCCCGACCGCCAAATGTCATGCGCGGAGCGCTCGTGAGACTTTTCCGAGGCACTCCGCGCGCGACACTTGTCGCGCGCATGGCGTCTCCCGTGATTTTCGGTTTCTGGTTTTCCTTTGTGTTTTTTCCTTTTTTTCACTTTAGTCCTTGTACTTTTAATGTTTTGTAATACCTTTTGATCTGTTTTGAGATATGTTTCTCTCTGGTGTGGGCGAATCGTCGTCGCACACTGTTCTTTCATTGCCGTCGTCTCCGCTCGCGGCGGCCGCCGTTCTTGTCGCGTGGTTACGACGGCCCCCGTCCCGGCCGCCGCCTTTGTTGCCTGCTCTTATGACGGTCCTTCTTTAGCATCTACCGCGCTTCCCCATTCGTGAGATCGTCGTTTCCTACCGGTTGCATTCGTGGGTTTCCTGTTTCCTTTTCTCGTTTCTCTTTTTGTTCCCATTATATTTCTGGGATATGGAGATTTATGGGGTAGTTACAGGTGGGGACTACCAACACTATCAGATGTCAAGTTTCAACTGGGTTTTGTGGGATTAGTTCTTGATAAGCATTGTGTTCCTTGCAGTTATGGCTTGTCCTTTTTGCCGTATGCCTGGTGGCCCGTGTTCTTCTGTTGATTCTTCTGTAGATGGGTTCAGTGTGGTCCTGGATCGGCGTTGTTGGAGGCATGTTGTAAGAATATCATTTTATAATTGTTCAATTTTTGGCACACACGCTTATTTCTTTTGGTGTTGCCCATGCTATTTAGATTCTGATTATGATCCTTGTTTTGATTTGTTGTGCAGTATGTTCCGTGCAGTGTGAGAGCTCATCTTGCTCGTTACATCGAGGAGTGTAGGGCATTAGCCATAAGGAGAGGTGACGAAGATACTGATCTTGCTTTTTAGTATAATGAGGGTTATTTGTATGGTGTTCTTTTTAGTCATGGTCGGGTGAGGAGCAAATTCCATGGTCCTTCCTGGGAACGATTGGTCAATGATTATGGTGTTCGTCCTCGTGATATAATGACCATTAGGCTTGAACATTATGGAATGTGGATTGGTATTGATTTTTATCGTGTTGGTCGTGGAGATGCGTTGTCTCCTTTACGTCTGTTGGTAAGGTTTATTTTTAAGGAAGTTTTTAGCTTGTTTTATTGTACATGATGATTTTTCTGTTCTCTTGAGCCCGTGTAATTATATTTTGTAGCTCTTGATGGTTTGAGCGACTCCGAGATGGAACTTGTTGGGAGTTGTTATTACACCCGTGGTGTTTCTCTTAATTATCAACAGATATATTTCATGAGGTGTCAAATCTTTGATGATGATTACATACCCTGTTGTCCTTTTGTTCACAGGATTGATTCCATGAATGTTAATGGTCATCATATGGTCAGATTTTTTCACTGTTTTTTCTTTGTTTCTGTTTATTTATTTATTTTTATTATTTCTTCTATTTATAGTTTTGAATTTTTGTTCTATTTCTGATAGCTTGATTTTTTTGTTAGGTTATTCCTGGTATTGTTGTGAGGAGTTTGAAGGAGTTTGTGACTTTTCCTAGGACTGGCGTTTTAACTCTTGAAGTTACTTTGGAATCTGGTTATGATGATATATATGTGAGCAGTCCTTGCTCCTACTTCATTGGCTTGGGTAATAGAATGGTGTTCAAAGAGGAAGGTTTCAGTGATTTTCTCCAGGCATCGTCTATTGAAGTAAGCAGCTTGGTGCTAATACCTTTCAAAGAGCGTGATGGGAGGCTTGTTGTTATCTTCAGTCTTCTGCCGCAGTGATGTTAGTTATAGCCTTTGAACATAATGGATTTTGTTTAAAAATCTATGCTACGGTTTAATGTTATTTAGATATATGAAACGATATGAACCTAATTGTTCATTGCCGTTGTTCTTTTGTAGAAGATGTTTTTTTGGACGGATGTTATATAATTGGGGTCATAGTTATAAATATAGTAGAGGCACGTGTGTTGTTTACTCTGAGGCACAGCTGTGCAACTCTTTTATGTGAGGCACGTGGATTGAAGTCAATACAGGCACGATTGTGTGGAGGCACGTGTATACTCAGAGGAGCGTGTGTGCAGCACCAAAGTTGCACGAGCGATCACGCGTGCGGAGCACGTAGAGTTACTGTGGGTTTCATGTGAGGCACGTCGACTGAGCAAATGGAGGCACGGAATTGAAGTCAATACAGGCACGGTTGTAAGGAGGCACAATTATACTGAGAGACAACACGTGTGTGTAGTACGTTGAGTTACTGTTGGTTTTATGTGAGGCACGGGGATTGATCAAATGGAGGCACGGAATTGTATTCAGTACAGGCACGGTTGTGTGGAGGCACGGGTATACTGAGAGGAGCGTGTGTGTAGCACCAAAGTTGCACGGGTGGTCACGTGTGCGGAGCACGTAGAGTTACTTGGGGTTTCATGCGAGGCACATCGATCGAGTTAATGGAGGCACGGAAGTGAAGTCAGTACAAGCACGGTTGTGTGGATGCATGGTTTTGAACCCTCTTGCTGCTGTCAAGTTTATAGAGGCACGGATGTATGGCAGCAGAGGCATCGGTTCGGATATTTGGTTAGAGAGGTTCGGTTGTGGATGCACAGGTGTGAAGTCTCTAGGGTCACGTGTGTGTGGCACCACATGCATGGGTTGAGTAGACACTTAGAGTGCCATGGTTGTACATAGGTCAGTTGCACACGGTAGTGTAGTTTTGTGGCATCGTGCAGAACTGGTGTACAGAGAGGAACCTATGTGCAATAGCAAGGATGTTCTGAATGGACGGAGCGGTGTTTGATGTGAAACGGTTGTGTTGTGTGATTTTTTTAATGTGGTTAAAGTAACAAAGTTCTTGTCGCTTGCGTCTGTGTACCGAATGTTCTTATGCAATATTTATGATTTGTTCATGCCAATGTTGAATAAGCATTGTACTGAAAGTTTAGAACGATACCATCACATATTCTTGTAAATGCACGATGCATCTTGTAAAGGTTGAGTATGAAAATTGTAATACAATATCATGCGACATATCTCTCATTCTATAATCATGGATACAATATATACTTGCTCAATACTGAGACATAACTTACTAATTGCATTTAGACATGCAAAACATAGTATGCATTTGTACATGAGCACACCACTTTGTTCAAAGTTCAAACATAAAATAGTAATACAATACAGACAACATCTTTGAGCAATAACAAACATATTTACAACATGGGTTCATTCAATCTAAATTATCATAATAGTAGTGCCACACACCCGATCCCTCGATCACGGCAGATCAATCAATTATGGCACGATCCTACTAGTTTAATGTAGACATCTATTTTCTCGCAATTTACCAACCACTGTTTCCCTTCCGGCGCTTCCAGCCACTGGAAGATCCCTCGTCTTTGTTCTTATGTGGGCGGAGTATTTCTTCCATTGGTTGTCGGTGGAGGTGATGTAGCCCGTTCTTGATGATTAGGATTCTACGGTATAACTCGTAGCTAACATACCCGTCCTTTGCTGCGTACTCAAGGTGTATCGGGGAAAGCTGCTTCCACTCCCAGAACTGGTGCTTCTCCTTTGGGAATGATTTCTTCATGTTCTTGTATGGGGGGTCGATGATGGCCGCTGCAAGGTCACCCATGGATTCCCTTTCTCCACCACCCTTGATGCAGAATAGCCTCTGGATGTCGACGTGGTGCTCGTCTGGAATTTTGATCCATGCACGGGCAAGCATGGTCTTGTCGCTCCTAGTGTCGACGCTAGTGAAAGTTGCTGCTTTCCATTGCAGGAAGTCAACTAACGCCTGGGAGCACTCGGACCTGCAGTAGTGGTATACAATGACATGCTCGCGCATGGCAAGTTGGACGATGGCAATCCCTTGTCGTATGTAACTGCTCTTACGTGTGTACTCGAGGTCGAGGCCGACGAACTTGTTCTTCTCCTCCTTTAGCCATTCCTCGTACTTTTTGATGATCCGCTCCACGGTCCTTGGGTCATTGGTGTACACCACCTCCAGCACGGTTGTACCATGGGTAGTGATGTGTTCGGTGAGTGTTGTTAGTTTCCCGTCGTCTGTGGCTGGAGGTTTGCGGTGGTGAACTGCGGCCGGCGAGAAACTCTCGAGGAAGAGGATGCAAATGGAGTTAGAAAAGTGAAAGGGATATTTACTTTGTCGTGCAAAAAAGGAAACCGCCAAAGAGCAGTTGGTAGTCATCCGACAATTCCAGGCGTAGATTTTTGGAAACATGCGTTTGTTTTATCTAGTTTTTTAAAGATTTTCACTTATCTTGTTCATTGATTTTTTTATTCATTGCGTGATGCGCGTGATCCATATGTGCGTATTCCATCTTTCGGTGTGAAAGTAGTCGTGTAAACGGTAGAACACTCAGCAGATGCATGGTCGTGCCTTTGTTGTGAAAACATTTTTTCAATTAACAACCTTCCTTGGTCAGGGAGGCACTGTTGTTATGTTATTCGGTGGACAACCGTGTGTTTAGGAAAAGTTGAAGTAAATATAGTTTGCACTTGAAAACAGAGTCCTGTTTGGTTTTTAATTGAGATATGTTTCACTAGATGGTTTGAATAAGTTTGATAACATGGCATTTCTATAGGTTTTGAATCAAAAACTGATTCTTGTTTTGTTTGATTTTTGAAAGTGATTCTTTTTGTTTTTTGGTTTTTTGAATTGTGAAATTTTCAAGGGATAATAACTACATTTGTTCCAATGAATCATTTCGATAGTTCAAATAGCATTTGTTGCAAAGGTTCATTCCGATGGTTGAAATAGCGAGTTGAGGGTCCATAAGAGCTACATAAGTTCCAAAAGATTGTTCCGATAGTTCAAGCAAGCACATGGTCCATAATAGTTACATTACTCTACCATCCTAACTAGCAAACTTATAGTAACCAGTGTTTTGCTCCTGGAGGCATCATCATGAAATGAGCGCTGAACATCCTAGGAGATACACTGTTTGCTTCCATTTTAGGTGCTGGTTCCGACGGAACCTACAGAATGCGCTAAATGATGATGGACATAGAACGGTCATGGCGCTCTTTGAAAGTGATTAGAACAACGTTCTTCTCAACAAAGGATGCAGCTGAGATGAAGTCTCTGAAAGAAGACTTTTCTATTACCATCCTGCCGTCGTTTTTGCAGATGTAGTACGACGAAGGAGTGATGACATGGGTAGGTTCATCAGGAGCTTCAAGGGTCACCCTACAATTGGTTGGCATGTCCACCCATCTCTTCAGTGTCGACACAACGCTCCTCAGAATTTTCTAGAAGAAATCGAAATTAAATAGAAATTAAAACCGTTGATTTTCCACTTGGACAATAAATAAAAGAATGCCTGGATACGGTGAGTGCACAAACATTAAGAAATTCCATATTGAAAGTAATATAATTCCTGGCATGTTCAGGTTTGTGTGTAAACAGATAAAACAACATATTAAGAGAACAACAAAAGTTTTGTTGTTTTAGGTTTGAATAAATAGGTTCTTTATAATTTTACATATAAGCAAGATTACGTCAATATTGTTAATATTACATATGAGCAAAATACATTTGGTATTTCAACAAGGACAGTTGTAACGAACCATGGTGCAGTCTTTGGTGTTAGTGGGAGTCAAGATGTGGACAAATGGACGGCAACAGATGAAAGTATCTCCGAAAAGGCGTTGTAGAAAGAATCGTGTCTGGTCGTAGGTAAGCTCAATATCCTTAGAGTAGACACAACAATGAGCATGGTCGAAATCGTCAGAAGAAAGATCGTTGAGAGCTAGAAAAAGAACAATATTTTAAAGTTAGATAAAGTTATATCCCACACAGGGTTAATATTATTCAGCTCGATGCATGCATACAAAATTACAGTGAAAGAAGATAAGTTTGTATTATTAAATACCTACCAACATGGGGTAATGGAAGCAACCTTTTGTCATCCCGATATGTTTGTATTTCGAGATTGAGACCCTCGTCTGGTAGTTCAAATTCTATGCGGTCTCCAGCACGTAGTTCATAATCATTCGCAAAGATGTTCCACTCACCATCGCAGAACTTTGTGTAGTTTGCCCTATGCTCAAACAAAGCATTGTAAGACCTTCCTTCATGTGTAAGAAAGGCTGGCTCTATCTGCTCTTTATGCAATTTTCTTGCTTCTTTCTTCCTCTCATCAATGTATTCAGCGAGAAAAGCTCCGACATTACAAGGTACGTACTGGGAGCAATAGTAAAAATGACAACCTGTAAGTATAAATTTGAACTCGTGTATTATTAATGTTAAAAGTTTTCTTAAATTGGATACGAATTTTTGATAAGAATTACAGATAACAACATAATGGTATTATAAATTAATGGATACAGATTTTTGGCATATGTTGACTAATTTTAATTAGAACTGAAGATGCACTATAGTAATCAAGGCATGGGCAGGCAAACTAATGGAAAATGAAGACACAAGACATGTGCGAAGAAGTGATAGCAGGGGAACCTAGTGTAGGTGCAAGGGGGTATGAGTAACAGCGACGATTTCTACTGTGTTGTAAGCAACTAATATGTTAGTAACGCTTACTAACCATGCGCCTCCAGCAAATTTCATCAAGAATAACCTCAAACTACTGGAGAACTTCAGGGTGTGGTTCACAAGGGCCGCCTGGTTGGCGGCAGGTAGGGCAAATCATACCTAAATAATTCAGAACACCTATGTTAAGAAAACTAGAATGTCATAACAATTTAAAACAAGCTTCAACGTTGAAGGTAGACAACGACTAGCTTCAACTACGTTAGCCATATTAAAAATATCCGTATGAAGGCAGACAACAACTACAAATTTACCAGAAATCTTCTCATCTACTCCTTTCAGAAAAGCAGTATGACAGAGTTTAGATCACTTGTTTATATTTTCAAATGGTTTTTATATTCCTTAATAGAATGAAGTCGTTGTACCGGATCTGATGCTTCAATAACTATCAAATGAAAAACCTAAACATAAAACAATAATAATTTAAATATCGTTTTCAAAACGTAAGTACGAATCGGAGCATGCTGCTTACGCATATGCTTTTTACCTGGGAGAGAAGAAGAACGGGCATCGACGAAACGGAGATTGGGGTAGGGGAAGCTTAGGGCAAGCACCCACGGCCAGCAAATCTACGAGAGAAGCACGGCTTAGAAGTTAATCGAGATACCCAATAAAAACTCTACAATAACTTGTTTGAAATGAGACCATGTGCGGGGAAGAAGCACGAACCCTAGAAGTAGGCAGACGGATAAGGCAGATGGGTTGTGATGGGAAGCTTAGGGCAAGCACCCACGGCCAGCAATCTACAAGAGAAGCACGACTTAGAAATTAATTGAGAGACCCATTAAAAACTCTACAATAACTTGTTTGAAATCAGATTGTGTGCGGGGAAGAAGCATGAACCCTAGAAGCAGGCGACGGAGAAGGCAAGTGAGTTGTGATGTGGCTGAGGGAGTCGGAGCTTATTTAAATATAAAGGAGTCTTGAGAGAGCAAGAGTAGTAATGAGTGCTTCTTGTTTTATTTTTTATTTTGCGAAATGGAATGAATGCTAGTTATGGATGGTATGCGTGCATTCTGAGGTGTTATGGGGACATGAGACATTTGACTCGTCCAGCTGCCTCCCATTGTAGTTGTCCAGCTATGCTGCCTCCCAACGGAGTCTTCTACGTGCCTATCGTGCCTCACAGACTTTTTGTGAGGCACAGTTATACATGCTGAAAAGCATACTCGTGCTTCTGTGATTTAATTTTTCTAATCACAAGTTTAATCATATATGGTTGAGTGTGTCTTTAGGAGAGGAACGGTGATGATGTTATTAGATGCACAGTCGTTGTAGCAGGAGAGCATTGGTCGATACGTCGGGGGAGGCAAATTGACGGGAGGCATGATGGTTCCTAATGAGAGGCACTTCTGCATCTGAAATGGGGTCACGGTTCATGACTCTGCGATTGCATTTTTTTTCAGGCAGTCGTTGACCCAAAGAGCTAGTGTTTTTATGTATGTTGGGTTCAGGCGGGAATATGTATGATAGCTCACGGTCATATGTATGTCAGAAGCATGGACGTGCTTTTGTTTTGGCAATGTTTTTGGTAGTACGCAGACATAGAGATGCAGGTCCATTGATATCACTAAGGTTTGTCTTTAACAAAGTGGAGGCATGCGTGTGGCTTTTGTGCTGGTCGAACCGTGCTTCTATTTTGGTTCACTCTCCGTGTAGTATTTGTACGACAGGGTCATCGTTTGCCTCCTCGCATTGTTCTCTCGGTCAAAAGATGTGCCGATGACCGATGGGATGGCTATTTATTGTTAGTACTCATTGTGCCAGATACCGTGCTAGAGTTAATTTAGAGGTTCCTCGATTACAGCGTGGCAGCCGTGACTTTTGAAGTGCTTGGTTCCACAAGCTGCAGAAGCACAACCGTCCATTCACCATTTTGGATGCAATTTAATGGCCGCATGGTAACTGAGTCATGTCTCCCCAAGGTTAAGTAGTGGTCTACTCTGGGAGGTTATCGCTTCTTATTCTCACTAGAGAAGTGCAAGTAGCTCCCATCATCTTCGCCACGTACGAGAAGCACAGTCAAACTCCATTGTCGGTCTCACCCTCGTTTCCATGGATGACTTCATGAACACTACTGAGCGTCTCTTTATAGATGCCGATGGTAACACCAAGCTCGAGGTGTTGTACACCAACAAGCCCTACAAGGTGGAGGAGATCCTTTCTCTTTATGAGGAATGGCTACGTGAGGACAGGTACAAGTTTGTTGGTCTTGATCTGGAGTACACACGAGAGGATTATTTTGATCGGAGTAGAAAAGTCGCCGTCATGCAACTGGCGATGCGCAAGCAAGTTCTTGTCTATCACTTGTGCAAGTCCAGGACGGAGTGCGCTGCTCTGAAGGATTTCCTTTGGAACAAAGGTATAATTTTCGCTAGTGTCGACGTCAGGAACGATAGGGATGTTCTCGCAAATAGTTTCCTCAAAATTCCAAGAGAGTATCACATCGACCTTCAAGAGGAGCTCATGATCAAAGGAGGCAATCTAAGGGATTCCATGGCAGATTTGGCAGGAGCCGTCATAAACAAATCTTACTTGAGTATGGAGTCGTCTTTTCCACAAGGTCTGCATGACTACTGGGAATGGAAGCCGCTTTCCCTTGACCACCTGAAATATGCGGCAATTGTAAGTAAAAATTTCGTTTTTTATGATTTTATGTATTTATATTTTTGTTTTATTGCAACAATAGTACCTTTTCCCCTTTACATATATCTTCATTCTCATCCGCTTTTTGTTTTAGGATGGGTATGTCAGCTACGAGCTCTACCGCCGAGTTCTGTCGATGAAGGACATGATGCATCCTTGTTGTCTTCCCGACCGCAGATGCCATGGATGTTTCTGAGCAGAACTCTAACTGAGTAGAATGGTCATGGTGGACGTTTGTGTGGACGTTTCTGAGGAGATTGGACTGCTGGAAGACTTTCATTTCTTTGTTTGTATAATTAATGAGTACTTTTAGTTCAATCCTATGGAGTACCGTTTTGGGATTTTGTTTTTTTTAATTTTCAGAGCATCATGTTTGGCTTGTCTCATGTTATGTGAATATAATTTGTTATGTTTTTTCATGTTACAAGTTCATTGTTGACGTTTGTGCGAGTTGATGTACATTTAGAGAACCTGTTGAACTGGCGCATATGTATTGTTCGGGAGAAGCGCGCTTTGTGTTTGGCTTATATTCAGTGCCGTATGTTTGTGTTTGTATTGTTGTCTTTTACACATTCGCACAAGAGAGGCACGTCTGCTAACATACGAGGCAAAATTTCAGTTTCTTGTCTTTGTGTGCTTCAGGACCGTGCCTCGAGAATCCGGACATCCGTGTCTGTTGAGGCTTCACTTCCGTGGCTTCTTTTCGTCTATGCATGTACCTCACGTGACACACGCCATGTCTGTACATGCTGGTGTCACATGACAGTTCCTCTTGACACTACACAATCGTGCCTTTGCCACCACTCTTTTGTGCATCCAAGTGATTTGTACTCATGCCTCAAGAACTCCGAGAAGCCGCAATTCCATGCATGTATACGCTTCAATTCCGTGTCTCCTGTACGTGCATTTGCGTGTCTCAGGCGTCATGCTGGCTGTGACTCTACGTGCCTCTGGTGCTAGATGCCCGTCCGTGAGGGGACACATATGTATTGTTTGGGAGAAGCATGTTTTTTGTTTGGTTTATATTCAGCGCCGTTTGTTTGTGTTTGTATTGTTGTGTTTTACACATTCGCACAAGAGAGGCACGTCTGGTAACGTACGAGGCAACATTTCAGTTTCTTGTCTTTGTGTTTTTCGGGACCGTGCCTCGAGAATCCGGACATCCGTGTCTGTTGAGGCTTCACTTCCGTGGCTTCTTTCCGTCTATGCATGTACCTCACAAGACACACGCCATGTCTATACGTGCTGGTGTCACACGGCAGTTCCTCTTGACACTACACAACTGTGCCTTTGCCACCACTCTTTTATGCATCCAGGTGGTTTGTACCCGTGCCTCGAGAACTTCGAGAAGCCGCAATTCCGTGCCTGTATACGCTTCAATTCCATGTCTCCTGTACGTGCATTTGCACGTCTCAGGCGTCATGCTGGCTCTGACTCTACGTGCCTCTGGTGCCAGATGCCTGTCCGTGAAGGGACGCATATGTATTGTTTGGGAGAAGCGTGTTTTTTGTTTGGATTATATTCAGCGTCGTTTGTTTGTGTTTGTATTGTTGTGTTTTACACATTCGCACAAGAGAGGCACGTCTAGTAACGTATGAGGCAACATTTCAGTTTCCTGTCTTTGTGTTCTTCGGGACCATGCCTCTAGAAGCCCGACATCCGTGTCTGTGGAGGCTTCACTCCTGTGGCTTCTTTTCCGCTATTCATGTACCTCACGTGACATATGCCATGTCTCTATGTGGTGTCACATGACAATTTCTCTTCAGACAACACAACCTTGCCTCTGCCACCACTCTTTTGTGCATCCAGGTGGTTTGTACCCATGCCTCGAGAACGCCAATTCCAAAGCCGTACCTGTGCACCGAGAAGCCGCAGTTCTGTGCCTGTATACGCTTCAGTTCTGTGCCTCCTGTGCCTGCATTCACGTGTCTGAGGAGACATGCTGGCTGTGACTCTACGTGCCTGTGGTGCCAGACGGTCGTCCGTGAGGGGATGCGGTGGCTGTGACTCGTCGTGCCTGTGCTTCTGCACGCCCGTGCCTCCGAAGACTTTTAAACTGTGGCTCTTTGACTTCTCCCGTTGATTCGCTTCTTGTATTTGATGTATCTCACGTGATACACGCCATGACTCTATGTGCCTGCGGTGTCACATGGCTGTCCCTATTGAGAGTTCGCAACCGTGCCTCTCGAACAGAGTGTTCTCACCGATGTCTCTGCCACCTCTCTTTTTTGTATATGCGTATGTGCGTCTTGTGCCTGCATACCCGGGCCTCACGTGAAACCAGCCTTGACTATCGAGGGACAGATGTTTTTTAATCTAGCTAGATGAGGCACGAATGAGTTTTGGCCTTCGGATCTAAGGTGTACGGCAGGCTGTTCGTTTGTGTCATTGGATTCTTCCGTCGGTGGTCTTTGTTCAAAGGAGGAATTGATGACCGATGTGGCGGCTGTTCGATGTGACTATTCAGTGTGTCAGTTACCGTAAAATAAAGTTAGAGGCTCCTCGATTTGTCCACGGCATCAAATATTTGTGCACATCCGTGACTTTACGAAGTGCATGGTTTCATGAGCTTCGGAAGCACAACCGTTTATTCGCTGATCCTAGTTCACATGTTAATGCGCATGGTAACTCAAACGTCCCTCGCCAAGGTTAAATACTGGCCGTGTTTGTGAGGTCTCTACATCGTATTATAGACACAGAACAACAGGCAGTTCCCACCCTCCTCACCACTCCCCAACCTTGTCGCAGGGTCTCAGGAATCTCCATTGGCACCTTGCTGCTCATTGCCTTGGATGACTTTTTGAACACCACCGAGTACCATCCGATAGTTGTCGATGGTAACACGAAGCTCGACGTGTGGTACACCAACGAGCCTGGCAAGGTGGAGGAGATCATTGCCTTGTACGAGGACTGGTTGTGAGATGAGAAGTACAAGTTTGTTGGTCTCGGCATGGAGTTCACATGGAAGGATTGTTACGGGCGTAGAAAAGTCGCCGTCATGCAACTGGCTATGCGGAATCATGTTTTAGTCTATCACTTCTGCAAGGCCAAGATGGAGTGCCCTGCTCTGAAGGATTTCCTTGAGAATAGAGGTATAACTTTCTCTAGTGTGGGCGTCAAGAATATTAGAGATGCTCTTTTTCAATATTTCACCAGAATTCTAGAAGGGTACCTGTCGGTGTCAAAACCGGCGGATCTCGGGTAGGGGGTCCCGAACTGTGCGTCTAAGGCTAATGGTAACAGGAGGCGGGGGACACGATGTTTACCCAGGTTCGGGCCCTCTCGATGGAGGTAATACCCTACTTCCTGCTTGATTGATCTTGATGATATGAATATTACAAGAGTTGATCTACCACAAGATCGTAGAGGCTAAACCCTAGAAGCTAGCCTATGATTATGATTGTTGTTGTCCTACGGATTAAACCCTCCGGTTTATATAGACACCGGAGGGGTCTAGGGTTACACAGAGTCGGTTACAAGGGAGGAGATCTACATATCCGAATTGCCAAGCTTGCCTTCCACGCAAAGGAGAGTCCCACCCGGACACGGGATGAAGTCTTCAATCTTGTATCTTCATAGTCCAACAGTCCGGCCAAAGTATATAGTCCGGCTGTCCGAGGACCCCCTAATCCAGGACTCCCTCAGTAGCCCCTGAACCGGGCTTCAATGACGATGAGTCCGGCGTGCAGATTGTCTTCGGCATAGCAAGGCGAGTTCCTTCTATGAATACTCCATAGAAGATTTTGAACACAAGGATCGTGTCCGGCTCTGCAAAACAAATTCCACATACCACCGTAGAGAGCATATTATTCCACAAATCTAATCTGCTGACAACTTTTCATAACATGACGTCCTGCCATGGCCCGGTCATTATGAACCGTTTTCCCTGCCTGCCACTGCATGTGTTGCGAGGCGGTTTTATTGGCACGTCTTGTCGAAGTAGAGATTGTGTTCCCCTTATCACAGGATTCTCATCAATACGGATATGGGTAACCCAACCGTGCCATCAATCGCGGCGCTTGGGGAATAAGTGATTTTCTGGGGCAAGTAGGGAGGCGCACAGTTTCTACCGCCTTTTTAAAGGGACAAGGATTCCTCTTTTTCATCCACGCCTTCTTCTTCCCCTGCCCATCCATTCTCGCGCACTTGAGCTCCAGCGCCCAAGTTCTCATCTTCTCCGCAAAGCCATTCCGAACATGTCCGGAGCGGGAGGCAAGTGGATGGTGTCCTCCGTTACGGAGGAGAACGTTACAAAGCTTCGAGAAGCCGGATACCTGGCTGCAGACATCGCGCACCGGCTCCCAGATGCGGGGCAGATCGTCCCTACTCCAGAACCCCATAAGAGGGTTGTATTCCTCACCCACTTCGTCCGCGGATTGGGATTTCCCCTCCACCCATTTGTCCGTGGGCTCATGTTCTACTACGGGCTGGACTTCCACGATCTGGCCCCCAATTTCATCCTCAACATCTCGGCTTTTATCATCGTGTGCGAGGCCTTCCTCCGCATCAAGCCCCACTTCGGCCTGTGGCTGAAGACCTTCAACGTGAAACCGAAGGTGGTGGTAGGCCAGCAAGCGGAGTGCGGAGGTGCCATGGTGGGCAAAATGCCCAACGTCACCTGGCTCGAAGGCTCCTATGTGGAGACTGTGAAGGGGTGGCAATCGGGGTGGTTCTACATCACCGAGCCGCGCGACACCAACTGGGTGGCGGCCCCCGAATTTTGATCCGGCATCCCCACGCGGCTCACCTCCTGGAAAGAGAAGGGCCTATCCTGGGGATCATCGGTGGAGCTGACCGGACTCCAAAGCTGTGTTAAAAACATGATAAGCAAGAGAATCAAGCTTGTCAACGTGGTCCAGGTCATGATAAGCAAGAGAATCCAGCTTGTCAACGTGGTCCAGGTCATGCTCTTCCGCCGGATCCTTCCGTGTCAAAGACGGGTATTCAATATGTGGGAGTTCGACCCGGCCAAGCACCAAACACTGCGAGAGCTTTTCGACACGACGCACAAAGACGCCTGGAAGGTGCTGTTCAAGGCCGCCGAGGTACCTCCTCCCCTTACCGAGGATCGCGGACTCAGCGCAAAGAAATTTGAACGACACATGCGAGATGCATGAAAAAACACCTACTTCGAGGCAGCAAGCGGCTTCTTTCTCTTGTACTCCTCAACAAGTTTTTTGTGTGCTGCACGTTTTAACTCGATCCTTAGTGTCTCTGCCTCTAGTTGGTCATGAATCATGAAATCTTGCGTGACAATCTCTGTGCCATCAACAGACTGAGACTGAGTCTCGGACAGCTGTGGGGTGGAGTCCATCTCATCGATCTCTACATAAGAGGTCATGAGACATCATCGTTACCAGGTCAGCTGCATAAGACTGTTGTTAGCAGTCCATGTGAGACCATCATCAACAGCTTGGTTAGCTAAGGCAGATTCTAACTCTTGGTTAGTAACTGTTTTGCAAAAATGAACATAAGTTCTTTGGATCCCTGCTATAAATTGCGGATCTATACAGTCATTTGAGCTGTGACCTCGTGTTAGGGATCGGGATAGTGAATTTTGACTGCAGTCTCATTGAGCTCTGCAACTAATATAAACTGTGGTCACGAGAGTGCTTAAGTTTTGCATGGCTGGAGATATAACTCAACTTAGCAAAACCACGGCGCAAACATGCAATTGGTAGGATTAAAGTGTTGTCAGCTGAGTCTTAATTTTAAATCCATAACCCTTCTCCCGTTAACACGATGCAATAGTATGAGCACAGACCAGCTGAAAGTAATTGGATCCGGAACGGACATTTAAATCGTGCCCACCTGTTCTGTTGTGCACATGCGATGTGTACCCAGCCCGCGGAATTGCTATCACCGGAATTTTCTTTTTTCAATCGTTGAATCGGTGGCATAATCATGGCGAGGAAGCAATGGATTACCTGAATAGTAGATCCACGGTGAGCGAGGTGAAGGAGACCGATAATTTTTCAGTGATGAGCGAGCGTTGTGGAGGGATCAGGACGAGACAGTAGGTTTTCCTTTGGAGAGCTAGAATATGTCTCGCCTGTCGCCAGCGGCGCTAGATGGAGAGAGATCTGGAACTCATCTGCGGACGACCCCACAAGTTAGTCAAATACTTAGAGGAACTATTTGAGAGCCCACATGTCAGTATGAGTTTGAAGTCCATTGTCACAGCCCTAGAGTTTGCTTGTAACTAGTGGCATTGCATCCATGCATCATGTTTAAATTTCATGAAATTTGAAATAGGGATTGTTGAAACCCTAGCACCAAATGAATTCAACTAGGTTCAATGAAAATATTTTCAATGATCCCAAATGCCCTTTAGAAAAGTTCATGATTTTTGTTAAAGGTGAAAACCTCTGCCAAAAGTCATGCACATATTTCTAGGCTATTCTGGATTTTTGAATTAATTCATATTGCATTTGCATTTGGGAATTTAAATGCTATAAAATATTTTAAATGCTCAAATAATCATAAACTACAATGTTACTGTTGGACATATTCTAAATAGTAGCCATGATTAGTTTCATGATTTTTGTAAATACCCTGGCATTTTTAATAAAGCCCCAAAGTTACAGAAATAATAGAAAACAGAAACAAATAAATGAAGAGAGAGAGGAAGCCCACATGGGCCACTTACCTGGCCCAGCTCCTCCAGCAGGTCTAGCCCACGTGGCAGCCCAGCCACCTGGCCGGCCCACCGAGGGTAGGGGCGTCTTCTTCCTCCTGCCAGAAGGCAGAGGAGAAGCTAGCCACAGCGCCGCGGCGTGCCACACCAGCAGCTGCCTGCCTGGCTGTCCCCTTGTCGCCCTCGACGTCTTCCGCGATGCCACGCAACCCCCCGACCCCTCTCACTCTCCCTGTGCTCCTCCCCTCCTCTGGTTCTCTCTCCTGAGCACACCGAGCGCAGGTGTCGCCGCCGTTCGCTGCCGCCGTGTCCATCGCATCCCCCTCGCTCTCCCGACCGGCCCACGAGCTCCGCCGTCATCCGCTACACCGTCCCCGCCGATCCACGCGACTGGAAGGCCTCGGAGTGCCACCATCGATGTCATCTTCATCCTCGGGTCCCGACGATCGCTGCCGTGAGTCCGCCGCTGTCCGGACCTCCCCGAGCTTGCTGAGCCGCCCTACCGACTCCATGTGAGCCCCTGCTTCGTTTCCCCCTAACTCCATGCCCGATTTCGAGCTCTAGCCGCCTCCTCCACTGGACCTGAGACGCTCCGCCGCATAAGCTCGAGGCCCGGAGCCCATCGCCGTTCGATGCGCCGCTTCGCCAGCGTCTTGGAGAGCCCAATCACGTGCCGAACGGTGCACCAGAGGGGTTCTCCGAAGCCCCTCGCCGCCGCTGACCTCGTCGGCGACTCAACGCCGGCGAGTTTGACCCATTCGACCTGAGGTTTGACCTCCCTGGGGTCAATACATGTGGGCCCCGCCCCTGACTCATTTAGTTTAGGACTAATTACCCCACTTCTGACATTGATAGTGGGCCCAGTGCCTGTTAATTTGATTAGTCAATCCTATTTAACCCTGTTAGTTAATTGAGTCACTGACCAGTTGGCCCCACCGGTCAGGTTTGACCTGGAAGGCGCCTGTTGACCTGGTGAGGTCAGCATGACCTAATGCTGACGCAATAAGCATTTACTGGATTTATTCTTATTCAGGAAATTCCAGAAAATAGTATAAACTTCGAAAATTCATAGAAAATAATTTATAACTCACATTGAAATAAATTATATATGAAAAATGATTAGAAAAATCCAATCTTTCCATCCGTACTAGTTTCATGCATGTTAGAACACTTTAACCTTGCTGTTTAGGTGAAACAAGTTAATGCACTAATATGACTTCATAAAATGGGTTTGCATCTGAATCTTTGGTTCAAATGGACTCATTTCAATATATTCTAGCTCGCATTAGCCCAAAACACATTCATATTGCCATGTCATAGCATGCATCATATTGTTGCATATCATCATGCGTTGATTGTGTTCTTTCTCAGTTGCCGGTGTTTGTCCCCCCTCAGTAGACGTTGATCCAACGATGAGTTCGATGACACCGATGAAGAACTATACTATCTTCAGAAGTGCCAGGCAAGCAAAACCCCCTTGTTCATTCCAATACAATCCCACTCTCTCGCTCTTGCTCTCTTTTACTGCATTAGGACAACAACGATTCAACTGTTACATGCTACGGTAGTTGAACCCTTTTCCTCTGCATGACCTATCATTGCCACAGTAAATAGATGAAACCCACTAGCATGAGTAGGAGTTGTTTGAGCCCTGATGTGCCTACTCATTCATGCTTGTTTGTCATGCCTGCTACTGGTTAGAGTTGAGTCAGGTCTGATTCATCGGGGATGAATTGGAATGTGGTGAACACGTCCTACTGTTGAGAGCTAAGTGTGTGAACACGATTTGGTAAAGGTAGTGGTGAGAGGCCATGTAGGAGTACATGGTGGGTTGTATCATTGCAGCCGTCCTCAGGAACTGAGTTCTGTGTTTGTGATCCATGAACAGTTACTACCACACATTGGGTTCCGGTAACTCGACCCCTCTCGACTTATTAATCAACTCGATCTCTGTCCAGGAGTTGCAACTAGTTTCTGGTGTTTGTAGGTAGTGTTAGGAGTCTACCAAGTGGCACCCGATACAGGTGGGCTTGGGACAGTCTAGGCACAGTGGCCCGGTGTACCAAGTGGCACCCGGATGGTGGGCTTGGGAACCCTTTACACATCGTTTGGGGCCGTAAGCGACACCCCGGCCGGATCTCCTTGCGGATGGAACCCGAATAGGCGATAAACCTGGACGAGAGACTTGTGTGATTAGTCAGGTCGTGGCCGACTCCCTCACCAGGCTTCTGCTTGAAGGTTGCCGAGATACACGACATGTACATGGTGGTAAGTGGCGAGAGCATGTGTGAAGAAGTACACCCCTGCAGGGTTATCATTATCTATTCGAATAGCCGGATTCCTCGGATATTAAAACTTGGACCCCTTGCATAGTTCATAGACAAGTGAAAGTGGATACTCTAAAATGCGCAAGATAAGTGTGAGTGCTATGGATGGCGTTCTCGCAGGGAGACGGGGATCGGATCCATAGTGGTGTATTGGTATGGTGAATTTGTGGACTCGTGTGCGCCACCTCAAAAGAGTTGCTTGCAGTCGTAGTTCAGGTTAGCCACTGAGTCAAAGCTGGATTGCCGCAGTTAAACTCCACCACCCCCTTTGTTGATACCGATGCATATGTAGCTAGTTCTAATGTAAGTCTTGTTGGGTACATTTGTACTCACGTTTTCCTATTTTATGTTTTGCAGAGAGACGTTAGTCTCGCTAGTAGTTCCATGTGGACTTCGACGTTTAGCTTGATACCTCAGCTACGATCTTGTGCCCTTGGCAGGATCTGATAGATAGTCAGGCTTCTCAGCCTTTTTCATTTGTAGTTGTCTGTACTCAGACAAGTTATCCTTCCGCATGTGCTTGTTGCTTGTATGCTCTGTATGTTGGGTCATGAGACCCATGTTTGTAATTCTTGGCTCTTCGGAGCCTAATGAATAAATACTTGAGTCGTAGAGTTATGTTGTGATGCCATGTTGTATTTACACATATCGAGCATATTGTGTGTATGATTGAAATGCTTGGTATGTGTGGGATCCGACAACCTAGTTGTTTATCCTTGGTAGCCTCTCTTATGGGGAAATGTAGTCTTGTGCTTCCATGAGCCATAGTAGTCCGCTACAGCCCGGTTCACCGGAGTCCTGCTAGCCCAGCACTACTGCTCCGGAACACTTGACTGGCCGGCATGTGCTTCACTTCGTTCCTGTGTCTGTCCCTTCGGGGAAATGTCACGCGGTGACATCCGGAGTCCTGCCTAGCCTGCTACAGCCCGGGTTCCCGGAGTCCTTTTAGCCCAGTGCTACAACCCGGATTCGCATGCTGCTGACCGACATGCTCGATGTTGATTCATGTATGCCTATCCCCGTAAGTTAGTGCCACTCTAGGTTCACGACTAGTCATGTCGGCCCGGGTTCTCTATCATATGGATGCTAGCGACACTATCATATACATGAGACAAAAGGCGCAAACGGTCCCGGGCCATGGTAAGGCGACACCCGTGGGAATACCGTGCGTGAGGCCGCAAAGTGATATGAGGTGTTACCAGCTAGATCGATGTGACTTAGAATCGGGGTCCTGACAGCTTTGGTATCAGAGCCTGACTGCCTGTAGGATTACCAAGCCAAGCTGGTCGAAGTCGTGTATAGAAATGCTTTAGTTATATAAGGGAATTGATTGTGGATGGGAACGTAAGGCTCTTTTTACTTCTTATCCTCATGACCTTCTGATCTGAGTCATCTTATCTTTTCTACGGGGTTAAGAACTAGGCTTCTCTTCTATCTCTCAGGATGACGTGTTACTAAACCGTAGTTGCCTAGGATTGTTGAGTTCAGGCCTCAGTTCAGTTCCTACTACTTCCATATGTTCATAGCTGGCCTCAGAACCTTGATATTGTGATGTTGAGTGGTTATGCCACCATTTTGCAGGATGTCTCAAATCATTTTGAGCATTTACAACTGTTATGCTGTCCGAGTCATTCCAGGTTTCTAAATAGTCTGATGCACTTGCAAATCTTTCCTCCATGTTCCATTGTATTTTGGGCCAGATTAAGCACACTAATCGGTGTGTTGAGGTACTCCGTTGCCTTGAAGTGTATGTTGGAGTTAGTATTATGACCCTAGGTGTCCTCGAGAATTTAGCAACGCTTTCGTATCCCCAGTGTGATGATTCTGGCCATCATTCTTGAAAGCATCCCGTGATGTTATTTCGTATGTAGGTATTCTATTTCTGGGTTCTTAAACCCAAGAATCACTCTACTCACTTCCCGTTGTTAGTGTTTGCTCGTTCCTTTAGGTTATTAGTAACCTTTGCGATAGTCCTCAAGGTCCATGGTAAATCCTTCTTTCAATACCATGCACTACTTATGGCAGAAGTTCCTTGTTGAACCAAACATCACAATAAGAGTGCTCTTGATGAGTTCTCCATTTTGCATTGTGAGTCTGCCAATTCTACCTTTCTGATGGGTTATCCGGAAGAAATGTTGAGCTTTGCTCGACATACTAATCTATGCATCCACAACTCAGAAAAACATATGTTCCTTTGAGTTGTCCCTCTTTAGTTGTACCCTGACCTCCGTCTATCAAGTGATAGTCAGGAATAGTTGTGCCATCGTGTTCGTCAGTGTCTAATATTCTTGTGGTCCGTCAAGCCATTCTATTCCAGAATGACTAGGAGAAACAAACTCCAGTACCTCATCCATTTCTAGGATTGGGTCAAAGCAGTTGTATTTCGGAGATCAAATGCAATCAAGCTATTGCTCTGTTCTACCCTGAAGTATTATCCACTTTATGTCAGGAATGTCATGGGAATTGCACCACCTCCTATGAACTCTTGATATAGTGATACTTCTCGCCATCATCGTTCATTGCTAGGTCTCCATGTTATTGTAACCGAAATACCGACAAGTGAATCATGGTGTGTGAAATCGATACTCCTAGCAACCCCGTTGCTTGGTGGTTAATGGACAATATTCTCATCCCTAGCGTGTTAGTTATCGAATCAGCATCCTAGGACTGATCGTGCTACCTAGTCCATTTCTGTTGGTGCACTCTTCAATCGATGAGTTAGGATTTTGTCAAACCCTTGCTCTATTGATCACCTTGTCTTGCCTTGAAAAGCAAGATTGTTCTCGAGCTTAGTAACATATCGGTGGTTCGTGAATTTCTGAATATCTTCTCGGAAGTGTTACCAGGTTGTCACCTGACCGCTATGTTGAGTTCGTGATCAAGTTGGTTTCTTGTAAACCACTCCTTCTCCAAGGATCCATGTTGGATACCCCTGAGCTAGTTGGTTAAGCTAAACAACAACTTGGAGAGTTGGAAGATAAAAGCTTACCTAATTTAGTTCGTTTCACAGGGATATCCTTGTGTTGTGTGTTAGTTGAAGAAAGATGATATCTTCATCGATTGGTCCCTGTGATCAGTTGTTGGACCTATTGTCTTATCAAAACTTGATTTGAGTATGGGCTATCACCAAATCAAATCAGTACCAACGATGTTCATAATGTTGTCTCACTCGTGGTTGATTCCTCGAGCATACACCATTATATCTTTTGGTCTGACCAATACTATCACATTGATCACATAATGGTGGAATTCCAGTGATATGGAAATTACGATGAGTTGCTGTTCAGCCCATCAGCAGCATCTTGTCTCCTCCATGATTCATGTTGAACATTGAGCTAGTGTTGGAAACTTTTGTAAGCATTGCCTTCGTGTCCCGCTCATGAGGTATATGTTTGGGTGAAAGAAGTGACTTTCTCCAAGTTCACGTGCATTAGGTGTAAGTTGCCGCCATGAATTTGAGAAAGGTTTGTTTCTAATTCCTCTGGTACCATCCCAAGTCAGTTATGCATGTGCAAATGTATTCTATGGTTTGGTAGATTAATTACCTCCACTCCATATGTATTCCCTAGCACACCAAGCCACTGATTGATTTGCTCAAGGAAAAGGAGTCTGTTGTGTTAATTCTAGATCATGCACAAGACTCCGATATCCTCGTTGATGGTTCCCCACCTGAACTCGGTAGTGTTTTATTATAATACTACTATGTGGTCATTCTTGTCTTGGACAACATGCTCACATGTGTGTAGCAGAACCAGCTCATGTTTTGGAGCTTGCTATCGTAGTTCATCTCCCGAGAGTCTCGCAACGTTTTCTCGTCGATTTGTGTTGCAACCTTTCTTTTCTAGACATGTTGTCTGAAAAAATCATGTTACCAGTCAGATCTGAATCTCAGGCAGATATGATGGCTGGAACATCTCCAAGATCTATGATGTAGGTCCCGACGAGGTTGATGCTCTGGCCGACACACCTAGTCGGAAGATCTATTACGGTAGTATCTTGAATGAGCAATTCGACCATCTTCTCCATGAGGATTTGGTATGACTTATTCCACAAGTTGTTCCTTATGGATTTTTGTGCTTCCGAAGTCTGACCTTTACTTGATGGCCATGTTGGCGATGCTTTTAAGCATTGACCGTGGTACCTAGTACATCAAGGAGAACATTAGAAGCGGAGTGCTAAATGTCTCTTGGTCAATCACCCAGATTTTGTTTCCTTGGCCTTGCTAAGGTGAACTCTGAGAAGGTGTTATCTTCCTTTGCATCTGCATCGTCCATCACTATTCATCATGGTAGTATGTTGTGTTGCCAGGATCCTTGACACAGATGTTGGTAGAACCTTGATGAATATGGAAATGCTCAAGCTCTTGAGAGCATGCGCAAGCAAAATCATCCATTGCGTTGTCTTCAACAAGGTAGTCCACATCATCCATTCTAGTCCGGGTATGCCATTTCTCTGAACTCCACCAAACGATTGTTGGTGAATTGCCTTAGGCTGGTATAGAGAGTTTCAATGATCTCCGTATCAAAAGTAATTCTTTTTGCCACTTAAGGTAATAACTCTATGAGTCAACTCCCCTAAGATGTCTCATTATGGTATCATGGGCAACTTAACTCCTCGCTACCTTGAAACCCCCTCACCATCTATTTAAGCGTGGGATTGTTGCCCACCAAATCAAACATCGTCGTCTATTTCTTCCATCCCTCTTGAGGTATGTTTGTGTCTCAACTCGAGAGAATTGCTGTGTCTCATTCTGTGAGTTGATCATGAATTGCTCGATCTCCGAGAAGATCATTTTCTGTAGAATCTCTTTTTGTCGTCATCGAGTTGCACGAAGATTTTGAAAGCAAAGATGTCAAGGTCAAATTTGAAGCAATGAATCAACATCCTCGAGAAGAGCAGTTGGATCATGAAGATTGTGATAGTTCGAGTCCCCTCTTCTTTTACCCACGCCTGAATCTCGGGACGAGATTCTTGTTTTTTGGGGGTGAGTTGTCACACCCTAGAGTTTGCTTGTAACTAGTGGCATTGCATCCATGCATCATGTTTAAATTTCATGAAATTTGAAATAGGGATTGTTGAAACCCTAGCACCAAATGAATTCAACTAGGTTCAATGAAAATATTTTCAATGATCCCAAATGCCCTTTAGAAAAGTTCATGATTTTTGTTAAAGGTGAAAACCTCTGCCAAAGTCATGCACATATTTCTAGGCCATTATGGATTTTTGAATTAATTCATATTGTATTTGCATTTGGGCATTTAAATGCTATAAATATTTTAAATGCTCAAATAATCATAAACTAAAATGTTACTGTTGGATATATTCTAAATAGTAGCCATGATTAGTTTCATGATTTTTGTAAATACCCTGGCATTTTTAATAAAGCCCCAAAGTTACAGAAATAATAGAAAACAGAAACAAATAAACGAAGAGAGAGAGAGAGGAAGCCCAACTGGGCCACTTACCTGGCCCAGCTCCTCCAGCAGGTCCAGCCCACCTGGCAGCCCAGCCACCTAGCCGGCCCATCGAGGGCAGGGGCGTCCTCTTCCTCCTGCCAGAAGGCAGAGGAGAAGCTAGCCACAGCGCCGCGGTGTGCCACACCGGCAGCTGCCTGCCTGGCTGTCCCCTCGCCGTCCTGGATGTCTTCTGCGACACCACGCAACCCCCCGACCCCTCTCACTCTCCCTGTGCTCCTCCCCCTCCTCTGTTTCTCTCTCCCGAGCACATCGAGCGCAGCCGTCGCCGCCGTTCGCTGCCGCCGTGTCCACCGCATCCCCCTCGCTCCCCCGACCGGCCCACAAACTCCGCCGTCATCCGCTACGCCGTCCCCGCCGATCCACGCGACTGGAAGGCCTCGGAGTGCCACCATCGATGTCATCTTCATCCTAGGGTCCCAACGATCGCCACGTGATTCCGCCGCCGTCCGGACCTCCCCGAGCTTGCTGAGCCGCCCTACCGACTCCATGTGAGCCCCTGCTTCGTTTCCCCTAACTCTATGCCCGACTTCGAGGTCTAGCCGCCTCCTCCACCGGAGCCGAGATGCTCCACCGCACAAGCTCGACGTTGGCGACACTCCGGTGACCATTTGGTCATGCGCCAGTGTGTAACGCGTTAGCAACCTCACGTAGAGCATGCCTCGAGATTTAGTTCGCGCGTTTGCGCGTCGTAGCACCTAACCCGAGCGGGCCCGAGCTCCGGCCGCCGCTACACTACTCGCCGTCGGTGTTTCCGGCCACCCCAGGCCCGGAGCCCATCGCCGTTCGATGCGCCGCTTCGCCAGCGTCTTGGAGAGCCCAATCACGTGCCGAACGGTGCACCAGAGGGGTTCTCCGAAGCCCCTCGCCGCCGCTGACCTCGCCGGCGACTCAACGCCGGCGAGTTTGACCCGTTCGACCCGGGGTTTGACCTCCCTGGGGTCAATACATGTGGGCCCCACCCCTGACTCGTTTAGTTTAGGACTAATTACCCCACTTCTGACACTGATAGTGGGCCCAGTGCCTGTTAATTTGATTAGTTAATCCTATTTAACCCTGTTAGTTAATTGAGTCACTGACCAGTTGGCCCCACCGGTCAGGTTTGACCTGGACGGCGCCTGTTGACCTGGTGAGGTCAGCATGACCTAATGCTGACGCAATAAGCATTTACTGGATTTATTCTTATTCAGGAAATTCCAAAAATAGTATAAACTTCAAAAATTCATAGAAAATAATCTATAACTCAGATTGAAATAAATTATATATGAAAAATGATCAGAAAAATCCAATCTTTCCATCTGTACTAGTTTCATGCATGTTAGAACACTTTAACCTTGCTGTTTAGGTGAAACAAGTTAATGCACTAATATGACTTCATAAAATGGGTTTGCATTTGAATCTTTGGTTCAAATGGACTCATTTCAATATATTCTAGCTCGCATTAGCCCAAAACACATTCATATTGCCATGTCATAGCATGCATCATATTGTTGCATATCGTCATGTGTTGATTGTGTTCTTTCTCAGTTGCCGGTGTTTGTCCCCCCTCAGTAGACGTTGATCCAGCGATGAGTTCGATGACACCGATGAAGAACTATACTATCTTCAGAAGTGCCAGGCAAGCAAAACCCCCTTGTTCATTCCGATACAATCCCACTCTCTCGCTCTTGCTCTCTTTTACTGCATTAGGACAACAGCGATTCAACTGTTACATGCTGCGGTAGTTGAACCCTTTTCCTCTGCATGACCTGTCATTGCCACAGTAAATAGATGAAACCCACTAGCATGAGTAGGAGTTGTTTGAGCCCTGATGTGCCTACTCATTCATGCTTGTTTGTCATGCCTGCTACTGCTTAGAGTTGAGTCAGGTCTGATTCATCGGGGATGAATTGGAATGTGGTGAACACGTCCTACTGTTGAGAGCTAAGTGTGTGAACACGATTTGGTAAAGGTAGTGGTGAGAGGCCATGTAGGAGTACATGGTGGGTTGTCTCATTGCAGCCGTCCTCAGGAACTGAGTTCTGTGTTTGTGATCCATGAACAGTTACTACCACACATTGGGTTCTGGTAACTCGACCCCTCTCGACTTATTAATCAACTCGATCTCTGTCCAGGAGTTGCAACTAGTTTCTGGTGTTTGTAGGTAGTGTTAGGAGTCTACCAAGTGGCACCCGGTACAGGTGGGCTTGGGACAGACTAGGCACAGTGGCCCGGTGTACCAAGTGGCACCCGGATGGTGGGCTTGGGAACCCTGTACACATCGTTTGGGGCCGTAAGCGACACCCCGGCCGGATCTCCTTGCGGATGGAACCCGAATAGGCGATAAACCTGGACGAGAGACTTGTGTGATTAGTCAGGTCGTGGCCGACTCCCTCACCAGGCTTCCGCTTGAAGGTTGCCGAGATACACGACGTGTACATGGTGGTAAGTGGCGAGAGCATGTGTGAAGAAGTACACCCCTGCAGGGTTATCATTATCTATTCGAATAGCCGGATTCCTCGGATATGGAAACTTGGACCCCTTGCATAGTTCATAGACAAGTGAAAGTGGATACTCTAAAATGCGCAAGATAAGTGTGAGTGCTATGGATGGCGTTCTCGCAGGGAGACGGGAGTCGGATCCATAGTGGTGTATTGGTATGGTGAATTTGTGGACTCGTGTGCGCCACCTCAAAAGAGTTGCTTGCAGTCGTAGTTCAGGTTAGCCACTGAGTCAAAGCTGGCTTGCTGTAGTTAAACTCCACCACCCCCTTTGTTGATACCGATGCATATGTAGCTAGTTCTGATGTAAGTCTTGTTGGGTACATTTGTACTCACGTTTGCCTATTTTATGTTTTGCAGAGAGACGTCAGTCTCGCTAGTAGTTCCCGTGGACTTCGACGTTTAGCTTGATACCTCAGCTACGATCTTGTGCCCTCGGCAGGATCTGGTAGATAGTCAGGCTTCTCAGCCTTTTTCATTTGTAGTTGTCTGTACTCAGACAAGTTATCCTTCAGCATGTGCTTGTTGCTTGTATGCTCTGTATGTTGGGTCATGAGACCCATGTTTGTAATTCTTGGCTCTTCGGAGCCTAATGAATAAATACTTGAGTCGTAGAGTTATGTTGTGATGCCATGTTGTATTTACACATATCGAGCATATTGTGTGTATGATTGAAATGCTTGGTATGTGTGGGATCCGACAACCTAGTTGTTTATCCTTGGTAGCCTCTCTTATGGGGAAATGTAGTCTTGTGCTTCCATGAGCCATAGTAGTCCGCTACAGCCCGGTTTACCGGAGTCCTGCTAGCCCAGCATTACTGCTCCGGAACACTTGACTGGCCGGCATGTGATTCACTTTGTTCATGTGTCTGTCCCTTCGGGGAAATGTCACGCGGTGACATCCGGAGTCCTGCCTAGCCTGCTACAACCTGGGTTCCCGGAGTCCTGTTAGCCCAGTGCTACAGCCCGGATTCGCATGTTGCCGACCGACATGCTCGATGTTGATTCATGTATGCCTGTCCCCGTAAGTTAGTGCCACTTTGGGTTCACGACTAGTCATGTTGGCCTGGGTTCTCTGTCATATGGATGCTAGCGACACTATCATATACGTGAGCCAAAAGGCGCAAACGGTCCTAGGCCATGTAAGGCGACACCCGTGGGAATACCGTGCGTGAGGCCGCAAAGTGATATGAGGTGTTACCGGCTAGATCGATGTGACTTAGAATCGGGGTCCTGACATCCACCTACCACGTTTTCTCACCCCAGATGGAGGTACCCCTTGTAGGACTCATATAAGGCCGACCCCACAAGTTAGTGAGAGACTTAGAGGAATTAGTAACTGAGAGCCCACTTGTCAGCCTCGTCGATGGTCAGGTGAAGTCGACCTACCACATCTCGTCACGCCAAAAAAACATGTGCATTTCTCATGCGTCGCAAAACTCACCCCACCTATCAGGTTATTCTTCTCCCACACTCAAAAAATCGAAGTACCCTCTCTCTTTCTTTCTCTCTCTGTGACGCCCCGATACCGATGTGCCAGGTGTCCTCCAGTTATTCACTGTTGTTGCCTTGTCATTGCTTGCGTGTCATGCATCTCATATCATGTCATCATGTGCATTGCATTTGCATACGTGTTCGTCTCATGCATCCGAGCATTTTCCACGTTGTCCGTTTTGCATTCCGGAGCTCCTATGTCCTCTAGTGTCCCTTTCTACCTCTTTTCATGTGCGGGTGTGAAACGTTTTCGAATTGGACCGAGACTTGTCATGCGGCCTTGGTTTAGCACCGGTAGGCCGCCTGTTAAGTTTCGTGCCATTTGGACTTCATTTGATACTCCAACGGTTAACCGAGGGACCAAAAAAGCCTCATGTGTGTTGCAGCCCAACACCCCTCCATAGTGGCCCAAAACCCACCTAAACCCCTTCCATCTTCTAGGCCGTTCGATCACGATCGTGTGGCAGAAAACCGCACCTCATTTGGACTCTCCTAGCTCCCTCTACCTATATATATGTGACCCCCTCTGAAATTCGCGGTGCAAACCCTAACCTCCTCCTCTGCGCGCCGCCGGACATTTCTTCCCCGCCAACGGACATGTCCGTGCCGCCCGCCACAGCCAACCATAGTGCGACACGTCAGCAACTCCAGCCCCTCTCTCCTCCAGCCCCGCCGCCGGCCGCGGAGCCCAGATCGGGCCCGCGCGAGCCCGGCCGTGCCGCCGCTCGGCCCGCACCTGCCCCGC
This sequence comes from Triticum aestivum, assembly GCF_018294505.1. NCBI lineage: Eukaryota > Viridiplantae > Streptophyta > Magnoliopsida > Poales > Poaceae > Triticum > Triticum aestivum. The sequence continues at coordinate 496,342,257 of NC_057797.1, forward strand.
CGTCCAGCGCCTCGCGTCCTCGCCGGCGTTCGCGTCCGCCCCGCTCGCCGCCCGCCGGAGTCTCGCCGGACTTCGTCGGAGAGACGCCGGCCACCGCCGCCTTCATCACCGGAAGCCGCACCGCCTCTTCCACTCCCGCCGGCGCCGCTTTCGTGCCTCGTCCCGATCCAGTGCACCGCCCCTGCCGGCGAGCTCCGCAGGGGACGCCGCCATCGCCGGAGCTTCGCTCGGTCTACCCCGCCGCCGTGACGCCATGGCTTGAAGCTCGCCGCTGCCCCTACCTTCGCTGATCCCCGCCAACTCCCGCCAGATCCGGCCGGGAATGGATGCCCCGCGGCCGGATCTGCCCGTCCCCGGCCTCCTCCAGCTCCTCCCGCGCCCCAACGACGCCGGAACGGCGACTCCTGCTTCGCCGACCCCGCCGTTGACCTCCTGGAGTTGGAAGACGACCCGGCCACGTCGGACGTGTCCGCCCTAGACCGGACATGCCCACCCTCTCTGAGGTCGAAATATCTCTAAGTCCCCAGATCCCAGTTTTTTCATGCCACTTTCATCGCATCATAACTTCATCACCGTTGCTCCGATTCGTGCGTGTAGCATATCGAAATGTTCGTCTCAACGAGTACTCCATTTCTTCTCATTGCATCATTTTCACTTGAGCTCATCTTGATGCCCGAAATGCTGTTGGAAGAGGGCTATGTGATGTTAGTTTCAGATCTGTTATCAGCATTTGCTCATTTGTCATTTTTTTGCCATGATTAATGTGTGCATGCTATGATCCTGAGCTCTACATGTGTTTTGAAGTATGCCATGCCATCTTTACAGGGGTGTATGCCATGTATTTTTGTGATCTTTGTGGTGACTTGCACAAGCATGCAAAGTAGCTTACTTAATGTTGCTGATTTCAGGGGCTTAGAAATATTCTAAGTCCTTGTCCTGCTATTATTTTTATGCCATGTGTTCATGTTGCTACCGAGAGATCTATGCCTCTTTTGAGCATGATAAGTAAGGATGTTTTGTAGATAATGTTGTGCTCTATCCATCCATGTCTTTGTTTGCAATTATGGAGCACCCTAGCTTGACTCAATCGAGCTCTACTTTTGCTAAAAAATGTTCCTGGCAGATTGTTAACATGTTTAGCAATTTTGCCGAGCTTGTTGTTGTTGATCCATGCATGCTATGTTGTTGTTCTTGCCATGTTTAGCTTCTATGCCATGTCTACTTGATGGGTGTATGCTTAGTTCGTCATGCCATGCCTCGTAGTGAGTGCATCGAGCTCGTAAACATGCCTACTTGATGTCTGTTTTGCCATGTTCCAGATTTTCTCTAAGTCTGAATCTGTTAATGTTAATTGCTATGTTCATGTGGTTGCAATTGTATTTTCTGATCCCTTTTGGCTTGTGGTCAGTAAGGGACTTTTGTTGTATGCTTTGAGTAGCTTCATGCCATGCCTTGCTTTGCCATGATATGTTCCTGTAGCTTGTAGTTATCATGCTCTAAACATTGCTTCCTGATGTTAAATTCCAGACTTGTTATTTTCACCAAGTCTGTAACCTGTTATCATTTGCACATTTGCCATGCTTGTTTGAACCTGCTATTGAGTGAATTAGCCATAGCTCAGTGTTCATCTTTTGTCAAGCATCTTGAGTGGATCACTGCCATGTATTTTGTTGCTATGTTTGAGTGCAGTAGCTTATTTATCTTGATGCATTTAGATGGCCACCTGCTGTTAATCGCAGACCATTGCCATATTTGTTTCGCTTGTCATTTCCAAACCATGCATCCGATTCCGGTGATCTTTATATCGATTTCGAGCGAAATCAACTCCTCTTTCCACTGGCACTCTTGGTTTTACAAGTTGAGGCCATGTTCAATCATTCCTTTCCGAAGCATGCATATGCATCGCATATCACATCCCGCATATCATGCCATGTTTTGCATCATGTTGCTTGTGCATTGCACGTGGTTGATTGTGCCTCCCTTTGCTTGTGTTCTTGTTTTGGGTAGAGCCGGGAGATGAGTTCGTGTTCGAGGACCCGTTGAGTACGTTACAAGGATCAAGCTTTTCGTCTTCTCGGAGAACTTTGCAGGCAAGATGACCATACCCTCGAAATCACTTCTATCTTTGCTTGCTAGATGCTCGCTCTTTTTGCTATGCCTATGCTGCGATACCTACCACTTGCTTATCATGCCTCCCATATTGTTAAGCCAAACCTCTAACCCACCTTGTCCTATCTAACCGTTGTTTGGCTAAGTTACCGCTTTGCTCAGCCCCTCTTATAGCGTTGTTAGTTGCCGGTGAAGGTTGGAGTTTGTTCCTCGTTGGAACATGTTTATTGTTGGGATATCACAATATCTCTTATTTAATTAATGCATCTATATACTTGGTAAAGGGTGGATGGCTCGGCCTTATGCCTGTGTTTTGTTCCACTCTTGCCGCCCTAGTTTCCGTCATACTAGTGTTATGTTCCTTGATTTTGCGTTCCTTACACGGTTGGGTTATAATGGGAACCCCTTGACTGTTCGCCTTGAATAAAACTCCTCCAGCAAGGCCCAACATTGGTTTTACTATTTGCCACCTAGCCTTTTCTTTCCCTTGGGTAGGCTTGCCCAAGGGTCATCTTTATTATAACCCTCCCGGGCCAGTGCTCCTCTGAGTGTTGGTCCGAACTGAGCTGCCTGCGGGGCCACCTCGGGGAAACTTGAGGGCTGGTTTTACTCGTAGCTAGTCTCATCCGGTGTGCCCTGGGAACGAGATATGTGCAGCTCCTATCGGGATTTGTCGGCACATCTGGGTGGCCTTGCTGGTCTTGTTTTACCATTGTCAAAATGTCTTGTAACCGAGATTCCGGTCCTGATCGGGTCTTCCTGGGAGAAGGAATATCCTTCGTTGACCGTGAGAGCTTGTGATGGGCTAAGTTGGGACACCCCTGCAGGGATTTGAACTTTCGAAAGCCGTGCCCGCGGTTATGGGCAGATGGGAATTTGTTAAAATGCATCAACCGCGTGTGTTACTGTGATGGTCTCTTCTCGGCAGGGTCCGGGAAGTGAACACGGTGTTGGCGTTATGTTTGGCGTAGGTTGTTCTAGGATCACCTTTTGATCATAGTTTCTCGACCGTGCTTTGCCTTCTCTTCTCGCTCTCATTTGTGTATGTTAGCCACCATATATGCTAGTGCTTGCTGCAGCTCCACCTCACATACCTTTTACCTACCCATAAGCTTAAATAGTCTTGATCGCGAGGGTGTGAGATTGCTGAGTCCCCGTGACTCACAGATTACTTCCAAAACCAGCTTGCAGGTGCCGATGTTATCGTGCAGGTGACGCAACCGAGCTCAAGGAGGAGCTCGATGAAGATCGTGTTCGTTATGTTGTTCCATTTCCAGTTGATCAGTAGTGGAGCCTAGTCGGGACGATCGGGGATCTGTGTAGCTTTTGGGGTAGTCTTCTTTTATTTTGGTTCGTCAGACCTTGTTTGTATCTGGATGTTGTAATGCTTTATCCATGTATTGTGTGAAGTGGCGAGTGTAAGCCAATTATGTATCTCTTTCCCTTATTGTTTTACATGAGTTGTGTGAAGATTACCTCACTTGCGACATTTCTTACAATGTGGTTATGCCTCTAAGTCGTGCTTCGACACATGGGAGATATAGCCGCATCATGGGTGTTACACTCTCTCTCCCTCTCTTTTCTCTCTCTCCCATATTCAAAATCATTGAAGGAGATCGCTAACAAACTGTAGGGAAGCAGATCCCCCCACAATTTAGAAAGGTGTGAGTTGCGAACAATCAGCGCATAAGATTCGGCAATCAAGGGTTCTTAAAAAAATTTATCAACACACCTTTGCGTGGCGATTCCTGATACACGAGATTCAATTCGTTGATGAATTTGTTGTGGTCGGGATTCATAGAATAATACTGTTTAGTTTTACACTGTAGCTCTAAACTGAGTTTGTTTTTTGTTTTGTGTACTCTCGTCCTTGTAATACGAGCTTGTTACTTTTGTTAGGTTTCATGGTTATCTTTGTGTTAAGTGTTGCATAAGCAAACTAGCATAAGAGGATCTCAGTTTTGTTGAGGTTGCAGTTTAATTAAAAATTAATATATGTATATATTTATATGTCTCAATTTTATAGAACTAAAAATATATCTCTGTTGCGTGGTAAGGGTAAAAGGTTAGTAAGAAAGATTGAGATCGACTTCGAACAGTTTCAACACTGATACTGCAGGTTTATAACCTTTATATTTATTACGTCTCTTTTTCGGGCAGATGTTCGGGAGTGCATCATCTGGTCAGGACAATATGGACGGTCGGTCTTTGAACGACATCGGCAAGGATTATGGGAGGCATGTAATAGTAAGTGTTTGGTCTTTTATTTCTGGGATGTTTGCTGTCAAGGTGCCACCACTGAGAACATCAAATAGTAGATCATCAACAACAACAAAAATGATTAATATATCCTGGATGAATGCTGTAATATCTGTTTATCTTGTGCATCTACTCTGCAGTTGAGTATCGAGAGGTGGAAGAATTTTTTTACTACAAAATGAGAAGAAGATCAAGTATGCAGATGCTGTCAAACACGCACATTCCATGCAGGCTGGAATAATTCCAGTCAAGAGTGAGATACAAGTTCTTGGAAAACGTCCCAACCAGTAGCATGGTGTGCAACAGACACCTGCGAAGAGGAGCATTCTTAGTAGCAGAGACTCCACTAAGCATATTGTGTAGGTAATGACAAAAACTTCAAACGCTGGTTTTGAACGTACGTGGAAGTTTTACGTGCTAATTCTTCGTAATACTCGCACGTGCTTCTAATTATTTTTTGGTTTCAAGACACATATGTCCACAAAGGCGCAGAGCGGGCGTTGTGACGGCCCAACATTTGAAGGCAGTCATAATGAAGAGGTACAATGTAGCAGAATTTCCTTTGATGCAAGCAGAAGGATCATTGGCAACAAAAGCTTTGGTGTTCAAGGATTTGGTACGGTTTGCACAAGCAAGAAGAACCCAACGAAAAAATCAAACATAGGAGGAATAAACTATACCATACAGCAGCACCAGAAAGCAATACAGGTGACAGCAAATATGAACATACAACAACATTTAAAGCAAATGTATATTTTTTGTGAGCAATTTTTTCTTTGTTTTCGCCTGTTATATTTAAATTGTAGTATCTTGCACACTAGGTGTATGAGCAAGGAAGCAAGTATTGTGGTAGTCCACGGTTCAATGAAAACATAAGGCAAGGTCCTTTGAAAGGATCACCTATGGCGTTCAACATGAGGGGTCCTTCCAAAGGATCTCCGATGGCATTCAGAATCGTCAGCGAAATCACCAATGCACGAAGATTGTCGCCAAGATTTGCTGGACAAGAGAGGCATGCGGAAACAAAGGTGATGTCGGAACTATGCTTTTTCAATTCAACACACAAACAGTTTTATGGAAGAACAGGGTAAAGTGCAAAACAGGAGGACAGCTGTCCATCTGGTACGGCTGTATGTGCAGTTGTTCTTTTGTATAGGATGTTGTTGTGCCTCTCCGGTTGTATGGTGTAAACAGAAGCACAACTGTGCCTCTTGTCCAGATGTGTGTGTAGCATGGTCACATTCGTGCTGCTGGGTATAATGTGAACAGTGCCTCTGGTGTACCGCTTATACTTGGTGAGGAGGCACGGGACTGGTTTTGGTATACCAGATGAGCCCTAATGAGTCATATAAATCTTTTGTTTAGAAATTAAAAAAATGCATTTGCTGCTCTGGATATCTAATTCTGTTTTGTGCCATGTGTTTAGGATTTGGTGAAGGGGATAACAGATGAGGCAAAGAAATATCATAGTTCTCCATCCATTTCGAAGGGAATGCAACATTCATAGTAGCAATTAGCGTACAACGCCAGCACAGATTGCATGGTAGAAGCAGGACAATCCCTTGGTTGCATGAGTGCCAGAGAAACAGGGAGCAGCATTGCACAATGCGACAGTGGAGAGGCAGACTCATTTATGGATTTGACCGTGCCATGTAGAAACGATGCTGCTGCGTGTGACAAACAACAGAGCAGCAGCAGCTCCACTGTAAGTGGACCTGTGGCTGGCGATGAAACTGATGTCATCAGAAGTGAATGCGATCAGACGAATGAAGACACGGTAGACAGAATCATCATGGTGCCGCCGACCATTGTAGAGAAAAAAATGGACGACATGTTCAAAGAAGGCATATACCCAACGATTCAGGAGGTCACCGAAGTGCTCGAACCAGAGGGTGGTATGGTATTCGGATCATTGGATGAGTGCTTTTTCTTTTTCTGCAGATATGCAAGAAGGGTTGGCTTTGCTGCCAAGCGATCAACAAGCAGAAGATCGACATATGATCAGCAGCTTGACAAGCAGGTGTTTCAGTGCACCAAGGAAGGGCAGAATAAAACAACTGAGAGAAATGTTAAGGAGAGAAGGAGCAACTGCTTGATCGGGACAAGCTGCCCAGTCCAAATAACAACCAAGGGGGATACAGATAGGAGGAAATGGTATCTGAAGAATGTGCGCCTAGAGTACAACCACCAACTTCACCCATCCGATTGGATGCTGAAGTTCATGAGATGCTATAAGAAGATGACACCTCAGGAGAAATTCTTTATACAAGTGCTGCAGAAGGCGAGGTTAGAACCAGGGAAGGTTATGCAGATTTTTACTGCCATGGGGAAACTGAGGCGAGAAATTATGTTCGACACAATTGACATAAGCAACATTGCATGTCGGGACAGGGCTGGAGAGCGCGGCACTGATATTGAGGACACCATGAAACTGTTTGCCGATATGCAGAGGCGGAGGCCGGGATTCCACCATGTGGAGGAGACAGAGAACAATGTAGTGCGGAGCCTGTTCTGGACAGACTCCTTGTGCAAGATGAATTATGAGCTATATGGAGATTTCGTGTCTTTTGACACGACATTCTCTACGAATATATATGGCTTGCCATTTGCACCAATTGTAGGTGTCGACAACCATGAGTCGACCGTCCTGTTTGGACTAGGCCATTTGAAGGATGAGAAAATAGGGTCATTCAAGTGGCTCCTAAGCACGTTTGTCGAGGCAATGGGAGGAAAAGAGCCGAAATACATAATAACAGATCAGGACCAGGCGATGAAGACTGCAATAAAGGAAGCTCTTCCGAGAACGAGGCACAAGTTCTGCTGGTGGCATATTAAGAAGAACATGAAGGAAAATAATGCAGCAGTGTTTGCGCAGCACCCAGGGATGTCTGATGATTTATTTCGAATCATCAAAAACTCGCTAGATCAAGAAGAGTTTGAGCGTACCTAGAAAGCAGCAATTTCCGTGCACAAGGCAGAAGGCAACAAACACCTGAACACGCTATGGGAACTCCGAAATTTCTGGGTGCCGGCCTACTTCAAGGACTGCTTCTATCCTTTCTCGTCAACAACCACTCGCAGTGAGAGCACGAATTTGATGTGGAAGAATTACGTCGACCACAAGGACACTATAAAAAGGTTTGTTCATGTGTATCACATGATTCAGCAAAATTGCCTTGCTACACTTGACAAGAAAAGACACCGAACAGAAGAGAAGGTGCCATCACTAGAGATGGGCTTTCCGATTGAAAGACAAGCAAGTGAAGTATACACGAATGAAATTTTCAGGAAATTCCAGCTGGAGCTACGGAACCGGACTTACTTCAAGTGCTCTGACCTGGCAAAGGGGAGGCAGTATTTTAAAAAAAAGATTACTGAGCCTGGAGAAAAAGTGTGGAAACCATATTCGGGCGAGGAATTTGATAGGTCTGAGTTCAGGGTAGATGTGGATGAGCCAAAAGAAATATACAGTTGCAGTTGCAAGAAAATGAGTAGGGATGGCATTCAGTGCTGCCATGTGCTTAAGGTGATGGACCAAACTTGCATGATCGATCAACTTCCAAAATCCTTCATCATCCCCAGATGGACCAGGAATCTATCAGAGAGTCTGAAAGTTTTGTCTACAAGTCAAGGTGATAGCATGACCGCACACGAAGATGAAACTATGAGATTTGGCCTCGCTTACTGATAACCCACAAGTATAGGGGATCACAACAGTTTTCGAGGGTAGAGTATTCAACCCAAATTTATTGATTCGACACAAGGGGAGCCAAAGAATATTCTCAAGTATTAGCAGCTGAGTTGTCAATTCAATCACACCTGGATAACTTAATATCTGCAACAAAGTATTTAGTAGCAAAGTAATATGATAGTAGTGGTAACGGTGGTAAAAGGTAATGGTAGCAAAAGTAATATTTTTGGTATTTTGTAGTGATGATAGCAATAGCAACGGAAAAGTAAATAAGCGAAGAACAATATATAGAAAGCTCGTAGGCAATTGATCGGTGATAGAGAATTATGCCAGATGTGGTTCATCATGTAACAATCATAACCTAGGGTGACACAGAACTAGCTCTAGTTCATCAATGTAATGTAGGCATGTATTCCAAATATAGTCATACATGCTTATGGAAAAGAACTTGCATGCCATCTTTTGTCCTACCCTCCCATGGTAGCGGGGTCCTAGCGGAAACTAGGGGATATTAAGGCCTCCTTTTAATAGAGTACCAGACCAAAGCATTAACACATAGTGAATACAAGAACTCCTCAAACTATGGTCATCACTGGGAGTGGTCCCGATTATTGTCACTTCGGGGTTGCCGGATCATAACACATAGTAGGTGACTATAGACTTGCAAGATAGGATCAAGAACTCTCATATATTGATGAAAACATAATAGGTTCAGATCTGAAATCATGGCACTCGGGCCCTAGTGACAAGCATTAAGCATAGCAAAGTCATAGCAACATCAATCTCAGAACATAGTGGATACTAGGGATCAAACCCTAACAAAACTAACTCGATTACATGATAAATCTCATCCAACCCATCACCGTCCAGCAAGCCTATGATGGAATTACTCACGCACGGCGGTGAGGATCATGAAATTGGTGATGGAGGATGGTTGATGATGACGATGGCGACGGATGCCCCTCTCTGGAGCCCCGAACGGACTCCAGATCAGCCCTCCCAAGAGAGTTTAGGGCTTGGCGGAGGCTCCGTACCATAAAATGCGATGAATCCTTCTCCCTGGTTTTTTCTCCCCGAAAGTGAATATATGGTGTCAGGGTTGAGGTCGGTGGAGCATCCGGGGGCCCACGAGGCAGGGGGCGCGCCCAGGGGGGGGGGGGGTAGGGCGTGCCCCCACCTTCATGGACAGGTGGAGGCCCCCCTGACGTGGATCTTCCTTCCAGTATTTTTTATATATTCCAAAATAATTCTCCGTTGATTTTCAGGTCATTCCGAGAACTTTTATTCCTGCACAAAAATAACACCATGGCAATTCTGCTGAAAACAGCGTCAGTCTAGGTTAGTTCCATTCAAATCATGCAAGTTAGAGTCCAAAACAAGGGCAAAAGTGTTTGGAAAAGTAGATACGATGGAGACATATCAACTCCCCAAGATTAAACCTTTGCTTGTCCTGAAGCAATTCAGTTGATAAACTGAAAGTGATAAAGAAAAACTTTTACAAACTCGGTTTGCTCTTGTTGTAAATATGTAAAGCCAGCATTCAAGTTTTCAGCAAAGATTATGAACGAACCATATTCACAATAACATTTAGGTCTCATGTTTACTCATATCAATGACATAATCAACTAGCGAGCAATAATAATAAATCTCGGATGACAACACTTTCTCAAAACAATCATGATATGATATAACAAGATGGTATCTCGCTAGCCCTTTCTGAGACTGCAAAACATAAATGCAGAGCACCTTTAAAGATTAAGGACTGACTAGACATTGTAATTCATGGTAAAAGAGATCCAGTAAAGTCATACTCAATGTAAACTAACAGTAATGAATGCAAATGACAGTGGTGCTCTCCAACTGGTGCTTTTTAATAAGAGGATGATGACTCAACATAAAAGTAAATAGATAGGTCCTTCGCAGAGGGAAGCAGGGATTTGTAGAGGTGCCAGACCTTGGTTTTGAAATATATATGAATAATATTTTGAGCGGTATACTTTCATTGTCAACATAACAACCAAGAGATGGCGATATCTTCCATGCTACACACATTATAGGCGGTTCCCAAATAGAATGGTAAATTTTATACCCCCCTCCACCAACAGGCATCAATCCATGGCTTGCTCGAAACAACGAGTGCCTCCAACTAACAACAGTCCCAAGGGAGTTTTGTTTGTAGTTATTTTGATTTGATTTGCATAAATCATGGGACTGGGCATCCCGGTGACCAGCCATTTTCTCGTGAGTGAGGAGCAAAGTCCACTCCTCTTGAGAATAACCCGCCTAACATGGAAGATACAGACAACCCTAGTTGATACATGAGCTATTCGAGCATACAAAACATAATGTTTATTTGAAGGTTTAGAGTTTGGCACATGCAAATTTACTTGGAACGGCATGTAGATACCGTATATAGGTAGGTATGGTGGACTCATATGGAACAACTTTGGGGTTTATGGAATTGGATGCACAAGCAGTATTCCCGCTTTACAAGTGAAGGCTAGCAAAAGACTGGGAAGCGACCAGCTAGAGAGCGACAACATTTAAACATGCATTAAAATTAATCAATACCGAATGCAAGCATGAGTAGGATATAATGCACCATGAACATAAATATCGTAGAGGCTATGTTGATTTTGTTTCAACTACATGCGTGAACATGTGCCAAGTCAAGCCACTCGAATCGTTCAAAAGAGGACACCACCCTATCATACCACATCACAACCATTTTAATAGCATGTTGACACGCAAGGTAAACCATTATAAGCTCCTAGCTAATTAAGCATGGCATAAGCAACTATAATCTCTAATTGTCATTGCAAACATGTTTATTCATAATAGGCTGAATCAGGAACGATGAACTAATCATATTTACAAAAACAAGAGAGCTCGAGTTCATACCAGCTTTTCTCATCTCAATAAGTTCATCATATAATCATCATTATTGCCTTTCACTTGCACGACCGAATAGTGTGGATAATAATAATAGTGCACGTGCATTGGACTAAGCAGGAATCTGCAAGCATTCAATTCAAGAGAGAAGACAAGGTAATATGGGCTCTTTGTTAGATCAACAATAATGCATATAAGAGCCACTTCAACATTTTAATTATGGGCTTCTCCTCTCGACCCCAAAAGAACAAGAAAAGAAATAAAACTATTTACACGGGAAAGCTCCCAACAAGAAAAAGAAGAACGAGAAATATTTTTGGGGTTTCTTTTTAATTACTACTACAAGCATGGAAACTAAACTAATTAAAAGCTACAACTATTTTTTTGTTTTTCTTAAGGTTTATTAAACACACAAGAACAAAGCATAAAAAGGAAAATAAACTAGCATGGATGATACAATGAAAAAGTATGAGCACCGACAACTAGCAATGAGTGTGTGAACATGAATGTAATGTCGGTGAGAAATACGTACTCCCCCAAGCTTAGGCTTTTGGCCTAAGTTGGTCTATGTCCACGGATGGCCTGGCGGATATCCAAAGTAATAGTTGGGGTCGTACTGTGCAGAAGCCTCGGATTGCCACTGGTTGGCAATCACCTCCGGATCCCATTGGTAATCAAACTGTCGTGGAGGATCAAATTGTGGTTCCGGCTCTGGCTCGGTAGCTGATGTAGGGTTCCGGTAGGCGTGAATGGCCTCACACGGAACAAGGTACTTGCCTGCAGATAAATCAAACAAGGAAGGGGCAGGCAAGGTAATAGTCTCAGGATGATGTTTACCAAATATTAATTTGTACTTAAGCGCCTTATAGCGACCCGACCTCAAACAATCAAGTCTGTGTGCTTTAGTGTCATCCCTGGATCGGTAATGCTGACACACACAGTACTCGAGGATTTATAACAGAGTAGCAATCACACACTTATTACATCGAATGTCTCCAAAGAGAACTTATTACAATAAATATGGCTTAAGGCCATCTAATATGATAACAGCAGAAGGCTTGGAAGATAAAGTGAGTCCATCGACTCCAACGGCATAGCTGAGCTGCACGGCAATGACCTAACGAACCTTACTCCTCGTCTGAAAAGTCTACAACATAACACGTTGCAGCCCGAAAATGGGTCAGCACATGGAATATGCTGGCAAAGTAACACAGTAGAGCAAGGACAATAATGCTATCACTACATGCATATTTGGCTGGTGGAAAGCTCTATGGTTATAGTTTTTGCGAAAAGCCAATTTTTCCCTACAACAAAGGAATAGATTTTATTTAACTATCATGGTAGCTGAAACATCATTGAGAAGGTTCCTCCAACTCAATCCCAATTAAAGGTAATTATCAACCCAACAATATTAATTTAAGAGTGATGAGATACTTAAGATACTCCAAGTACTAGATACTCAAGATGTCCATAACCGGGGACACGGCTAACCATGATTAGTTTGTACACTCTGCAGAGGTTTGCGCACTTTTCCCCACAAGACTCGATGTCTTCCGTTGAATTTCTCGCACTACATGATGTTTGAGAAACGGATGACCGAGACACAGTCTTTCAGAAACATTAACTCTCTACTCCGGGAAGACCATACCAAACCTACAACCCACTACCTGTTGATCCACCTCTTCAAGAGCTTCACGTAACTTACTCAACTATGCTAGAGCCCATAATAGCTTGTGGCTGCACACAGAAGTGTCTAGCATGAATCATCTCAGTTCCCTTTGAGCCTGGGTGGCGGTCCATAGGAAAATCACACGGGTACTCCGGGATTTCAAAAAATACAGGCAACACTGGGTACTCCAGGTGCCTCAATCCACCCAGATGTGTATTTAAGTTGCCACCTTAAGTTGAGCCATTAATTAACAATCTCACATCTGTCATGGATTTCACTCACCCAAACCACGTCTACGAGCATAGCAAAGCAATATAAGCAACGCGTAGAAGTAACTCCCAAGGGTTTGAATATAACAGGGCAATAGGTTCTACCTCATCAACTACTTCCCAACCCACATGTTAATGACATCCTAACCATGCAATGTTTGAGGATTGGAACTAATGCATAAACACTGGGTGATAATGGGGTATGATCAAAGTGTTACTTGCCTTGCTGACGATCCGCGAAACCTAGAGACTCCAAATAACATGCTTCACACTCCGGGAATTCTATCGCAAACAAACAATAGAATACATAAGCAATCAAGCAAAGAAGCACGGGTAAATCTCAAATAATAAGATCTAACCCGAAATTTCAACTTAAGAACTCCGATTTGAAAAAAGAATCAAATCGAACGGAGGAACGAAACTCAAACGGCAAAGAAAACAAGATCCGTTTACTAATCTGGACCTAGGTCAAATTTTACAGTAGCAAAAGCTTGTTCAAGTTGGTTAAACGGAAATAGGGTCTCGAGACAAAGATCTAGGCGCTTGAATCGCCTGATTCCGACAAATGAGCGAAAAGATAAACTAGAACGAAAATCGGATCAGAAATAATCGTGGAAAAATCCGATAAAAGAAAACTAACGAACAGGCTAACGAACGAGCGTTCGTTGTCTGTAACTAACAAGTGAAAACCGTTCTTTAAAACGAATGGACGGACGAACGTCCGCTAAAAAGAAAAATCGGGAAAAACCAGCGAACCGAAAAAACGAACTAGGGTTTTCTTTAAAAAAACGGATCGGTTTTCTTTTTAAAAAAACCGGCGGCTACCTCGTCGGTCCGGCGAGACGTGCCGGCGATGGCGGGGCGAGGCGGCGACGGCGGCCCGGCGTGGCAGCGGGCGGTGGCGGCTGCGGCTGCGGGCGGGGCGAGGCAGCGGTGGTGAGTGGTGGTGGCGGTGGGGGGAGGGGGCGGTGTATATAAAGGGGAGGGGGCAAGAGGCGGCGGGGAGAAGTCCGGCTCGGACTCCCGGTCCGAGTCGGGGCGGCGGCGGCGCGGCCGATCTCCTGGAAGGAGACGGCGCGCGGGAGAGGCGGGCCGGCAGCTGGGCTTCGGCCTAGCTAGCCCATGCGCATTTTTTTAAATAATTCCGCTGAAACTAAAAAAATCCTAGAAAATAAAATAAAATTTCTAAAAATGCCAAAACAAATTTTCACCGTCTAAATAAAATATTTAGAACGAGATGAACATTTTCTTGGCCCTAAAATGCAATTTTGAAAACGTGCAATTTTTCTAATGCAAACAAAATTGCAATAAAATCCAAATAAACACAAATATTTGATTTTAATATTTTCCTCCAATATTTCAATTATCTTGGAGAAGTCATATTATCTCCTATCATATATTTTAATATGAAATATTTTCGAAGAGAAAAATAATTAAAACCAAAATCCTCGTTTCAAAATTTGATAAAATCAAATTTGAAAACTGGGGAAATCCCCAACTCTCTCCGAGGGTCCTTGAGTTGCTTAGGATTTTCGAGGATCGTGAGACGAAATGCAATAAAATATGATATGCAAGAATGATCTATGTATAACATTCCAAATTGAAAATTTGGGATGTTACACGCCTTTTACCTATTCTTAACAATAAAATCATGTGCTACCATACTCTTATAATCTAGATAAACAGGAGGCAGCAACTTCTCTTCCTTCTCATAATGCCTAATAGGTATGTTAAAGTGTGCAGCGAGGCGCGAGGTGAAGATGCCTCCAAGGACGGGGCCCTTAGTACGGTTAAGATTTAACCACTTTGCAACAATAGCGCCTATACTGAATGTGTCATCACGAAATAAGGCATGGCACAAAATAACAATATCATGGGCACTCAGGTTTCCACAGTTTCCGCGCCCAATTAAGCATCTACTAGCAAATATAGCAAAGTAACGCAGAACAGGAAAGTGTATGCTAGTAATTCGTGCATCAGAAACCTTCCTCGTCTCCCCTACAACAATGGTATCAATAAACCCATCCACATCGTCACGATGTGGTTCCTCTACGCTGCCCTTGAAAGGGATCAAACAAACCCGACAAAAATCATGAAGTGACATTTCCTTATTCTCATCATATAAATAAAATTCCACCGTAGGTGGTGAGCTCCTAGCATGGAAAGGAAAGTTTTGCACAAAGATATTGCTGAGTAAGAGATACTATTCGTGTTGGTCGTGGAGGAAAGCGGTGAGGCCTGCATTCTCAGCCATTTCATAGAAATCATCATAAATCCCGGCTGCTCTCAAGAAATCATCACAAGGCCATTCACACGGCCGAACCTCCGCGGTGCGAGGAAGATTATATTTGGGCCTCTTATCCTCCTCACTTTGCTAATCCTTCGAGCTTCGGCTCGATGAGCCCCTCAAATATCTCTTCATCTTTTTCTAAAAATTTCTGAAATTTTTAGTAACTTCAAAATAAAAGTGAACCAAACTCAACAAAATTGATAGTAACTACTCCTACAAGTGCCTAGAGGCAAAATCATGCATCAAAACTACTTTTGACCATATAAATTTGACATGCAAGCTCAAGAATAGGGTCACCTAAGCAGCAAAAATATGCAATGAATAAAGCACTAGAACAAACACTAATTGGACCATTGGAGGAGTCACATACCAGGGAACAATCCCGCAAAGCAGTTTTGTGAATGGAGCTTTGAGCAAGGAGATCGAAAATGGCAGCAAAATGAGCTTGGACTCGGGTTTGAGCTGGTTAGTGATGTTTGTGGGAGGAAGAAGGAGTGTGTGGTAGCTGGAATAAGTGGAGGGGAGCCACCATGGGCCCACGAGGCAGGGAGCGCGCCCAGGGGGGTAGGGCGCGCCCTCCACCCTCGTGGCTAGGTGCTTGCCCCCCTGCTGTGTTCTCAATGCCAGATATTCTCAAATATTCCAGAAAAATCATATTTAATTTTCAGGGTATTTGGAGAACTTTTATTTTCGAGGTATTTTTTATTGCGTGGATAATTCAGGAAACAGACAGAACTTACTATTTTTTATTTATTTCAATATAAATAACAGAAAGTAAAAAGAGGGTACAGAGAGTTGTGTTTTCTAAATTCATCCATCTCATGCTCATCAAAGGGAATCCACTAACAAGGTTGATCAGGTCTTGTGAACAAACTCATTCCGAATAACATGGAACCAGAGAACTTTCGAATAACACTAGGTTACCTCAACGGGGATATGCACATCCCCAACAATAAGAATATCATAGTTCTTCTTGACAGTAGGAAGATGAAATTCAAAACCTCCAAAAATAATCGATGGAATTTTTCCAATAGAATTGATACTGTGGACTTGAGGTTGTTTCCTCAAAAAGTGTACCATATGCTCATTACCATTAACATGAAAAGTGACATTGCCTTTCGTGCAATCAATAACAGCCCCTGCAGTATTCAAAAAGGGACTTCCAAGAATAATAGACATACTATCGTCCTCGGGAATATCAAGAATAACAAAGTCCGTTAAAGTAGTAACATTTGCAACCACAACAGACACATCCTCACAAATACCGACAGGTATACCAGTTGATTTATCAGCCATTTGCAAAGATATTTCAGTAGGTGTCAACTTATTCAAATCAAGTCTACGATATAAAGAGAGAGAGAGAGGCATAACACTAACACCGGCTCCAAGATCACATAAAGCAGTTTTAACATAGTTTCTTTTAATGGACCATGGTATAGTTGGTACTCTAGGATTTCCTAGTTTCTTAGGTATTCCACCCCTAAAAGTATAATTAGCAAGCATGGTGGAAATTTCAGCTTCTGGTATCTTTCTTTTATTAGTAACAATATCTTTCATGTACTTAGCATAAGGATTCATTTTAAGCATATCAGTCAAACGCATACGCAAAAAGATATGTATAATCATTTCAGCAAAACGCTCAAAATCCTCATCATCCTTTTTATTGGATGGTTTAGGAGGAAAAGGCATGGGTTTCTGAACCCATGGTTCTCTTTCTTTACCATGCTTCCTAGCAACAAAGTCTCTCTTATCATAACATTGATTCTTTGATTGTGCGTTATCAAGATCAACAGTAGGTTCAGTTTCTACTTCATTATTATTGCTAGGTTGAGCATAGACATGAACGTCATCATTAACATTATTACTAGGTTCATGTTCATTACCAAATTGTGTTTCAGCATCAGAAATACAGATATCATTAGGATTCTTAGGTGTGTCAATAACAAGTTCACTAGAAGCATGCAAAGTCCTATCGTTTTTCTTTTTCTTCCTCTTAGAAGGACTAGGTGCATCAATATTATTTCTCTGAGAATCTTGCTCAATTCTCTTAGGATGGCCCTCAGTATACAAAGGTTCCTAAGTCATTTTACCACCTCTAGTCATAACTCTAACAGCATTATCATTCTTCTTACTATTTAATTCATTGAGCAAATCATTCCGAGCTTTAAGTACTTGTTCTACTTGAGTGGTAACCATAGAAGTATGTTTACTAAAGTTTTAGTTCACCTTTAAAATTAGCCATATAATCACCCAAGTGTTCAAGCATATCAGCATTGCGTTTTAATTCCCTACCAAAATAAGCATTGAAGTTTTCTTGTTTAACCATAAAGTCATCAAACTCATCCAAGCATGGGCTAGCAAACTTAGTAAATGGGATTTCAGCTTTATCATATCTATATAGAGAATTTACCTTTACTACCTGTGTTGGGTTATCAAGACCATGTATTTCTTCAACAGGCGGTGAATTAAGATCATGTATTTCTTCAATAGGAGGTAAATTCTTAACATCTACAGCTTTAATACCCTTTTCTTTCATAGATTTCTTTGCCTCTTGCATATCTTCAGGACTAAGAAATAGAATACCCATTTTATTCGGAGCTGGCTCAGGAGTTGGTTCAGGAATTGGATCAGGGATTGGATCAGGAAGTGTCCAATTATTTTCATTAGTCAACACATTATTCAATAGAATTTCAGCTTCATCTAATGTTCTTTCCCTGAAAACACAACCAGCACAACTATCCAGGTGATTTCTGGAAGCATCGGTTAGTCCATTATAAAAGATATCAAGTATTTCATTTTTCTTAAGAGGATGATCAGGCAAAGCATTAAGTAATTGGAGAAGCCTCCCCCAAGCTTGCGGGAGACTCTCTTCTTCAATTTGCACAAAATTATATATTTCCCTTAAAGCAGCTTGTTTCTTATGAGCGGGGAAATATTTAGCAGAGAAGTAATAAATCATATCCTGGGGACTACACACACAACTAGGATCAAGAGAATTAAACCATGTATTAGCATCACCCTTTAATGAGAATGGAAATAATTTAAGGATATAATAATAACGAGTTTTCTCATCATTAGTGAACAGGGTGGCTATATCATTTAATTTAGTAAGATGTGCCACAACAGTTTTAGATTCATAGCCATAGAAAGGATCAGATTCAACCAAAGTAATTATATCAGGGTCGACAGAGAATTCATAATCCTTATCAGTAACAAAGATAGGTGAAGTAGCATAAGGAGGATCATATTTCATTCTAGCATTCAGAGTTTTTTTGTTTCAGCTTAGCTAATAATTTCTTAAGATCACTCTTATCATTGCAAGCAAGAAAATCTCTAGCAGTTTCTTCATTCATAACATAGCCCTCAGGCACAACATGTAATTCATATCTAGGGGGAGAATCTTCATCATCACTTTCATCAATATTATCAGTTTCAGTAATTTCATTCTCTCTAGCCCTAGCAAGTTGTTCATCAAGAAATTCACCAAGTGGCACAGTAGTATCAAGCATAGAAGTAGTTTCATCATAAGTATCATGCATAGCAGAAGTGGTATCATCAATAACATGCGACATATCCGAATTAATAGCAGAAGCAGGTTTAGGTGTCGCAAGCTTACTCAAAACAGAAGGTGAATCAAGTGCAGAGCTAGATGGCTGTTCCTTACCTCCCCTCGTAGTTGAGGGATAAATCTTGGTTCTTGGATCTTTCAAGTTCTTCATAATTATAAGCAGATATAAATCCCAAGCGACTCAAAGAATAGAGCTATGCTCCCCGGAAACCGCACCATAAATAGTCTTGATAACCCACAAGTATAGGGGATCGCAACAATTTTCGAGGGTAGAGTATTCAACCCAAATTTATTGATTAGACACAAGGGGAGCCAAAGAATATTCTCAAGTATTAGCAGCTGAGTTGTCAATTCAACCACACCTGGATAACTTAATATCTATAACAAAGTATTTAGTGGCAAAGTAATATGATAGTAGTGGTAACGGTGGTAAAAGGTAATGGTAGCAAAAGTAATATTTTTGGTATTTTGTAGTGATGATAGCAATAGCAACGGAAAAGTAAATAAGCGAAGAACAATATATAGAAAGCTCGTGGGCAATGGATCGGTGATAGAGAATTATGCCGGATGCGGTTCGTCATGTAACCGTCATAACCTAGGGTGACACAGAACTAGCTCCAGTTCATCAATGTAATGTAGGCATGTATTCCAAATATAGTCATACGTGCTTATGGAAAAGAACTTGCATGACATCTTTTGTCTTACCCTCCCGTGGCAGCAGGGTCCTAGCAGAAACTAAGGGATATTAAGGCCTCCTTTTAATAGAGTACCGGACCAAAGCATTAACACATAGTGAATACATGAACTCCTCAAACTATGGTCATCACCGGGAGTGGTCCCGATTATTGTCACTTCGGGGTTGCGGATCATAACACATAGTAGGTGACTATAGACTTGCAAGATAGGATCAAGAACTCTCATATATTGATGAAAACATAATAGGTTCAAATCTGAAATCATGGCACTCGGGCCCTAGTGACAAGCATTAAGCATAGCAAAGTCATAGCAACATCAATCTCAGAACATAGTGGATACTAGGGATCAAACCCTAACAAAACTAACTCGATTACATGATAAATCTCATCCAACCCATCACCGCCCAGCAAGCCTACGATGGAACTACTCATGCACGGCGGTGAGCATCATGAAATTGGTGATGGAGGATGGTTGATGATGACAACGGCGACGAATTCCCCTCTCCGGAGCCCTAAACGGACTCCAGATCAGCCCTCGCGAGAGAGTTTAGGGCTTGGTGGCGGCTCTTTATCGTAAAATGCGATGAATCCTTCTCCATGGGTTTTTCTCCCCAAAAGTGAATATATGGAGTCAAGGTTGAGGTTGGTGGAGTGTCAGGGGGGCCACGAGGCAGGGGCGCGCGCCCAGGGGGTAGGGCGCTCCCCCACCCTCATGGACAGGTGGAGGCCCCCCTGACGTGGATCTTCCTTCCAGTATTTTTTATATATTCCAAAATAATTCTCCGTTGATTTTCAGGTCATTCCGAGAATTTTTATTTCTGCACAAAAATAACACCATGGTAATTCTGTTGAAAACAACATCAGTCCGGGTTAGTTCCATTCAAATCATGCAAGTTATAGTCCAAAACAAGGGCAAACGTGTTTGGAAAAGTAGATACGACGGAGATGTATCACTTACGCTGAGTTGTCGGATATCTATTCAAATGGTTGCAGAAAAGAGAAGGCATACCATGTGCTGCGTGAGTGTACGGCAGATATTAAATTAAAAGTCATGGCGGCACTTGCTGAGGAAACCAGACACAAGCATTCTTGCCGAAACTCTCAAGAACCCACCCATGAGTGGCTCAAAGGGCACGAAAAAAGGAGATCGAATCAAAGCTGGTTCTGAGAAGAAAGGAAAAGGCAACAAAGCCGCATCCAAGTGCGGCCGTTGGGGAGTAAAGGGTCACAGGAAAACAAACTGCCCGGGAAACCTAGAAGTCCAGGAGAGAATGAGGATTGAAGAGGAGAAGAGGAAATCACAGTTGGAGAAGAGGGAAAGGTCAATGAAATGGCTGACAACACCGATAACACCATCTAGGACATCAAACGGCTCAGGACAATGCACTCCAAGCCCAGGAGGAAGACATCAGACGCCAGCAACTCCAACGACCCCACTGACAACAGGGGGCATTTACCGAAGTCTTGCATGTACGCTAGAATCGAACATCACACAAGCCAGGCACATAGAATGCATGCAGGGAAGCCTGGGACAAGGCACGGAATCTGCGCAGTCCACTTCCAGAAAGGAAAGATCTGAGTGGAGACTTTTTGGTACCGGAGAATAGTACCAATAGAAAAATTAAAAGGTAATAATGCAGCTTAAACAAGACGTAAGCAAAAAACAGTGATGACTGCAATCTTTTGCTTTATTTTTATGTATGTATATTAATTTTACAGGTAAATAGGTTGTATAGGTATGCACAAGCGTGGGGTTGCACAAGGGTGGAGAAGGAAGAATGGATCACTGAACACTCAAAAGCAAGGCCGCACGTGGAGCTATGAAATAGCAAGCGATCGGTGGGGAGGGCGGCGGGTGTCGATTGTTTTTTTCTCGTGCCATGGTTATAAGAACGGCTTGTAAGTTAACTTGCTGCAGTTATAGAAACAAAACAAATTTAAATAAGAACTCCTTTTGCTTCTTTATGTATTTTTACTCAGCAGAAAAAATATCAGAGGCACATGTTTCCTTGTTATTTTCTGCAACCACGTCGGTTTCTGAACATGGATGTTGTAAGCATACAAGCATGCTTCTGTGCTGTGTGACAGACAGATAAAAATAACCGAAGGGCACAGGTAGCCACGGCCATGCCACTGGTGAGTGTTCGACCGTGACTCTCATGGTTGCATGGCCACGCTCGCCGTTATGGAACAAAAACATTTTAAGCACATAATCTAGGTCGTGCTTCTGGGTCTGCATAACCGTGGCTTTCGTGGTAACGGTGCCTCGCCTGTTCTCATGCCTGTTCTTCTGTTATGAATGCATGTCTGTAAGCATTTGAAATATAGAGCATATAATCGTGCTTGCGATGCATGTCCAACCGTGCCTCATGTGCCTTCACAAATGGATATAGTGTCTGGCAGTAGGTTCAAGGCGTTTCCTGTGAGAGAATCATGTCTTTACATGCTACAGAAGCATGTGGAATCACGGGCATGCCTGTGTGGCATGTAGAACAGTGCGTGACGTATCACTTCACGATCGTTGTGTGGTTCGTGGCAAACCGTGCATCTGCCATGGCCGTGCCTGTGTGAGAGGTAGAACAATGCGTCTCGTATCACTTTCCTACGAAGGCATCATCTTGTGTTTGGTTCCTAACAAACCGTGGCTCTGCCATCACTACACTTGCTTGCTTTTGTCTGTGAGTGTTTCGGCAAAATCATCTGCAAGGCAGAGGCACGGCCTTGAATCTGCTTAACTTTGAAACGGTCTTTGTAGTTACTTCATCGTTAACGTGTCCGTGGAAAATTTGTAGCTTAGAAAGGCAAGATGAGTGTAGAATCGTGTTTCCGGCGTCGAGCAGATTCTTCAAAGTAATGTGTGCAGTACATAATTAAAACACGGAGGGGCACGCCCGTGCCTGGTCTGCGTGTTCAATCGTGCATCTCGTACCTTGAAAGCCATGGCTCTATTTAATGTTTCAAGCAGCCACCTACCATTTACTTGCTACGAGTAGTAATTAACCCGGACCCTCCCGTCAAAAGAAAAAATAGGTAATTAATCTCGACCCCTCCGCTCCCCGTCGTGGGTATTTAAGTCGTTTCGTGGATTGACAGGATGTTATCCATTTCTCCAGATCCACCTCACTAAGCACTGCTCGTGGGCGGCGCCACCCCAGGAATGGACGTGGAGATGGAATGCCATGCTTGTAGCACCAAGAGGTCGAAAGTGGTGCCCCTGGTGACGCCGCCTTATGGTGGTGTGCTGGTCATCGGAGGGGATGGAAGCGGCGACCGTGCTCCCTCTCGATCTGAGGAGGAAGAAGAGGAGTGTCGTGCGGACCGCATCAGCGATCTCGCCGACGACATCCTAGGTGAGATCATCTCTCGTCTTCCCATAAAGGATGGCATCCATACTCGAATCCTCGCACGTCGCTGGCATCCCTTGTGGCCAATCGCTCCTCCGAATCTCGACTGCCGCGAGATCCCTATCCCACGTCTTTTTAACGCCCTAGAAATAGTTCATATCGAGACCATATCTCAGTTGTTCGCCTTGATCGACGAGCGCGTCCGTAAAGGCTATTCCGGTACTCGGCTCTGTGGAAATCCTGTCGGTAATGTTGTCAGTCTTCCGGAATCCATTCTGTCTGGCCATGGTGGCTCGGTTAGACGCCTCTCTATCCCGGCGTGCTACCTACAGTGCAGACCCTCCACCGTTGATGCCTGGCTCCGATCCTGGAAGCTGAACAATATCCAGGTTCTTGAGTTCTACTACCTCCTCCCTGAATTTCTGACCCAAGAGGTAACACTACTGGATCTATGCACTTCAACTACGCCCTCGACACCGGAGTCCGTGTTTTGGTTTTCCTCCTCTCTCGACACCCTCGGCTTTGCTCTTTGCCAAATACCAGACAATTACATAGGGACGCTTAAGCTACCACTGGAGAAAAGACTCTCACTTGTGGAGGTTGATATATCAGACGCCTCGCTGCAAAGCATAATCCACTCTAGTTGCCCTGCACTCGAGTCTCTCCTGCTTGTTTGCAATAGAGGAGGTCGTCGCGTCACAGTAACTCGTCTAACCTTGTAAGAATTGGCATTTGTTGTCCACACGGAGAACTCATTATCAAGGACGCCCCTTCGCTTTGACGGTTGATTGTTGATTGTCTAGTCTATGTTCAATAACCGTTGTCTCTGCACCTAAACTGGAGACGTTGGGTGAATTCGTGTTCGTGTCTCCCTCGGCGTGTTTTGATGTAGTAACTTTACTTGATACTGGAACAGAGCTGCACTTGTTCCGATGTTTATTCTATTAGTTTGATGGTCTATGTTCTATTCTTCATGCAGAGTCAGGACTTGGAGGTAACCGGTGTCTCTGCGTCTGAACCGTATCCATGCCGTCTCACGTGTCTTGAGGTATTGAGTTTTCACGATACTTCCAGCTTCACTTTGTTTGTGAGGAAACAAGTTTTATTTCATCCAACCTTTATTCTATTAGTTTTGTGATTCATCTGCTGTTAATTTTCATCAAGGGTTTGAAGGCAGTCAGTCTAACAACAATGCGTCAATCCGTCAAGACCTTGCTTATCTACATGTATTATAAGGTGGACATCATCGTTGAATTGCTGCAGTGCTTTCCAAAATTGGAGAACTTTTTTGTCGAGGTGATGATCTTTAGAAATGTGCATACTGTAGTACTCGTTCCATTTCAAAATTCTTGTCTTAATTTTGACTGGAATTGATGCACCCGTATCTACACATGATTTATTGTTGGATACATCCATATATAGACAAGTCTATGTCTAACTTCTTGTTACGGAGGTGGTAGAACTAATTGTTTCATTCCGTTTTTATGGTATGTATCTCTTTTTACATACACTAAGTATTTTCAACCTATCATTTATATATTAGGGATTGTTGATTTATCATGGTGAAAAAACAAATGGCGTCTTAAGCACCGGCAGTTTCTCAAACATCACGACGTTTGTTTGAAGAAAATATCGCTGGAAGATTATGTTTGCTCTGGGAGTTACACCGAATTTGCGACGTTCTTTGTTCTTAGTGCAAAGGATCTGGAGACCATCACCATTAAGTTTACCTCCCCTCCCGCAGAGTTCACAGGAGTATTTTACGAAAAGCAACAAAGGGTTCTAGAGTGGCATAGAAGGGCTTCTAAACATGCACGCCTTAGATTATCATCAAGTTGCAGCCACACGCGCCCACTTTTAAGGAAGAGGATTGTTGAATACCTGGATTTGATGGTTCCGTTCACGTGTGGATGCTGAAATCAGGCCTTGTGTTAGTTGTCCAGGTGTATGGAGTTATTTATTGTTGCGTTCTTTTGAGCTTGGGTTTTATGTAAACTTTATTAGACAACCGTTGTAGTCTTTGCACCGTGTGTAGGCTTGTCTATTTTTGTGTTCCGCGCAGCCATGAAGGAAATGTGTGGTTTGCGGCTTTGTATGGGACGAAGGACCATAAAATGCTGTGGCACCAAGGTTAGGAGACATAAAGTAGATTTAATTTTTACAGTGGAGAGATGCACGCTGTATGTGTAACCGTGCTGTGTTGTATGTATGATAGTGCCTGTCTTATGTACCTGGCATGCACACAATGCATGCACAACCGTGCCTGTGTTGCAGGTAGAGCGGTGCTTCTCGTATGTACCTACCATACACACTGAGGAGCTACAGTTGAGCCTTCACTGATGGAGCTGCATTTGAGCCGTTGCACTGTTTCTACTCCTTGTACCGTGGTTATAAAAAATTGCTTGTAAGTTTATTTGGTGCAGTTGTAGAAACAAAACAAATTTAGGTAGAACCAATTTTGCTTGTTTAGGTATTTTTATTACTCAGCTGAGAAAATATTATAAAGGCGATAGGTTTGCTTGTAAATTTTCGCAACCATTTCTTTATGAAGTTGGATGGTGTAAGAATATAACCATGCGTCTCTGCTGTGACACAGGAGAGATGAAAAGAGCTGAAAGCATAGGCAACCACCACAACGGTCAACCAAACCTGTTTCGCGGGGCGTTACGTAGTGCCTCTGGTGACCGTACAACCGACTTTCTACTCAATAGGCGACGCCCAAATGCGTCTCGAGGATTCTAGCCGTGACACTATAGACTCACAACCATGCTTTTGACCTTGTCACGGCATCGTGATGTTCATTCTCTACTTGAATAACGTGCCTTCCAGAGCCACCCTACTGTGCGCGTAGCAAAGTGAACTTACAGACGAGGAACCCTCGCCAGCCTGGATCTCCTGCAGTGTCTGGACACTGGGTTCCGCAATAGTCTCCTCCTGCCCAGCCATGGCGGAGAGGGTCAGGATGGAGAGTAGAAAGAGGAATGGATGGCCTGTCGGCGGGCAGAGGGGGGATGAGTGTGTGGCTAGGGTTTAGAGACCGCATCCGACTTAAATAGCCGGAGCCTGGCCTCGGGTGAAGAGCCAGACCCACCGAAGGAGATGCTCGTCGGACCCTTGTGTTTTCGAGGCGGCGCCACGTGGCGTTCATACCCGAACACGAGGAGACGCCCATCGAGCCGTTGGGTTTCCGTGATAAACGCACAAGCATGGCTCCGTGTAAAAAGCAAGCATGCCTTCCTAGGCCGCCCAACCATGCCTCTCCTGGTGATAGAGTCAGCAGAATCAGTTGGAACACAAAGAGACACGAACGTGACTCTGGATAATTAAAGGTCAATGCGTTTGTGGGCTTGACAACCGTGCATGTGACCTGAAACACTGAGACACAGAAAGTCACCTTCATGTGTGAAGGACCATGATGCTACTAAACACAGAAAGTCGCCTTTGTGCATTTGAGTTAAAATCTCCCAATGAAAACAATTGTAACACAGACAGTTGCTCGTCAATCTGTTTTCTCTATCTATCTATCTATCTATCTATCTATCTATCTATCTATCTATCTATCTATCTATCTATCTATCTATCTATCTATCTGTCTATCTATCTATCTATCTTCCTATCAATCTATAAGTGGTGTTCTTTGTAAGATCTAAATGAGAATTAATATGTATGGTACCATGTGCTACTCTGAAATTATTTGTGAATATATCTATGTATGGTACTCCGGATTTTTGTGTGCTTTTCTGAATCAATATTAATATAAATATTTCTGAATCAAATTCTAGTGACTTCATGGTTAACATTCCCGTGGAAAAAAATTCAGCTCACAGAGGCAAGATGAGTATAGAACCGTGCTTCTGGCGTCGAACATAATCTTTTAATGAATTTGTGCCGAAAGTAATTAAAACATGGAGGGGCACGCCCGTGCCTGGTTTGCGTGTAACAACAGTGCATCTTGTACCATCAAAACCGTGGCTATATTTAATGTTTCAAGCCCGCGACCCGAAACACTGAAACAGAGAATGCCAGGAATGTCCACGCCTTCATGAGTGCACAAGTCATGACCCTAGTTGGTACACAGAACCGTGGCTGTAGAGACTTCACGCCCGTGCTTTCAGAAACAATGTTTGTCGAATCAGGCATTCCGTCCCTAACTTCAATCCAGTGCGAACTAACATTGCCTTCGAGTTGGACTGACGAGCCTCTAGATTATCTGGTGAGCAAGCTCGTTGACGATGTATCTTTATGTATTAATCAATAAAGCTAGCCATGATGGCCTTCCCTAAAAAAACGCTGCCTCATTACAACGAACCTGGAAACCAAAATACATTTGTTAACAAATTTACTAACAACAAAATTTCCCAACACAAAATAAGAAACTTCTAGTCCACTGCTTAATTGCTTCAGGTACAACGATCAGGGTCACTGCTATCTACCAAGTCCCCAGAGACTGCTTGTTCGTTTGGTGGGCATGCAGTCCCTCAGTCTCCTTTTTTCATACCCTCTGATTGCTCCATCATCCAATTGTGCTCAATGATGAGCGTCTCCTTCTCATTCATAAGATCTGCGGCGGAAGCTTTGCTCTCCTTATTTTGCTTCCTTTAGTGCTCGACGGCCCTCAACAGCACACCATTCGCAGCCGCCTCTAGTTTGTAATGCCTCTTCGAGGACTTGATGACATCAACCGCGTCATTCTTTTTAATTAAGGCAATGGTGTCATCGAGCATCTTATTCATCTGGTCAAAGGCGCAGGTCTTAGGCTGATTGTCTCCGAGATGAAACTGCTTGTGTGACTTAGTTCCTAGAGACTTTTCGTTATGTTGCTGGGCGCGCAGTTCCTCGATCTCCATTCTCAAACTCTCTGATTCATTCACGAGATGGTCACGCTTAATGAGGAGCTTCGCCTTCTCATACCTAAGATCTGCGATGCTGGCTTTGCTCTCGTCGTACAGCTCCTTCCAGCTGTAGAGGTTCTTCTCCAACATCGCTATCTCATGACGGCTCTCCTCGCGGAACTCCCTACAGCCCTCAACGACCTTCAACAGCTCATCATTCTCAGCCTTCTCGCACTCGTACTGCTTCTTCCAGAAGTTGATGATGTCCACTGGATTATCCTGCTGAACTAAGACCCAAAAGAATGGCCCAAATAATTGACCATCGGGGCGGGAGCTCTTAGATCTTCCTGGCGGCACCCCGCTCACCGCTCCCTTCCTTTTTCTCGACCAGAGTTGCTCCTTAACTGTAGGGCAGGGGAGTTCTGTAGGAGTTTGTGACGCAACCTAACCCTAGCCCCAGTTGACTGAAAATCAGCATCAGCGAGACACACCCTCATCAAAATATGAGAAAGAAAAAAATGAATTGACTGTTGAAGACCGTGAGGCAGCCTAACCGTAGCTCCAATTGACTATAAATCAGTATCAACAAGACACACCCAAAAGAAAGGAAAAACGAATGAAGCACAGCAGATTGAACTTACAGATGAGGAACCCCCGCCAGTCGGGATCTCCTCCCATGTCTAGACACGACGCCCCAGAGTAGTCTCCTTCTGCCCAGCCATGGCGGAGATGGTCGGGATGGAGAACACCAAGAGGAATGGATGGCCTGGCGGCAGACAAAGGGAGGAGTAGGATGTGGCTAGGGTTTCGAGACATCTTCCGGCTTAAATAGTCGGAGCTTCTCCTCGGGCGACGAGCCAGAGCGGTGTCACCAGAGGAGACGCCCGTCAGGCCACTGGGTTTCCGGAGCAATGGCATGTGTCATTCACATCCGAATTCGAGGAGACGCCCGTCGAACCATTGGGTCTCCCCAATAAAGGCACACATGTGACTCTGTGTAAAGCATAACCATGCCTGTATGGTTTTCACAGCTGTGCCTGTGCTCGCGGACGGTTCAACGGAATCATTTGGAACACGTAGACAAACTAACGTGATTCTACACAATGGCACGCCGTGACTTTCTGGGTCTCACGACCGTGCGAGCAATATACCAGGCCAGCGTCTCTCGAATAGGCCATTTCGTGCCTCATAGAGTAAACAGTGGGTGTTCACATATGAACCAATTCCGCCGGGTCTCCGCAATTAAAGGACGAACGTGACTGTGCGTAAGACAAAGCTTTGCCTTTGTGGGCTTAAAGACCATGCTTCTTCATCTGATCGAGTGGACGGAATCATTCGGAACACAAAGACGGGCAAGCATGACTCTATATAATACAATACCATGCTTTTGAGGGCTTTACGCCCGTGCCTATGAACCTTAACATTGTGACACATAAAATGATGAACCTCCACGCTTCTATCGAATAATATACGTAACATCAAGAAAAAAAGTGTGACCCAACTTAGTACGCAATTGTGTCCGTAGAGAGTTCATGTTCGTGCTTTTAATAACAAGGGAATAAGCTTTTAAAAACAGCATCTCACGAATTGGCCATTTCGTGCCTTACAGAGTAAACAGTGAGTGTTCACATCTGAACCCATTCCGCTGGGTTCCCCCAATTAAAGAACGAACATGACTGTGCGTAAAAATAAGCTTTGCCTCTATGGGCTTAACACCCGTGCTTCTCCATCTGATCGAGTCGACGGAATCATTCAGAACACAAATACAGGCAAGCGTGACTCTATATAATAACGCACCATGGCTTTGAGTGCATAGGTCATGACGCTACTTGGTACAAAACCATGGCTGTAGAGACTTCACACAGCGTGGCTGTAGAGACTTCACACAAACAGCCACGAACGTCGGTGCCACGCCTTTATCGAATAATATATGTAACATCAAGAAAGAAGTGTGAAGCAACTCAATACAGAACCGTGTCCATAGGGAGTTCACGTCTGTGATTTTAAATACAAGGAAATAAGCTTTTGAAAACAGCATCCGTCACATAGGCCATTCCGTGCTTCACAGAGTAAATGCCCGTGGCTGTGCGTAAGACAAAGGTTCAGCTCTGTGGGCTAAATGCCCATCCATCTTCATGAGCATGGCTCTATGTAATATCATCGACCATGCCTTTTGAGCGCTTCATAAACATCGTCTCTCTAATCTGCCACTCATTGCCTCATAAAGTAAACAACGAGTGTTCATATCAGAAACCAATTCTGTTCGGTTTGCACAATAAACGCATGAACGTGACCCTGCCTAATACTAAAGTATGCCTCCATGGGCTTCTCGTCCGTGCCTCTCTGTCTAAACGAGTCGAGGGAATCATTCAGAAAACAGACAGAAGCGAACATGACTCTATATAATACCACGCGATGCCTTTGCTTATTTGACGCCTGTGCCTCTGACCCTTATCACCCAAACACAGAAAGTCACAAAGGTACATAGACAGCCGTGGCTGCAGAGACTTGAAGTCCATGTAGCTAATGAAATGTATGGCTTGCACAATAAACGCATGAACGTGACTCTGCCTGATACTAAAGTTTGCCTCTATGGGCTTCTCGTCCATGCCTCTCCGTCTAGACGACTCAACGGAATCATTCAAAAAACAGACACACGCGAACATGACTATATAATACCACATGATGCCTTTGTGGATTTGACGCCTGTGCCTGTGACCCTTATCACTGAAACACAGAAAGTCACAAACGTACATAGCCGTGGCTGCAGAGACTTGAAGTCCGTTTAGCTAATGAAATGTGTGGATTGCGCAATAAACGCATGAACGTGACTCTGCCTAATACTAAAGTATGCCTCCATGGGCTTCTCGTCCGTGCCTCTCCATCTAAACGAGTCAACGGAATCATTCCGTAAACAAACACAAGTGAACATGACTCTATATAATACCACACGATGCCTTTGAGGATTTGACTCCCGTGCCTGTGACCCTTATCACTGAAACACACAAAGTCACAAACTTACATAACCATGGCTGCAGAGACTTCAAGCCCGTTTATCTAATGAAATGTACGGCTTGAGGAAAAGACCGTTTAGCTAGAGACCGAAATACCGTGTTCCCTGTTGGCAAGGTTACAGATTGAGCAAAAAGGTACGGGCATTGTTTCACCACACCTATGTAAATCCCAAACCGGAAAATGGCGGCAACATCTCACTCCAGCACTGTTTTCAGCACTTACAAGTGAATGGATCCTTTAAATCCAGGTGCTCAATGCATGCGTTGTTGGGGAACGTAGCAGAAATTCAAAATTTTCCTATGTGTCACCAAGATCTATCTATGGAGAGACCAGCAACGAGTAGAAAGAGAGTGCATCTACATACCCTTGTAGATCGCTAAGCGGAAGCGTTCAAGTGAAAGGGGTTGATGGAGTCGTACTCGTCGTGATTCAAATCACCGATGATCCTAGTGCCGAACGGACGGCACCTCCGCGTTCAACACACGTACAGCCCGGTGATGTCTCCCACGCCTTGATCCAGCAAGGAGAGAGGGAGAGGTTGAGGAAGACTCCATCCAACAGCAGCACAACGGCGTGGTGGTGGTGGAGGAGCGTGGCAATCCAGCAGGGCTTCGCCAAGCACCATGGGAGAGGAGGAGTAGGGAGAGAGGTAGGGCTGTGCCAGAACTTCGTGTATAGCTCCCATGCGCCTCCCCACTATATATAGGGGTGGAGGGGCTGGTTTCTTGCCCTCCAAGTCCATTGGGGCGTTGGCCAAGGTGGGAGGAAAGAAATCTCATTATTTCCTTCCCCACCGATTGTTATCCCCCCTTTTTAGGGATCTTGATCTTATCCCTTCGGGATATGATCTTATTCCTTCTAAGGGGGGATCTTGGTGCGCCTTGACCAGGGGTGTGGGGCCTTGCCCCCACTACCCACGTCCATGTGGGTCCCCCCATGCAGGTGGGCCCCACTCCGGAACCTTCTAGAACCTTCCCGGTACAATACCGAAAAATCCCGAACATTTTCCGGTGGCCAAAATAGGACTTCCCATATATAAATCTTTACCTCCGGACCATTCCGGAACTCCTCGTGACGTCCGGGATCTCATCCGGGACTCCGAACAACATTCGGTAACCACATACAAACTTCCTTTATAACCCTAGCGTCATCGAACCTTAAGTGTGTAGACCCTACGGGTTCGGGAGACATGTAGACATGACCGAGACGTTCTCCGGTCAATAACCAACAGCGGGATCTG
Source organism: Triticum aestivum (assembly GCF_018294505.1). NCBI lineage: Eukaryota > Viridiplantae > Streptophyta > Magnoliopsida > Poales > Poaceae > Triticum > Triticum aestivum. The sequence goes on from NC_057797.1 coordinate 496,374,130, forward strand.
GATACCCATGATGGCTCCCACATGTTCCACGATGATCTCATCGGATGAACCACGATGTCAAGGACTTAATCAATCCCGTATTCAATTCCCTTTGTCTATCGGTATGTTACTTGCCCGAGATTCGATCGTCGGTATCCAATACCTTGTTCAATCTCGTTACCGGCAAGTCACTTTACTCGTTCCGTAACACATCATCCCGTGATCAACTCCTTGGTCACATTGCGCATATGATGATGTCCTACCGAGTGGGCCCAGAGATACCTCTCCGTTTACACGGAGTGACAAATCCCAGTCTCGATCCGCATAAAACAATAGATACTTTCGGAGATACCTGTAGTGCACCTTTATAGTCACCCAGTTACGTTGTGACGTTTGATACACCCAAAGCACTCCTACGGTATCCAGGAGTTACACGCTCTCATGGTCGAAGGAAGAGATACTTGACATTGGCAAAGCTCTAGCAAATGAACTACACGATCTTTTGTGCTAGTCTTAGGATTGGGTCTTGTCCATCACATCATTCTCCTAATGATGTGATCCCGTTATCAACGACATCCAATGTCCATAGCCAGGAAACCATGACTATCTGTTGATCACAACGAGCTAGTCAACTAGAGGCTCACTAGGGACATATTGTGGTCTATGTATTCACACGTGTATTACGATTTCCGGATAATACAGTTATAGCATGAATAAAAGACAATTATCATGAACAAGGAAATATAATAATAATACTTTTATTATTGCCTCTAGGGCATATTTCCAACAGTCTCCCACTTGCACTAGAGTCAATAATCTAGTTCACATCGCCATGTGATTAACACTCACAGGTCACATCGCCATGTGACTAATACCCAAGAGTTTACTAGAGTCAGTAGTCTAGTTCACATCACTATGTGATTAACACTCAATGAGTTTTATGTTTGATCATGTTGCTTGTGAGAGAGGTTTTAGTCAACGGGTCTGAACCTTTCAGATCCGTGTGTGCTTTACAAATCTCTATGTCATCTCCTAGATGCAGCTACCACGCTCTATTTGGAGCTATTCCAAACAACTGTTCTACTTGGAGCTATTCTAAATTATTGCTCCATTATATGTATCCGGTCTCTCTACTCAGAGCTATCCGGATAGGTGTCAAGCTTGCATCGTCGTAACCTTTACGACGAACTCTTTTACCACCTCCATAATCGAGAAAATTCCTTAGTCCACTAGTTACTAAGGATAACTTTGACCGCTGTCCTGTGAGCCATTCTTGGATCACTCTTGTACCCCTTGACTGACTCATGGCAAGGCACACTTCAGGTGCGGTACACAGCATAGCATACTGAAGAGCCTACGTCTTAAGCATAGGGGACGACCTTCGTCCTTTCTCTCTATTCTGCCGTGGTCGAGCTTTAAGTCTTAACTTCGTACCTTACAACTCAGGCAAGAACTCCTTCTTTGACTGGTCCATCTTGAACACCTTCAAGATCATGTCAAGGTATGTGCTCATTTGAAAGTATTATTAAGCATTTTGATCTATCCTTATAGATCTTGATGCTCAATGTTCAAGTAGCTTAATCCAGGCTTTCCATTGAAAAACACTTTCAAAATAACCCTATATGCTTTCCAGAAATTCTACGTCATTTCTGATCAACAATATGTCAACAACATATACTCATCAGAAATTCTATAGTGCTCCCACTCACTTCTTTGGAAATACAAGTTTCTCATAAACTTTGTACAAACCCAAAATTTTTGATCATCATCAAAGCATACATTCCAACTCCGAGATGCTCACTCCAGTCCTTAGAAGGATTGCTGGAGCTTTGCATACTTATTAGCATCTTTCGGGATTGACAAAACCTTCCGGTTGTATCACATACAACCTTTCCTCATTAAAATCGTCGAGGAAACAATGTTTTGACATCCTATCTGCAAGATTTCATAAATAATGCAGTAATCGCTAATATAATTCCAACAGACTCTTAGCATCGCTACGAGTGAGAAAATCTCATCGTAGTCAACTCCTTGAACTTGTCGGAAAACATCTTAACGACAAGTCGAGCTTTCTTAATGGTGACATTTACCATCATTGTCCGTCTTCCTTTTGAAATCCATCTGTACTCATTAGCCTTACGACCATCGAGCCGTTCTGCCAAAGTCTACACTTTGTTTTCATACATGGATCCTCTCTCGGATTTTATGGCCTCAAGCCATTTATCGGAATCCGGGCCCACCATCGCTTCTCCATAGCTCGTAGGTTCATTGTTGTCTAGCAACATGACCTTCAAGACAGGATTACGTACCACTCTGAAGTAGTACGCATCCTTGTCATCCTACGAGGTTTGGGAGTGACTTGATCCGAAGTTTCATGATCAATATCATAAGCTTCCACTTCAATTGGTGTAGGTGCCACAGGAACAACTCCCTGTGCCCTGTCACACACTAGTTGAAGAGACGGTTCAATAACCTCATCAAGTCTCCACCATCCTCCCACTCAATTCTTTCGAGAGAAACTTTTCCTCGAGAAAGGACCCGATTCTAGAAACAATCCATATTGCTTTCGGATCTGAATTAGGAGGTATACCCAACTGTTTTGGGTTTCCTATGAAGATGCATTTTATCCGCTTTGGGTTCGAGCTTATCAACCTGAAACTTTTTCATATAAGCGTCGCAGCCCCAAACTTTTAAGAAACGACAACTTAGGTTTCTCTAAACCATAATTCATACGGTGTCATCTCATCGGAATTACGTGGTGCCCTATTTAAAGTGAATGTGGTTGTCTCTAATGCCTAACCCATGAACGATAGTGGTAATTCGATAAGAGACATCATGGTACGCACCATATCCAATAGGGTGCAACTATGATGTTCGGACACACCATCACATTATGGTGTTCCAGGCGGTATTAATTGCGAAACAATTTCCACAATGTCTTAATTGTGTGCCAAAACTCGTAACTCAGATATTCATCTCTATGATCATATCATAGACATTTTATCCTCTTGTCACAATGATCTGCTACTTCACTCTGAAATTACTTGAACCATTCAATAATTCAGACTTGTGTTTCATCAAGTAAATATACTCAACATTTACTCGAATCATCTGTGAAGTAAGAACATAATGATATTCACTGCATGCCTCAGCACTCATTCGACTGCACACATCAAAATGTGTTACTTCCAACAAGTTGCTATCTTGTTCCATCTTACTGAAAATGAGGCTTTTCAGTCATCTTGCCCATGTGGTATGATTTGCATATCTCAAGTGATTCAAAATCAAGTGAGTCCGAACGATCCATTTGCATGGAGTTTCTTCATGCATATACACCAATAGACATGGTTCGCATGTCTCAAACTTTTCAAAAACGAGTGAGTCCAAAGATCCATCAACATGGAGCTTCTTCATGCGTTTTATACCATTATGACTTACATGGCAGTGCCACAAGTAAGTGGTACTATCATTACTATCTTATATCTTTTGGCATGAAAATGTGTATCACTACGACCGAGATTCAATAAACCATTCCTTTAGGTGCAAGACCATTGAAGGTATTATTCAAAAATAGAGTAACCATTATTCTCCTTAAATGAATAACCGTATTGCGATAGACATAATCCAATCATGTCTATGCTCAACGCAAACACCAATCTCGGTGGTAGAGGGAGCGTGCGATGCTTGATCATATCAACCTTGGAAACACTTCCAACATATATCGTCAGCTCACCTTTAGCTAGTCTCCGTTTATTCCGTAGCTTTTATTTCGAGTTACTAACACTTAGCAACCGAACCGGTATCCAATACCCTGGTGCTACTAGGAGTACTAGTAAAGTACACATTAACATAATGTATATCCAATATACTTCTATCGACCTTGCCAGCCTTCTCATCTACCAAGTATCTAGGGTAATGCTGCTCCAGTGGTTGTTCCCCTTATTACAGAAGCACTTAGTCTCGGGTTTGGGTTCAACCTTGGGTTTCTTCACTAGAGCAGCAGCTGAATTGCCGTTTCATGAAGTATCCCTTTGTTCCCTTGCCCTTCTTGAAACTAGTGGTTTCACCAACCATCAACAATTGATGCTCCTTCTTGATTTCTACTTTCGCGGTGTCAAACATCATGAATATTTCAAGGATCATCATATCTATCCCTGATATGTTATAGTTAATCACGAAGCTCTAGCAGCTTGGTGGCAATGACTTTGGGGAAACATCACTATCTCATCTGGAGGATCAACTCCCACTCGATTCAAGTGATTGTTGTGCTCAGACAATCTGAGCACAAGCTCAACGATTGAGCTTTTCTCCCTTAGTTTGCAGGCTAAGAAAATCGTCGGAGGTCTTATACCTCTTGACGTGGGCACGAGCCTGAAATCCCAATTTCAGCCCTCGAAACATCTCATATGTTCCGCGACGTTTCGAAAACGTCTTTGGTGCCTCTACTTAAACCATTTAATTGAACTATCACGTAGTTATCAAAACGTGTATGTCCGATGTTCGCAACATCGACAAACGACGTTGGGGTTCAGCACACTGAGCGGTGCATTAAGGACATAAGCTTTCTACTGATCGCATAATCGCTACTATCAACTTTCAACTATATTTTCTCTAGGAACATATCTAAACAGTGGAACTAAAGCGCGAGCTTACGACATAATTTGCAAAAGGTCTTTTGACTATGTTCAGGATAATTAAGTTCATCTTATGAACTCCCACTTAGATAGACATCCCTCTGGTCATCTAAGTGATCACATGATCCGAGTCAACTAGGCCGTGTCCGATCATCACGTGAGACGGACTAGTCATCATCGGTGAACATCTTCATGTTGATCGTATCTACCATACGACTCATGCTCGACCTTTCGGTCTCCGTGTTCCGAGGCCATGTCTGCACATGCTAGGCTCGTCAAGTTAACCCTAAGTGTTTTCGCTGTGTAAAACTGTCTTACACCCGTTGTATGTGAACGTAAGAATCCATCACACCCGATCATCACGTGGTGCTTAGAAGCGACGAACTGTAGCAACGGTGCACAGTTAGGGGAGAACACTTCTTGAAATTTTGTAAGGGATCATCTTATTTACTACCGTCGTCCTAAGCAAACAAGATGCATAAACATGATAAACATCACATGCAATCAAATAGTGACATGATATGGCCAATATCATTTTGCTCCTTTTGATCTTCATCTTCGGGGCTCCATGATCATCATCGTCACCGGCACGACACCATGATCTCCATCATCATGATCTCCATCATCGTGTCTTCATGAAGTTGTCACGCCAACGACTACTTCTACTTCTATGACTAACGCGTTTAGCAATAAAGTAAAGTAGTTTACATGGCGTTCTTCAATGACACGCAGGTCATACAATAAATAAAGACAACTCCTATGGCTCCTGCCGGTTGTCATACTCATCGACATGCAAGTCGTGAATCCTATTACAAGAACATGATCAATCTCATACATCACATATCATTCATCACATTCTTCTTGGCCATATCACATCACATAGCATACCCTGCAAAAACAAGTTAGACGTCCTCTAATTGTTGTTGCATGTTTTACGTGGCTGCTATGGGTTTCTAGCAAGAACGTTTCTTACCTACGCAAGACCACAACGTGATATGCCAATTGCTATTTACCCTTCATAAGGACCCTTTTCATCGAATCCGTTCCGACTAAAGTGGGAGAGACTGGCACCCGCTAGCCACCTTATGCACCAAGTGCATGTCAATCGGTGGAACCTGTCTCACGTAAGAGTACGTGTAAGGTCGGTCCGGGCCGCTTCATCCCACAATACCGTCGAAACAAGATTGGACTAGTAACGGTAAGCATATTGAACAACATCAACGCCCACAACTACTTTGTGTTCTACTCGTGCAAAGAATCTACGCAATAGACCTAGCTCATGATGCCACTGTTGGGGAACGTAGCAGAAATTCAAAATTTTCCTACGTGTCACCAAGATCTATCTATGGAGAGACCAGCAACGAGTAGAAAGAGAGTGCATCTACATACCCTTGTAGATCGCTAAGCGGAAGCGTTCAAGTGAACGGGGTTGATGGAGTCGTACTCGTCGTGATTCAAATCACCGATGATCCTAGTGCCGAACGGACGGCACCTCCGCGTTCAACACACGTACAGCCCGGTGACGTCTCCCACGCCTTGATCCAGCAAGGAGAGAGGGAGAGGTTGAGGAAGACTCCATCCAACAGCAGCACAACGGCGTGGTGGTGGTGGAGGAGCGTGGCAATCCAGCAGGGCTTCGCCAAGCACCATGGGAGAGGAGGAGTAGGGAGAGAGGTAGGGCTGTGCCAGAACTTCGTGTATAGCTCCCATGCGCCTCCCCACTATATATAGGGGTGGAGGGGCTGGTTTCTTGCCCTCCAAGTCCATTGGGGCGTTGGCCAAGGTGGGAGGAAAGAAATCTCATTATTTCCTTCCCCACCGATTGTTATCCCCCCTTTTTAGGGATCTTGATCTTATCCCTTCGGGATATGATCTTATTCCTTCTAAGGGGGATCTTGGTGCGCCTTGACCAGGGGTGTGGGGCCTTGCCCCCACTACCCACGTCCATGTGGGTCCCCCCATGCAGGTGGGCCCCACTCCGGAACCTTCTAGAACCTTCCCGGTACAATACCGAAAAATCCCGAACATTTTCCGGTGGCCAAAATAGGACTTCCCATATATAAATCTTTACCTCCGGACCATTCCGGAACTCCTCGTGACGTCCGGGATCTCATCCGGGACTCCGAACAACATTCGGTAACCACATACAAACTTCCTTTATAACCCTAGCGTCATCGAACCTTAAGTGTGTAGACCCTACGGGTTCGGGAGACATGTAGACATGACCGAGACGTTCTCCGGTCAATAACCAACAGCGGGATCTGGATACCCATGATGGCTCCCACATGTTCCACGATGATCTCATCGGATGAACCACGATGTCAAGGACTTAATCAATCCCGTATTCAATTCCCTTTGTCTATCGGTATGTTACTTGCCCGAGATTCGATCGTCGGTATCCAATACCTTGTTCAATCTCGTTACCGGCAAGTCACTTTACTCGTTCCGTAACACATCATCCCGTGATCAACTCCTTGGTCACATTGCGCATATGATGATGTCCTACCGAGTGGGCCCAGAGATACCTCTCCGTTTACACGGAGTGACAAATCCCAGTCTCGATCCGCATAAAACAATAGATACTTTCGGAGATACCTGTAGTGCACCTTTATAGTCACCCAGTTACGTTGTGACGTTTGATACACCCAAAGCACTCCTACGGTATCCAGGAGTTACACGCTCTCATGGTCGAAGGAAGAGATACTTGACATTGGCAAAGCTCTAGCAAATGAACTACACGATCTTTTGTGCTAGTCTTAGGATTGGGTCTTGTCCATCACATCATTCTCCTAATGATGTGATCCCGTTATCAACGACATCCAATGTCCATAGCCAGGAAACCATGACTATCTGTTGATCACAACGAGCTAGTCAACTAGAGGCTCACTAGGGACATATTGTGGTCTATGTATTCACACGTGTATTACGATTTCCGGATAATACAGTTATAGCATGAATAAAAGACAATTATCATGAACGAGGAAATATAATAATAATACTTTTATTATTGCCTCTAGGGCATATTTCCAACATGCGTGCCTTAGATCCACGTTCTCGTGGTTGCAACTTGGTGACAACCTAAGGCAAGCATGTTTACAAGCCTTTTTGTCTCACTGAAGCACCTCTTGTTGCTGTTTGTAGAATTGTTCTGTGATGTCTTCTTGAAGAAGAAACTTGATCCTGATAGTCTGCAGCTATGCTGGGTTGAGAATAAAGAATGTCACAAATCGAATGCTTTTCTCGCGTTGTACATAGCTTTCTAGCGTCAGTGACTTCAAACGAACGTCGTGATAGTGCTTACAAGAACAGTCGTTCGTAAGACTTTCTTCATTAGAGGCTCTTCCCTAAATAAACATGAAGATTTGAAATGGTTAAGCTCCATAAAGAGTGATTATGTTGGGAGAGCAAGTGAAGGAATAATTCTATAGCCTCTGTTGTGATAAAAGCTATTTTTTTAGTTTTGTCTACACCCAAATGTGCCTAATACTGGTCCATGACTATATACAACTTTGTCCATTACATACAAATGTAAGTGACATTTTTTATGAATGGAGTTCTACACCATCCATGGTATGTGTTCACAATTTGTGTGAGAAGGATCACCTTGATATACAAGTTCTCCAAGCTTCGGAAGTGTTCCACCAAGGCAAAGACTGTGTGCAGGTCACAATCCATGCTGATAGACAATGTCTTGATGGAATGAACCGCTGTGGATGTGCTGACTGTCGACAAACACTTCATATAGAATAAAACATAATATTAGTAGAATAAAGGTTGGATTACATGGAACTTGTTTGTACCAACGAATGGAGGTGAAATTATTGTTGAAAGTCAGTACCTGAATAATTATACGGTCATTTGCGATGCTGGATTCACAGAAAATATCAAATAATTTGCCCATGACCTGTAGTTTAGGTGCAGAGGTGATAACTATCCGCAAGTTCTTGCTATGACCATCACAAAGCAACCGTTGAAGTGACGAGGCATCCTCTATAATAACTTTCCCATAGTAACTAGGAATGGCAATCGTTATAAGGTTAGGTGTGTTTATTCTGATGCAATGGTGCCTGACTATCCAAACAAGCAGCAGAGACTCAAGTGTAGGAGAAGTAGAGCTGATGATGCTTTGTAATGAGACGTCTGATACATCAACATCTACAGCGAGAGTCTCCTGAGCAGTGGTAATTTAAGCGCCCGTACATAATTGTCTGGTAACTTGCAAAGAGAAAAAGCGTTGGTTTGGAGAGAGAAGGAAATCTGAGGGTTGAATGCCGATGGTGATGGCATCAGCAAAGGGCATGAGAATGGCACTATGTCATGTTGTCTTAAACATGGTGGGAATAGGTAGTAAAACTCGAGCACCTGGAGATTGTTCAGTCTTGGGGATCGCTCCTCTGAATCTCGACCGCCACAAGATCTCTGTCTTTCATCTTTTTAATGATGGAGAAATAGTTCATAGGGAGACCATATCTCAGCTGTCCACGATTACCATGGAGCGCGTCCGCAAATGCTATTTCAGAACGCAGCTCTATCGATATCCTATCGGTAAAGTTGTCAGTCTTCCGGAATCCATTCTGTCCGGCCATGCTGGCTCGGTTAGCCACATCTCTATCTCGGCGTGCTACCTACAGTGCAGACCCTCCATCGTTGATGCCTGGCTCCGATCCTGGAAGCTGAAGAATATCGAGGTTCTTGAGTTCTACTACCTCTTCCCAGATTTCTGACCCAAGAGGTAACACTACTGGATCTATGCACTTCAACTACGCCCTCGGCACCGGAGTACGGGTTTCGGTTTTCCTCCTCTCTCGACACTGTCGGCTTTGCTCTTTGCCAAATACCAGACAATTACGTAGGGACGCTTAACCTACCACTGGTGAAAAGGCTCTCGCTTATGGAGGTTGATATATCAGACGCCTCGCTGCAAAGCATAATCCACTCTAGTTGCCCTGCACTCGAGTCTCTCCTGCTTGTTTGCAATAGAGGAGGTCGTCGCGTCACAATAAACTCGTCTAACCTTGTAAGCATTGGCATTTGTTGTCCACAAGGAGAACTCATTATCGAGGACGCCCCTTCGCTTCGACGGTTGATTGTTGATTGTCTAGTCTACGACTGTTCAATAACCATTGTCTCTGCACCTAAACTGGAGACGTTGGGTGAATTCGTGTTCGTGTCTCCCTCGATGTGTCTTGAGGTACTGACTTTCCTTCATACTGGAACAGAGCTGCACTTGTTCCGATGTTTGTTCTATTAATTTGATGGTCTATGTTCTATTCTTCATGCAGAGCCAGGACTTGGAGGTAACCGGTGTTTCTGCGTCTGAACCCTATCCATGTCGTCTCACGTGTCTTGAGGTATTGGTTTTCAAGATACTTCCAGCTTCACTTTGTTTGTGAGGAAACAAGTTTTATTTCATCCAACCTTTATTCTATTAGTTTTGTGATCCATCTTCTGTTAATTTTCATCAAGGGTTTGGAGGCAGTCATTCTAACAACAATGCGTCAATCTGTCAAGACCTTGCTTATCTACATGTTTTATAAAGTGGACATCGTCGTTGAATTGCTGCAATGCTTTCCAAAACTGGAGAACTTGTTTGTCGAGGTGATGATCTTTAGAAATATGCATACTGTAGTACTCGTTCCATTTTAAAATGCTTGTCTTAATTTTGACTAGAATTGATGCACCCGTATGTACACATGATTTATTGTTGGATACATCCATATCTAGAGAAGTCTATGTCAAACTTTTTGTTACAGAGGTGGTAGAACTAATTGTTTCATTTGGTTTTTCGATGTTCTGTATCTCTTTTTATTGTTGTTAAGTATTTTCAACCTTTCATGCTTATTTTTAGGGAGGGTTGTTTTGTCGTGGTGAAAAAAACAAATGGCATCTTAAGCAGCGGCAGTTTCTCAAACATCACGACGTTTGTCTGAAGACAACATCGTTGGAACATTATGTTCACTCCGGAAGTTGTGTTGAATTTGCGACGTTCTTTGTTCTAAGTGCAAAGGATCTGGAGACCATCACCATTAAGTTTATCTCCCCTCCCGTAGAGTTCACGGGAGTATTTTACTAAGAGCAACAAAGGGTTCTGGAGTGGCATCGAAGGGCTTCTAAATGCGTTCGTCTTAGATTATCATCAAGTTGCAGCCACGTGCGTTCGCTTTTAAGAAACATGAGTGTTGAATACCTGGATTTGACTGTTCCGTTCAGGCGTGGATGCTGAAAGCAGGTCAGGTGTTAGTTGTTCAGGTGTATCGAGTTATTGGTTGTTGTGTTCTATAATTTGAGCTTGGGTTTTATGTACACTTTATCGAACAACCTTGTAGTCTTTGCACTGTGTGTACGATTGTCTATTTTTGTGTTGCGTGCCGCCATGAAGGAGCTCCCAACCGCTAAAATCTATCTAGTTTTGTATTTTTGAGTTGATGCTACAACATGTCATGGTTCCCGGACATGTGGAAATGTGCGAGAAAACGTGTGCCTCTTTCTCTGTAGTTAAGGAGTGACCTCTCCATTTTCGGTAATAGAGGCACGACCGTTCGTACTTTTATCTACTGTTGTGTCAAATGTGGGGTTTTCCGGCTTCGTATGGCCCAAAGGACTATAAAATGCTATGCCAAGGTTAAAAGACATAAAGTAGATTTATTTTTTCAGTGGAGAGATGCGCCATGTATGTGTAATTGTTCCTATGTTGTATGTACGACAGTGCCTCTCGTATGTACCTGTCATGCACACAATGCATGCACAACCGTGCCTGTGTTGCAGTTAGAGCAGTGCTTCTCATATGTACCTGCCATACGCACAGAGGAGCTGTAGTTGAGCCTTGCACTGATGCAGCTGCAGTCGAGCCCTTTCACTGTTTCTACTCCTCATATTGTGGTTATAAAAACGGCCTTCGAACTGTGCGTAAAGCATAATCATGTCTCTCCGGGCTGCACGGATGTGCCTACCCTTGCGAATGGTTCAACGAAATCATTTTGAAGACGAAGACAACATAACGTGACTCTTCGCGATACCACGCCCTGACTTCCTAGGACTCACGGCCGTGGGAAGAATATACCACGGCACCGTGTCTCGAACAGGCCATTCTGTGCCTCACCGAGTAAATAGCGAGTGTTGATATCTGAAACCATTCCGCTGGGTTTCTGCAATTAAAGAAACGAACGTGACTGTAGGTAATACCAAACTGTGCCTTTGTGGGCTTAATTCCCATGCCTCTCCATTTGATCGAGTCGACGAAATCATTCGTAACACAAACACAGGCGAGCGTGACTCTATATAATACCACACCATGCCTGTGACCCTTAACATTCAAACACAGGCATCCACGACCGTCCATGCTAGCGTGAGTCCACAAGTCATGCGGCTACTTGGTACAGGACCGTGGCTGTAGAGAGTTCACGACCGCACTTTTAAAAATAACTCGAATATGCACGAGTGTGCAAATCATATATTAAAGAAGAAATGCAAAGAAGGCCTCCACCACAATACGACTGTGCTTTTAAGAACAATGTCTCTCGAATGGGTCATTGTGTCCCTCCACCAGTGTCAATATAAACTCCTCCCCACATCGCTCACCCTTTCCCAGCCACTCCATCAGCCGCTGATAACCCACAAGTATAGGGGATCAATTGTAGCCTCTTTTGATAAGTAAGAGTGTCGACCCAACAAGGATCTAAAGGTAGAACAAATATTCCCTCAAGTTCTATCGACCACCGATACAACTCTACGCACGCTTAACATTCGCTTTACCTAGAACAAATATGAAACTAGAAGTACTTTGTAGGTGTTGTTGGATAGGTTTGCAAGATAATAAAGAGCGCGTAAATAAAAAGTAGGGGCTGTTTAGATGAAGACACAACTAAGTTAGTTTTAGTAGAAAGCTTGTTGTCACACAAGAAAGTTATTTGTCCCTAGGCAATCGATAACTAGACCGGTAATCACTATTACAATTTTATTTGAGGGAGAGGCATAAGCTAACATACTTTCTCTTCTTGTATCATATGCACTTATGATTGGAACTCTAGCAAGCATCCGCAACTACTAAAGATCATTAAGGTAAAACCCAACGATAGCATTATAAGGCATCAAGTCCTCTTTATTCCCATATGCAAACAACCTACTTACTCGGGTCTGTGTTTCTATCACTCACGCCACCCACCTTAAGAAAATTATGAACATATTACAAACCCTACAGCGGGGATCCCTCACGCTTGCACGACAAGGAGAGCACCATAGGACAACACCAATAATAAAACATGCAACTCAAACCAATCACGATCATCAATTAACCCATAGGACAAAACAGATCTACTCAAACATCATAGGATAGCCATACATCACTGGGAAATAATATATAGCGTTGAGCACCATGTTTAATTATATATTACAGCAGGTAAAAGAGGGGTTACACCGCTGCATAGAGGGGGGAAGAGTTGGCAATGATGGCGGTGAAGTTGTTGGTGTAGATTGCGGTGATGATGATGGCCTCGGCAGCGTTCCGGCGCCACCGGGAGAGAGGGGGAGAGGGCCCCCCTTCTTCTTCTTCCTTGACCTTCCCCTAGATGGGAGAAGGGTTTCCCCTCTGGTCCATGGCCTCCATGGCAAGCCCCTCCGAGATTGGATCTGTCTCTCTCTCTCTCTACCTTTGTTTGTGCGTTACAGATTCTACCCTTTCACTGTTTCTTAAATTCCCGGAGATCCTTAACTCCGATTGGGCTGAATTTTGGACACGATTTTTATACGGATATTAGCTTTCTTGTGGCGAAAGAAGGGCACCAACCGCCTTACAGGGTGGCCACGAGGATCAGGGGCGCGCCTGTCCCCCTGGGGCATGCCCCTGCCTCGTGGGCCCCTCGAGCATCGTCTCGCGTTGATTTCACTTCCCAAAATTCACATATATTCCAAAAAAAATCTCCATCAGTTTTTATCCCGTTTGAACTCCGTTTGATATGGATTTTCTGCGAAACAAAAAACATGCAACAAACAGGAACTGGCACTGGGCACTGGATCAATATGTTAGTCCCAAAAATAGTATAAAAAGTTGCCAAAAGTATATGAAAGTTGTATAATATCGGCATGGAACAATCAAAAATCATAGATACGACGGAGACGTATCAGCATCCCCAAGCTTAATTCCTGCTCGTCCTCGAGTAGGTAAATGATAAAAAAGATAATTTTTGATGTGGAATGCTACCTAGCATAATCTTTATCATGTAATCTAATCATGGCATGAATATTAAGACACAAGTGATTCAAAGCAATAGTCTATCATTTGACATTAAGACAATAATACTTCAAGCATACTAATAAAGCAATCATGTCTTTTCAAACTAACATCGCCAAAGAAAGTTATCCCTACAAAATCATATGGTCTCGCTATGCTCCATCTTCACCACACAACATATTCAAATCATGCACAACCCCGATGACAAGCCAAGCAATTGTTTCATACTTTTGACGTTCTCAAACCTCTTCAACTTTCACGCAATACATGAGCGTGAGCCATGGAGATAGCACTATAGGTGGAATAGAATATGATGTTGGAGGTTGTGTGGAGAAGACAAAAAGGAAGAAAGTCTCACATCAACACGGGTAATCAATGGGCTATGGAGATGCCCATCAATTTATGTCAATGCGAGGAGTAGGGATTGCCATGCAACGGATGCACTAGAGCTATAAGTGTATGAGAGCTCAAACTGAAACTAAGTGGGTGTGCATCCAACTTGCTTGCTCATGAATACCTAGGGCACTTGAGGAAGCCCATCGTTGGAATATACAAGCCAAGTTCTATAATGAAAATTCCCACTAGTATATGAAAGTGATAACTCAAGAGACTCTCTATATGAAGAACATGGCGCTACTCTAAAGCACAAGTGTGGAAAAAGGATAGTAACACTGTCCCTTCTTTTTTTTCTTTTTTGTAGGCTTCTTTGGCCTCTATCTTTTTTTGGGGCTTCTTTGGCCACTTTTATTTTGATCATGGGACAATGTTCTAATAATGATGATCATCACACTTTTATTTACTTACAACTCAATATTTCAACTTCATACTAGAACAAAATATGACTCTATATGAATGCCTCCGACGGTGTACCAGGATGTGCAATGATCTAGCGTAGCAATGACATCAAAAAAATGGACAAGTCATGAAAACATCATGCTAGCTATCTTACGATCATGCAAAGCAATATGACAATGATGCTCAAGTCATGTATATGAATATGATGGAAGTTGCATGGCAATATATCTCGGAATGGCTATGTAAATGCCATGATAGGTAGGTGATGTCTACAACACAACCTTATTCTTGTAGACGTTGTTGGGCCTCCAAGTGCAGAGGTTTGTAGGACAGTAGCAAATTTCCCTCAAGTGGATGACCTAAGGTTTATCAATCCGTGGGAGGCGTAGGATGAACATGGTCTCTCTCAAGCAACCCTGGAATCAAATAGCAAAGAGTCTCTTGTGTCCCCAACACACCCCATACAATGGTAAATTGTCTAGGTGCACTAGTTCGGCGAAGACATGGTGATACAAGCGCAATATGGATAGTAGATACAGGTTTTTGTAATCTGAAAATATAAAAACAGCAAGGTAACTAATGATAAAAGTGAGCACAAATGGTATTGCAATGCTAGGAAACAAGGCCCAGGGTTCATACTTTCACTAGTGCAAGTTCTTTCAACAATAATAACATAATTGGATCATATAACTATCCCTCAAGATGCAACAAAGAGTCACTCCAAAGTCACTAATAGCGGAGAACAAACGAAGAGATTATGGTAGGGTACGAAACCACCTCAAAGTTATCCTTTCTGATCGATCTATTCAAGAGTCCGTAGTAAAATAACACGAAGCTATTCTTTCCGTTCAATCTATCATAGAGTTCATACTAGAATAACACCTTAAGACACAAATCAACCAAAACCCTAATGTCACCTAGATACTCCAATGTCACCTCAAGTATCTGTGGGTATGATTATACGATATGCATCACACAATCACAGATTCATCTATTCAACCAACAAAAAGAACTTCAAAGAGTGCCCCAAAGTTTCAACCAGAGAGTCAAGACGAAAACGTGTGCCAACCCCAATGCATAAGTTCACGAGGTCATGGAACTCGCAAGTTGATCACCAAAACATACATCAAGTGGATCACATGATATCCCATTGTCACCATAGATAAGCACATGCAAGACATACATCAAGTGTTCTCAAATCCTTAAAGACTCAATCCGATAAGATAACTTCAAAGGGAAAACTCAATCCATTAGAAGAGAGTAGAGGGAGAGAAATATCATAAGATCCAACTATAATAGCAAAGCTCGCGATACATCAAGATCGTGCCAACTCAAGATCACGAGAGAGAGAGAGAGAGAGAGATCAAACACATAGCTACTGGTATATACCCTCAGCCCCGAGGGTGGAATACTCCCTCCTCATCATGGAGAGCGTCGGGGTGATGAAGACGGCCACCAGAGAGGGATTCCCGCCCCTCCGGCAGGGTGCCAGAACGGGTCTAGATTGGTTTTCGGTGGCTACGGAGGCTTCTGGCAGCGGAACTCCCAATCTATTCTGCTCCTCGATGTTTTTAGGGTATATGGACATATATAGGCGAAAGAAGTCGGTCGGGTGAGCCACGAGGGGCCCACGAGCGGGGGGGGGGGGGCGCACCCAGGGGGCAGGCACGCCTCCCTGCCTCGTGGCCACCTCGAAGCTTCCCTGACGTCTACTCCAAGTCTCCTGGATTGCTTCTGTTCCAAAAATAACTCTCCCAAAGGTTTCATTCCATTTGGACTCCGTTTGATATTCCTTTTCTTCGAAACACTGAAATAGGCAAGAAATAACAATTTGGGCTGGGCCTCCGGTTAATAGGTTAGTCCCAAAAATAATATAAAAGTGTATAATAAAGCCCATAAACATCCCAAACAAATAATATAATAGCATGCAACAATAACAAATTATAGATACGTTGGAGATGTATCAAGCATCCCCAAGCTTAATTCCTGCTCGTCCTCGAGTAGGTAAATGATAAAAACAGAATGTTGATGTGGAATGCTACCTAACATATTTATCCATGTAATTCTCTTTATTGTGGCAATAATATTCAGATCCATAAGATTCAAGACAAAAGTTTAATATTGACATAAAAATAATAATATTTCAAGCATACTAACCAATCAATTATGTCTTCTGAAAATAACATGGCCAAAGAAAGCTATCCCTACAAAATCATATAGTCTGGCTATGCTCCATCTTCATCACACAAAATATTTAAATCATGCACAACCTCGATGACAAGCCAAGCAATTGTTTCACACTTTTTATGTTCTCAAACTTTTTCAATCTTCACGCAATACATGAGCGTGAGCCATGGACATAGCATTATAGGTGGAATAGAATGGTGGTTGTGGAGAAGACAAAAGGAGAAGATAGTCTCACATCAACTAGGCGTATCAATGGGCTATGGAGATGCCCATCAATATATATCAATGTGAGTGAGTAGGGATTGCCATGAAACGGGTGCACTAGAGCTATAAGTGTATGAAAGCTCAAAAGGAAACTAAGTGGGTGTGCATCCAACTCGCTTGCTCACGAAGACCTTGGGCATTTTGAGGAAGCCCATCATTGGAATACACAAGCCAAGTTCTATAATGAAAGATTCCCACTAGTATATGAAAGTGACAACATAGGAGACTCTCTATCATGAAGATCATGGTGCTACTTTGAAGCACAAGTGTGGTAAAAGGATAGTAGCATTGCCCCTTCTCTCTTTTTCTCTCATTTTTTTAATTTTTTAATTTTTTAATTTGGGCCTTTCTCTTTTTTTCTTTTTGGCCTTTTTTCTCTTTTTTTTTTAAATTTTTTGTTCGGAGTCTCATCCCGACTTGTGGGGGAATCGTAGTCTCCATCATCCTTTCCTCACTGGGACAATGCTCTAATAATGATGATCATCACACTTTTATTTACTTACAACTCAAGAATTACAACTCGATACTTAGAACCAAATATGACTATATATGAATACCTCCGGCAGTGTACCAGGATGTGTAATGAATCAAGAGTGACATGTATGAAAGAATTATGAAAGGTGGCTTTGCCACAAATATGATGTCAACTACATGATCATGCTACGCAATATGACAATGATGGAGCGTGTCATGATAAAATAGAACAGTGGAAAGTTGCATGGCAATATATCTCAGAATGGCTATGGAAATGCCATAATAGGTAGGTATGGTGGCTGTTTTGAGGAAGGTAAATGGTGGGTTTATGGTACCGGCGAAAGTTGCGTGGTACTAGAGAGCTAGCAATGGTGGAAGGGTGAGAGTGTGTATAATCCATGGAATCAACATTGGTCATAAAGAACTCACATACTTATTGCAAAAATTTCTTAGTTATCAAAACAAAGTACTACACGCATGCTCCTAGGGGGATAGATTGGTAGGAAAAGACCATCGCTCGTCCCCGACCACCACTCATAAGGAAGACAATCAATAAATAAATAATGCTCCGACTTCATCACATAACGGTTCACCATACGTGCATGCTACGAGAATCACAAACTTTAACACAAGTATCTCTCAAATTCACAACTACTCAACTAGCATGACTCTAATATCGCCATCTTCATATCTCAAAACAATCATCAAGTATCAAACTTCTCATAGTATTCAATGCACTTTATATGAAAGTTTTTATTATATCCCTCTTGGATGCCTATCATATTAGGACTAAATTCATAACCAAAGCAAACTACCATGCTGTTCAAAAAGACTCTCAAAATAATTATAAGTGAAGCATGCGAGTTCATCTATTTCTTCAAAATAAAACCACTGTCGTGCTCTAAAAAGATATAAGTGAAGCACTAGAGCAAATGACAAACTACTCCGAAAGATATAAGTGAAGATCAATGAGTAGTCGAATAATTATGCAACTATGTGAAGACTCTCTAACATTTAACAATTTCAGATATTGGTATTTTATTCAAAGAAAAAGCAAAACAAAAACAAAATAAAATGATGCTCCAAGCAAAACACATATCATGCGGTGAATAAAAATATAGCTCCAAGTAAAGTTACCAATGAATGAAGACGAAAGAGGGGATGTCTTCTGGGGTATCCCCAATCTTAGGCTCTTGCCACTCCTTATTCCATAGTCCATCAAATCTTTACCCAAAACTTGAAAACTTCACAACACAAAACTTAACAGAAAACTCATAAGGTCCGTTAGTAAAGAAAATAAATCACCACTTTTGTTACTGTTGTGAACTCATTCTAAATTCATAATGGTGTAATATCTACTGTATTCCAACTCAACTATGGTTCATACCATCCGATACTACTCATAGATTCATCAAAATAAGCAAACAACACATAGAAAACAGAATCTGTCAAAAACAGAACAGTCTATAGTAATCTGGATCAAACGTATACTTCTAGAACCCCAAAAATTCTAAAATAAATTTCTGGACGTGAGGAATTTATCTCTTAATCATCTTAAAAAAGTAATTAACTAAATATCCCTCTCCAATAAAAAATGGAAGCAAATCTCGTGAGCGCTAAAGTTTCCCCAAGTCTTCCCAAAGGTTCTACTTGGCACAAACACTAATTAAAAGCATAAAACCACATATACACAAAGGCTATATGAATTATTTATTACTAAACAGAATCAAAAAGCAAGAAATAAAAATAAAACTGGGTTTCCTCCCAACAAGCGCTATCGTTTAATGCCCCTAGCTAGGCATGACGATTTCAATGATGCTTACATAAAAGATAAGATTGTAACATAAAGAGAGCATCATGAAGAATATGACTAGCACATTTATGTCTAACCCACTTCCTATGCATATGGATTTTGTGAACAAGCAACTTACGGTAACAATAATCAACTAGCATAGGAAGGCAAAACAAGCATAACTTCAGAACTTTAAGCACATAGAGAGGAAACTTGATATTATTGCAATTCCTAGAAGCATATGTTCCTCCCTCATAATAATTTTCAGTAGCATCATGAATTAATTCAACAATATAACTATCACATAAAGCAATCTTTTCATGATCTACAAGCATAGAAAATTTACTACTCTCCACATAGGCAAAATTCTTCTCATTCAGAATAGTGGAAGTATCATAAGAAACTCGAATACTACAAATTGTTTCCACATTAAAAGAGTAATATTCAGGAAAAGGGTAATCATAATCATGAAAAGTTTTATTAATATAATCATCACTACTTTTTATAGCATAAGTATCATCACAATAATCATCATAAGTAGCAACTTTGTTCTCATCATAATCGATTGAAACCTCTTCCAAGATAGTGGAATCATTACTAAATAAAGTCATGACCTCTGTCGGTGTCAAAACCGGCGGATCTCGGGTAGGGGGTCCCGAACTGTGCGTCTAGGCCGGATGGTAACAGGAGGCAGGGGACACGATGTTTTACCCAGGTTCGAGCCCTCTTGATGGAGGTAAAACCCTACGTCCTGCTTGATTGATATTGATGATATGGGTAGTACAAGAGTAGATCTACCACTAGATCAGAGAGGCTAAACCCTAGAAGCTAGCCTATGGTATGATTGTTTTTCGTCCTACGGACTAAGACCCTCCGGTTTATATAGACACGGAGAGGGCTAGGGTTACACAGAGTCGGTTACAATGGTAGGAGATCTACATATCCGTATCACCAAGTTTGCCTTCCACACCAAGGAAAGTCCCTTCCGGACACGGGATGAAGTCTTCAATCTTGTATCTTCATAGTCCAGGAGTCCGGCCGAAGGTATAGTCCAGCTATCCGAACACCCCCTAATCCAGGACTCCCTCAGTAGCCCCTGAACCAGGCTTCAATGACGACGAGTCCGGCGTGCAGATTGTCTTCGGCATTGCAAGGCGGGTTCCTCCTCCAAGTACTTCATAGAAGATTTTGAACACAAAGGTAGTGTTCGGCTCTGCAAAATAAGTTTCCACATATTGCCATAGAGAGAATAATATTTACACAAATCTAATCTGCTGACGTATTTCGTAGCGTGACATCACACTACGGCCAAGTATTTATTCAAATCGTTTTACTGTTCCACCTCAGCGCGTTTAGCAAGGCGGTTTTCTTGGCACGTCTTGTCAAAGCAGAGATCGTGTCCCCTTATTCCGGGATTCTCATCAATACGGGTGTGGGTAACCCAACCGCGCCATTGACTATGGCGCTTGGGAGATAAGCGAGTTTTACCAGGCTGGTGGGGGCGCATAGTCGCGTCCATCCATATAAGGGGATAAGGATCCACCTTTTCATCCACATCTTCTTCCTCCATTGCCTATCCATTTCCACGCACTCGAGCTCCAGCGCCCAAGTCCGCACACCCCACCTTAACCTTCTCCAGTCATGTCCGGAGCGGGAGGCAATTGGATGGTCTCCTCCATCACGGAGGGACACATCAAAAAGCTGAGGAAGGCCAGATACTTGTCTAACGACATTGCGCATCGGCTTCCCGAAGAGGGGCAGCTCATCCCCACCCTAGGCCCCATGAGAGGGTGGTGTTCCTCCCCCATTTCCTCCGCGGACTGGGCTTCCCTCTCCACCCATTTGTCCGGGGGCTCATGTTCTACTATGGCCTGGATTTCCATGATCTGTTCGCGAACTTTGTCCTCAATATCTCGGCGTTTATCATCGTGTGCGAGGCTTTCTTCTACATCCGCCCCCATTTTGGCCTATGGCTCAAGACTTTCAATGTCAAGCTGAAGGTGGTGCATGGCACCCAGGCGGAGTGCGGAGGCGCCATGGTGGGCAAGATGCCCAACGTCCTATGGCTCGAGGGCTCCTTCATGGAGTTACTAAAGGGGTGGCAATCGGGGTGGTTTTACATCACCGAGCCACGCGACCCTGAATGGGTCGCAGCCCCCGAGTTCCGATCTGGACCCCTACGCGGCTCACCTCCTGGAAAGAGACGGGCCTGTGGTGGGGTAAAAAAGGAGAGCTGACCGGACTCCAAACATGCGTCCAAACCCTGGTGGACAAGAAGCTCAAACTTGTCAACGTAGTCCAGGTTATGCTCATCCGCCGGATCCTCCCGTGTCAACAACGGGCTTTCATCCTGTGGGAGTTCGACCCGGCTCTTCGACATGACGTACGCAGATGCCTGGAAGGTGCTTTTCAAGGGTGTCGAGGCCCCCGCATCCGCTACCGAGGATCGCGGATTCAGCACGCTGCGTCACGCTCGTGCAGTGAGCTGTCTTTACCTTTTACAGGGTATTAGTTTTTCATAGTTTGACTCCATGCGGGATCTAAGCTCCCTTACCTTTGACAGGATTGGCAGGAGACGTTCGGACAGATCAACTGTCCGGCTCCTTTGCCTGAAGGCCCAGCGGACGCTCACTTGGCGAGGCTGCTGGTTTCGGCACCCTATGTGGTGCCGGAGAAGAAGGCCAAGAAGGCCACGTGGACTCAAAAGAGCGCCCGGCGCCAGGAGGTGTCGGATTCATCATCCGACGATTCCAAGGCGCACTCCTCCCGTGAAGACGAGGAGGAGGAAGAAGAGACCTCTCCCCCTCCAGCGGGGGAAGGGAAGAAAAGGAAGGCCGCCCCAACCGGGGAGGCCGAAGGGTCCAAGAAGGGGAAGACCCTTCCTCCGGACTACTCCACCAACGCCGACGATGGCGAAGAGGAGTGGCCGCACAGGGCCAAGCCCCTGGCGAGATCGTAAGTATTTGGACACCAGAGCGATTCATAGTGTTCCTTTCTTGCACAGCTCCTCCTTACGCCGAATATGATTGTGCAGTCCGCCCAAGGCCGGGCTCGACGAGTCGTCGAGCGGCTCCCTGGATTCGTCGGATGTGAATTCGCTTCCGACGGCTTCCTCCCCCCACCCTACGGACGGCGCCGAGGTGGAATCCCAACAGGTTACAAGCCAGGAGGAGGTGGTCCTGGAGGCGCCGCAAGGCAACCTCCCGGACTCCAGGCGTAAAGGGGATAGAACCCCCAAGGCTCCAAGTCCGGCCTTGAGCCGGACACCGCGTTGGAACCTTCAGCGGTTCCGGACTCCAGTAGGCGGCCTCCTTCCAAGAGGAGCAAGCTTACCGAGCCGGTGACCTCCGTCCAACCGGAGGCACCGGACAATTTGCTGGAGACGCTTAACGGCGCCTCCATCAACGAGGAGCACCGCACTATTATGAGTGCGGTGATCCAGAAGGTTCAGTCCGCCAAGAGCGGCGGACTGACTGAAGCCTGTGCCAGCCTTCTAATAGGCTTTGAGGTAAGTAAAGAATATGTAAAAATATTACCGCATAGACAGTAGCCCCTGATGCTCTGTTCGGTGTTCGGAAAGAAAAGCCGAATAGAGGATCTAATAACATTCGCAAGAGTCTAACATAATCAAGTCAATATGCGTATGCAGGCTTCGCTGCTGGCCTCCGCCGCACTGACTGCGGAGGTGGATACGCTGAAGCAAAACCTCGCGTGGTTCAAGAATGAGCTCAGCCATGCCAAGAGGCAACTCGAGGAGAAGGAAGGTAAGTAATACCTTGCGCAAGTATATAGAGAAGATGTGGTTGCAAAAAATGACAGGATAAACGTGCTATTATAGGGGCTACGACCGAGGTGGCAACCCTTAAGAAAGCGCTGTCTGAGACCGAAAACAGAGCGGCCGCGGAGCGTACAGAGAGAGGGAAGCAGGAGGCGCGAGTGGAGGAGGTGCAGAAAGAGCTCCAGGCTCTCGTGAAAAAACACGAGAGTTTGGAGCTTGACTCGAAGACGCAAGCGTTCGAGCTTGCGGCAGCCCTCGAAAACGCGAAGTCTGCCATGGCCGAAGCCCAGAAAGCCCTCCAAGAAATTGGAGATATGAAGAAGATAGCGGCGGATAAGGCATTCATTATGCAAATCAAGCACGTGAAAGTGAATTACTTGTTACTTACCCAAGTCCGGAGCTCTCCAGGAGCATTCATAGATTTGCCCCGTAGTGCGTCTGATGCCGCCGCCTACTACCGAGCCGAGGAGGGGAGCTCGACGGAGAAGGTGTTCTGGTCTCAGTATGCTGAGGCCGGACACCTGGTGCCTTTGACTGACCAGCTGAAGCAAATGGTCGAGCTCCACAAGGTGGCCGAACAGGCCATAAAGGGCCTCATAGTTCGGCTTTGGCCTAGATAGGCTCTGCCTAGGAGCTACTTCAGGCTGGTGAGGCGGCTGGTGGATGCCTGTCCACGGCTTGAAGTAATCAAGCGCTGCGTCTGCATCGAAGGTGCCCGTAGGGCGCTTGCCCGTGCTAAAGTGCACTGGGCAAGATGGATGCAGAGAAGCTGGTGAAGGACGGGCCGCCGCCGGGCAAGGAGCATCGCGTCCGGGAAGCGTATTATGAGGGCGTCCTGAAAGGTGCCCGCCTTATAGCGGATGAATGCTCCAAAGATGTAATTTTTGAGTAAACTCGCATTTGTGATCATGTACACTGAAAACTTGTTCATATGCGCTAAGCAACACTTTTGAATTTAAAATATTACCTTCTGTGCGGCTGTTTATCAAATTTGAGAGATGGCGAGTCGTCGGCTTCTACCCCCATGCCACGAGTGTTGGGGTGTTCGGGATAAACATGAGTGCTCTTTTTCCCATTCTTGGGTCCTTCGAGGGAGGCGCTCAATACAACGAACAAGGCAATCGGACTATAATGCTTGAACACTCTCACTTAGCCATAGAATTCTATAATTTTAAATTTTGGCGAAGCCCCTAGTGTTCGGAAGACCGAGTTCGGGGCGCTATCCACGCCTAGGCCGGACAAAGCCGACTCCTCGCTCTAAGCGGCATAAGTCTTTAGGGACTCGAAAACCTCTCGAACAGCGACCAGCTCTCGCCTCATCATGACGGTCAGTTTTAGCTTTCTCTACTGAGGTGCTTAGCCCAGCTCAACTGGGGCACAATCGCAGTAGTTCTCCTAGTGCTACCTTAGCCGATATAACGGAATGTAAGGTACCAAAACATAGGAACCGGGCAAACCCAACTATTGACCCAAGACATGATTCGGAGCCGATGCATATAATGCTATAAGTTCGGGGTGCCGCACTTGTGAAAGTGTTCGGACTTCTCACACCGTATTGTGGGGTACTTAAGCCCCTGGCGTATTGGCCGTACCAAAGTGTACGGGTGCAACATGTCATTAATGAACATATATTCGTAAAAAAGGTAATGCAATAATAGACGGAAGCTATGCATTGTTTATTTAAAAAAGCTGCGATCAAAGCAGAACGATACAAATAGTGCAATAAGCAAAAGCCAGACTGGAGAATTGCCTTGAGAGGCTGCTTTGTACTTCCGCTGCGATAGCCGCCGTATGCTCCTCCGTTTGGAGAGAGCGTTCGGTGTTTCCATTGACCGTGATGACTCCTCGAGGGCCTGGCATCTTGAGCTTGAGGTATGCGTAGTGCGGCACCGCATTGAACTTAGCAAATGTGGTTTGCCCGAGCAGTGCGTGATAGCCACTGCGGAATGGGACTATGTCGAAGATTAACTCCTCGCTTCGGAAATTATCCGGAGATGTGAAGACCACTTCAAGTGTAGCTGAGCCTGTATAGTTGGCCTCTACACCTGGTATGACGCCTTTAAAGGTTGTTCTAGTGGGTTTAATCCTCGAGGGATCGATGCCCATTTTCTGCACTATATCCTGGTAAAGCAGGTTCAGGCTACTGTCGCCATCCACAAGGACTCTAGTGAGGTGAAATCCGTCAATAATTGGGTCTAGAACCAATGCGGCGAATCCGCCATGACGGATGCTAGTGGGATGGTCCCTTCGATCAAAAGTGATCGGGCAGGAAGACCATGGGTTGAACTTTGGGGCGACTGGCTCCATCGCGTATACGTCCCTTAGCACACGCTTCCGCTCCCTCTTGGGGACGTGGGTTGCGTATATCATGTTCACCGTTCGCACTTGTGGGGGAAACCCTTTCTGTCCACTATTGTTCGGCGGCCGGGGCTCCTCCTCATCATCGCTATGGAGCCCCTTGTCTCTGCTTTCGGCATTTAACTTGCCTGCCTGCTTGAACACCCAACAATCCCTGTTGGTGTGATTGGCTGGTTTTTCGGGGGTGCCATGTATCTGGCATGAGCGCTCGAGTATTCGGTCCAAACTGGATGGGCCCGGAGTATTTCTTTTGAATGGCTTTTTCCGCTGACCGGGTTTAGAGCCTCTGAATCCGGCATTAACTGTCGTATCCTCAGCATTGTCGCCGTTAATGCGGCGCTTTTGCTTGTTGCGACGCGACCTGCCACTGCTGTCCTTGGTATCCGAATTACCAGGGCTCTTGGTCATGTTATTGCTACGAGCTAGCCAGCTATCTTCTCCCGCGCAAAAGCGAGTCATAAGTGTCGTGAGGGCTGCCATAGATTTCGGCTTTTCCTGTCCTAGGTGCTGTGCAAGCCACTCGTCGCGGATGTTATGCTTGAAGGCTGCTAGGGCCTCTGCGTCCGGACAGTCGACGATTTGATTTTTCTTGGTTAGGAACCGTGTCCAGAATTATCTGGCCGATTCCTCTGGCTGCTGAATTATGTGGCTTAGGTCATCGGCGTCTGGTGGTCGCACATAAGTGCCCTGGAAATTGTCGAGGAATGCGGCTTCCAGGTCCTCCCAACAACCAATTGATTCTGCTGGCAAGCTGTTAAGCCAATGCCGGGCTGGTCCTTTAAGCTTGAGTGGGAGGTATTTGATGGCGTGTAGGTCATCACCGCGGGCCATGTGGATATGAAGGAGATAGTCCTCGATCCATACCGCAGGATCTGTTGTGCCATCATATGATTCGATGTTCATGGGTTTGAAACCCTTGGGGATTTGATGATCCATTACTTCATCTGTGAAGCATAGTGGGTGTGCGGCGCCTCTGTATTGGGCTATGTCACGACGCAGCTCAAACGAGCTTTGTCTACTGTGTTCGGCCCGGCCGGATTTACTGTATACGGCGTGACGAGTACCGTCTCATGCTGTGGGGCGCCCACGTGATCCGTAGATCGATCTTGTTTGCCTTGCCTTGTCCTCCAATATATCTCGCAGGTCTGGTGCATTTTCCCATGCCTTGGTATTTTTTGAGCGGCGCCGGGGTGCGGCTTGAGTGGAGGGCCGAGAGGCCTCTCTGTTTGAATAGTATGAACTCGAACGCCCCAATTAGAGGAGGAAGCACCTAAACCTACATCACCAGCGTATTGAGTGGAGGGGCGTTCGAGTTCATACTCTTCGGCCGCAAGGACTTCAGTCCATCCGTCCGCTAGCAAATCTTGATCAGCTCTAAGTTGTTGTTTTTTTCTTGAGACTGCTCGCCGTGGCCATAAGCCTGCGTTTGAAATGATCTTGTTCGACGGGATCCTCCGGCATGACAAATTCGTCGTCGTCGAGGCTTGCCTCATCTTCGGAGGGAGGCATATAATTATCATCCTCGACCTCTCTGTCTGCCGCTCTCTCATGAGGGCTGGCTTCTCTATCCTCCTGTGCTGAATCTTGCTGGAGGTGGTTGTCTTCAGCACTGTCCGAGGTGTTATTATCTCCCGTGCCGGAATCACCGTTTTTGCTTTGGCGGGATTTAGAGCGGCGCCGCTGACGCCGGTGCTTAGGCTGCTTCTTGGAGGGGTCATCCTCCGCTGTTCCATCGCCATTGCCTTCTTTTGGGGTGTCCACCATGTATATATCATACGACAAGGTGGCTTTCCAGTGCCCTATAGGCGCTGGTTCTTGATCGTCTCCTGCATTGGCGTCCATACCGTCGATTTCTTCGGAGTCGAAGTCTAGCATGTCGGTTAAATCATCGACAGTGGCTACGAAGTAGGTGGGCTTTGAATTTCTTCATCATCCGCGTCCCAACCTTGCTGACCATAGTCCAGCCAGGGCTCTCCTGATAAAGAGAGAGACTTTAGTGAATTCAGAATATCGCCAAAGGGCGAGTGCTGAAAGATGTCCGCGGCGGTGAACTCCATGATCGGCGCCCAATCGGGTTCGATCGGTAGGGGCACGGAGGGCTCGGAGTCAGGAGAGGAGTCCGGCTCCTTGGAGTCACGGGCTTCGTAGAGAATAGGGCTGATGTTCGGCTCGATCGTCGTAGAGATTGCAGCTCCCGAGGCAGTGTCTAACCACCGATCCTCGATTGGTGTGATCGGCTCTGAGCTAGGGGTCGGAGCGGACACAGGTGTGGCCTCCAGGGCACTGTTCGGCGGCAGAGCTAGATCATGCCCATCGTGACAGTGCGGCGCGCTCGGCTGTTGCTTGAATCCGTCGAAGATCAAGTCTCCGCGGATGTCGGCCGTGTAGTTCAAACTTCCAAATCTGACCTGATGGCCAGGGGCGTAGCTTTTGATCTGCTCCAGATGACCAAGCGAATTGGCCCGCAGTGCAAAGCCGCCGAATACGAAGATCTGTCCGGGGCGAAAAGTCTCACCCTGGATCGCATTGCTGTAGATGATCGGAGAGTCCATCGGGCCTAAAAGTGACGACACAGTGGAACTCTCAATGAAAGCACCAATGTCGGTGTCAAAACCGGCGGATCTCGGGTAGGGGGTCCCGAACTATGCGTCTAGGCCAGATGGTAACATGAGGCAGGGGACACGATGTTTTACCTAGGTTCGGGCCCTCTTGATGGAGGTAAAACCCTATGTCCTGCTTGATTGATATTGATGGTATGGGTAGTACAAGAGTAGATCTACCACGAGATCAGAGAGGCTAAACCCTAGAAGCTAGCCTATGGTATGATTGTTTTTCGTCCTACGGACTAAGACCCTCCAGTTTATATAGACACCGGAGAGGGCTAGGGCTACACAGAGTCGGTTACAATGGTAGGAGATCTACATATCCGTATCGCCAAGCTTGCCTTCCACGCCAAGGAAAGTCCCTTCCGGACACGGGACGAAGTCTTCAATCTTGTATCTTCATAGTCCAGGAGTCCGGCCGAAGGTATAGTCCGGCTATCCGGACACCCCCTAATCCAGGACTCCCTCAACCTCTCCAAATCCACTTTCATAATTATCACAATTAGATTCAACATCCTCCAAAATAGTGGGATCATTACTTCCTAAAGTTGACACTCTTCCAAACCCGCTTTCATCAATATAATCATCATAAGTAGGAGGCATGCTATCATCATAACAAATTTGCATATCAAAACTTGAGAGGCTAGAAATATCATCTTCATTAAACATAGTCCCAAGCTTGGGACAAACATTAATTGCAGCAAATATATTCTCAAACATGTCATTCTCATCAAACATAGCATCCCCAAGCTTGGGCCTTTTCATATCATAAGCATAATCACTCTCATCATTAGTAGTATGGATAGCACTAATAGTATAGCAATTAGCATCATCACAATGAGTAATAGGGGTAACGTAATTTGGGAGGGATACCTTTTAACCTTTGCTCCTTCGTCTTTTCCTTTTCTTATTCACATTATGTGTGGGTTCAATCCTCTTTCTGGTGCTCCTTATTGATGAGATTGGTTGATTAGAAGTCTCCTCCTCGTTACCTGATTCATCATAAGAAATAATAGGAGGATATTGGGAAGCCTCTTCCCTTTCATTAGTATTCTCTTCATCCCCTATTTGTTTTCTTTTCTTTATGTAATTGGCAATATAAGGATTTTCAATGCAATTCGCCGCACAGTACATAAAAATTTCTTCTAGATCAATATCAAGGAATTTCTCAAGGTTATATTCTGGAATATGCTTAGTTATACGTTTCATTTCTTCATAACCCAAAAGCAAACTAAGTTCATTATGGTGTGCAAGGGAAATCAAATCATCACAATTTTTGGACACGATACGATCATCGAACAATTTGCATCGGAGATTTAAATGACCATGTTCATTGCAAAGTTCACAAGTATGGTGAAGAATTTTAAATTTTCAGTACAAACATCTAGCCTCTCTTGCAACCACTTAGTTTCCAAATACTTATGCCTCTTGCAAAATCTATCTTCCCTATTTGGTGTGTACTTGCAAACTCTATGCACTCCACAAAAGTTGACATGCGTATAAGAGACATTTTCATCATGACTAGTGCAATCATCATTAGTACTATGGATATTCAAGGAGTTCATACTAACAACATTGAAATCATGCTCATCATTCAAAGATTTAGTGCCAAACATTTTAGAGACTTCTTCTACTAGCATTTGAGCACAATTTTCCTTTCCATCATTCTCACGAAAGATATTAAAAAGAGGAAGCGTATGAGGCAAACTCAATTCCATTTTTTGTAGTTTACTTTTATAAACTAAACTAGTGCTAAAACAAGAAACAAAAAGATTCGATTGCAAGATCTAAAGATATACCTTCAAGCGCTAACCTCCCCGGCAACGGCGCTAGAAAAGAGCTTGATGCCTACTACACAACCTTCTTCTTGTAGACGTTGTTGGGCCTCCAAGTGCAGAGGTTTGTAGGACAGTAGAAAATTTCCCTCAAGTGGATGACCTAAGGTATATCAATCCGTGGGACGCATAGGATGAAGATGGTCTCTCTCAAACAACCCTGCAATCAAATAGCAAAGAGTCTCTTGTGTCCCCGACACACCCAATACAATGGTAAATTGTATAGGTGCACTAGTTCGGCGAAGAGATGGTGATACAAACTCAATATGGATAGTAGATAAAGGTTTTTGTAATCTCAAAATATAAAAACAGCAAGGTAACTAATGATAAAAGTGAGCACAAACGGTATTGCAATGCTAGGAAACAAGGCCTAGGGTTCATACTTTCACTAGTGCAAGTTCTCTCAACAATAATAACATAATTGGATCATATAACTATCCCTCAACATGCAACAAAGAGTCACTCCAAAGTCACTAATAGCGAAGAACAAACGAAGAGATTATGGTAGGGTATGAAACCACCTCAAAGTTATCCTTTCTGATCGATCTATTCAAGAGTCCGTAGTAAAATAACACGAAGCTATTCTTTCTGTTCAATCTATCATAGTGTTCATACTAGAATAACACCTTAAGACACAAATCAACCAAAATCCTAATGTCACCTAGATACTCCAATGTCACCTCAAGTATCCGTGGGTATGATTATACGATATGCATCACACAATCTCAGATTCATCTATTCAACCAACACAAAGAACTTCAAAGAGTGCCCCAAATTTCAACCGGAGAGTCAAGACGAAAACATGTGCCAAGCTCTATGCATAAGTTCACAAGGTCACGGAACTCACAAGTTGATCACCAAAACATACATCAAGTGGATCACATGATATCCCATTGTCACCACAAATAAGCACATGCAAGACAAACATCAAGTGTTCTCAAATCCTTAAAGACTCAATCCGATAAGATACCTTCAAAGGGAAAACTCAATCCATTACAAGAGAGTAGAGGGGGAGAAACATCATAAAATCCAACTATAATAGCAAAGCTCGTGATACATCAAGATCGTGCCAACTCAAGAACACGAGAGAGAGAGAGAGAGAGATCAAACACATAGCTACTGGTACATATCCTCAGCCCCGAGGGTGGACTACTCCCTTCTCATCATGGAGAGCCCCGGGGTGATGAAGATGGCCACCGGAGAAGGATTCCCCCCTCCAACATGGTGCTGGAACGGGTCTAGATTTGTTTTCGGTGGCTACGGAGGCTTCTGGTGGTGGAACTCCCGATCTATTCTGCTCCTCGATGTTTTTAGGGTATATGGACATATATAGGCGAAAGAAGTCTGTCAGGGGAGCCACAAGGGGCCGACGAGGGTGGGGGGCGTGCCTCCCTGCCACGTGACCACCTCGAAGCTTCCCTGACGTCTGCTCCAAGTCTCCTGGATTGCTTCCGTTCCAAAAATAACTCTCCCAAAGGTTTCATTCCGTTTGGACTCCGTTTGATATTCCTTTTCTTCGAAACACTGAAATAGGCAAGAAAACAACAATTTGGGCTGGGCCTCCGGTTAATAGGTTAGTCCCAAAAATAATATAGAAGTGTATAATAGAGCCCATAAACATCCAAAACAGGTAATATAATAGCATGGAACAATAAAAAAATTATAGATACGTTGGAGACCTATCAGTAGGTATGGTGGCTGAGGGAGTCCGGGATTAGGGGTCTCTGGACAGCCGGACTATATCCTTTGGCCAGACTGTTGGACTATGAAGATACAAGATTGAAGACTTCGTCTCGTGTCCGGATGGGACTCTACTTGGTGTGGAAGGCAAGCTAGGCAATACGGATATGTATATCTCCTCCTTTGTAACCGACCTTGTGTAACCCTAGCCCTCTCCGGTGTCTATATAAACCGGAGGGTTTTAGTCCGTAGGACACAATAACATAAAATCATACCATAGGCTAGCTTCTAGGGTTTAGCCTCTCTGATCTCGTGGTAGATCTACTCTTGTACTACCCATATCATCAATATTAATCAAGCAGGACGTATGGTTTTACCTCCATCAAGAGGGCCCGAACCTGGGTAAAACATCGTGTTCCCTGCCTCCTGTTACCATCCGCCTTAGACGTATAGTTCGGGACCCCCTAACCGAGATCCGCCGGTTTTGACACCGACATTGGTGCTTTCATTGAGAGTTCCTTTGTGTCCTCGCCATTAGGCTTGATGGCTGCTACTATCATCGATAGCGATGCAGTCCAGGGTGAGACTTTTCTCCCTAGACAGATCTTTGTGTTCGGCGGCTTTGCACTACGGGCCAACTCTCTTGGCCATCTGGAGCAGATCGAAAGTTACGCCCCTAGCCACCAGGTCAGGTTTGGAAGCTTAAACTACACGGCCGATATCCGCGGAGACTTGATCTTCGACGGATTCGAGCCCCTGCCTTGTGCGTCACGCGGTCACGATGGGTACGATTTAGCTCTGCCATCAGACAGTGTTCAAGAAATCACACCGGCAGCCGCTCCGACCCTTAATTCGAAGCCAGTTGCGCCTCCCATAGACGGGTGGATAGACCCCGCCACAGAGGCCGTATCCCCAACGGCGATCGAGCCGAATATCGATCTTACCCTTCACGAGAGCCGTGTTGTTAAACTGTCGGATACTTCTCCGACCATGGACTCCGAACCGCCTGCGCTCGTTCCTATCGAATCCGGTTGGGCGCCGATCATGGAGCTCCGCGGATATCTTTCAGCACTCACCCTTCGGCGACATAATGGATTCATTAAAGTCTCTCTCCTTATCAGGAGAGTCCTGGCCAAAATATGTCCGGCAGGATTGGGATGCGGATGACGAAGAAATTCGTCGCCCACCCACCACCCACTTAGTAGCCACTGTCAATGACTTAACCGACATGCTCGACTCCGACTCCGAAGACATCCACGGTATGGACGATGATGCAGGAGACGAATAGGAACCACTGCCCACAGGGCACTGGACGCCCACTTCATCACATGACGTATACATGGTGGACACACCAAAAGAAGACGACGACGAGGAACGGAAGGATGCAACAAAGGGTTGTCCCCTCGAGAAGCAGTCAAAGCGGCGACGTAAGCGCCGCTCCAAATCCTGCCTCGGCAGAAACAATGATCATATAGACCCAGCGTTAGAGCAAGGTGAACCATCGCCAGACCATGGCAACACGAAGAATCAAACCGAACAACCCAACTCTGTAAAAGATAATAGTCTGGACGACATCACACCGGACAGACACCCGGAGCAATAGAATGCCCATCAAAAGCTCGTTGCCACCACGAGAAGTCTAAAAAAGCAAAAGCAAAGGCTCAAGGCTGTGCAAGACACACTCAGAATTAGATGGAGTAAAGTGCTCAACGCAGCAGCGAAATACGGCTGTAATCACCCCACCAAGAGCTACCCGAAGCGGAAGTTGCTACCCGAATTCGAGGAGGAGGCCTTAAATCCCCCGCAACCAAAAATTAAAACGGCCATCTGGCCAGATAGACGACCTCATGGCCAACATAGAGAGGCAAACAACACCGCACGTAAGCCAATACGCGATCCACGCAAGGGCTCGCATCAAAAGGACGGCACAACCAGATCCATCTATGGACCACGCAAGCGCGCTCCAGCATACGATGCAACACAACAAACATCCGAACAACACGGTGCACCCAGATACAGGGGTGCCGCACACCCCCTATGTTTCACTGACGAGGTGCTGGACCATGAATTTCCAGAGGGATTCAAACCCGTAAACATAGAGGCATACGATGGAACAATAGACCCAGGGGTCTGGATTGAAGACTATATCCTCCATATCCATATGGCTCGAGGAGATGATCTCCACGCCATTAAGTATTTACCCCTCAAACTCAAAGGGCCAGCTCGGCCCTGGCTTAAAAGCCTCCCCAAAAGCTCTATTGGAAGCTAGGAAGAGCTCGCAGATGCTTTTCGGGCAAATTTTCAAGGGACTTATGTCCGACCTCCGGACGCGGACGATTTGAGTCATATAACCCAACAGCCCGGAGAGTCAGCCTGAAAGCTTTGGAACAGGTTTCTTACTAAAAGGAACCAAATAGTCGACTGTCCGGACGCCGAAGCCTTGGCAGCTTTTAAGCATAGAGTCCGCGACGAATGGCTTGCCAGACACCCCAGCCAAGAAAAGCCGAGAACAATGGCAGCATTAACAAGCCTCGTGACCCGCTTTTGCGCGGGTGAGGATAGCCGGCTAGCCAGATGCAGCACCAGCGACCCAAGTACATCCGAAGTTAGAGATGGAAATGGGAAATCACGACGTAGCAAAAATAATATGCGCCGGAATAAAGAAGACAGCCCGAAGAGCACGGCAGTAAACGCCGGATTCAGAAGCTCTCGGCCAGGTCAGCAAAAGCCGCCCTCTAAAGGCAGCAGAGAGGAACTGTCCAGCTTAAACAAAATTCTGGACCAAATATGTCAGATCCATAGCACCCCTGGTAAAACCGCTAATCATACCCACAGAGAATGTTGGGTCTTCAAGCAGTCCGGCAAGCTCAACGCCGTACACAAGGGGGAGGATACACCAAGCGAAGACGAGGATGAGCCTCTCAAGCAAGACACTGGGGAACAAAAGAAATTTGCACGAGAAGTCAAAACAGTGAACGTGTTACACGTGATCAAGGGGAGAAACAAAGCGGCACTCCCAGAGAAGTATGTCCAAGGGCCTATCACCGCGGAGTCCTGCTACTGGTCGTCTCAACCGATCACTTTCGACCATCGGGATTACCCAACAAGTATCCGGCGTGCAGGATGGGCTGCCTTGGTATTAGACCCAACAATTGACGGATACCATTTCACACGAGTCCTGATGGACGGCGGCAACAGTCTAAACCTGATATATCAGGACACAATCCACAAAATGGGGATAGACCCAACGAAAATTTGCCACAACAATACTACCTTTAAAGGAGTAACACCAGGCCCAGGTGCTCATTGCATGGGCTCCCTGCTACTAGAGGTTATATTCAGCTTCCCCCGATAACTTCCATAGCGAAAATTTAACATTCCACATTGCTCCGTTCCAAAGTGGCTATCAAGCACTACTTGGACGCGAAGCTTTCGCTCGCTTCAATGCAATACCGCATTACGCTTCCCTCACACTTAAGATGCCCGGTCCACATGGCATCATTACAGTGAATGGAAATATTGAGCGATCCTTGCGCGCCGAAGAGAGTGCGACTGTCTTGGCAGCCGCACACTAAAAACAGCCTCACCAACTAAAGCATTTGATAGGTCGTCAAGACCACAAACACGGTTAGACGAGTTGTCACATCCCTAGCTGCTGGTAGTGCTCTAGGCTAGCTTCATGTGTGCATCATGTTTAAATTATTGAAACCTGAACTGAGGAATTTTGGAAGCCTCAAAAACTTAAATAAAAGAGGGGCAAAAACCCTAGAAATCTCATTCATTGCTCCAAAGTGCTCTTCTTAAATGTTTGATAATTTTTGGTAAGGGTTCTGGTCCCAACCAAAATATTGAACATTTTTAAGGAATTATTTTTGGGACTTTGGATTTAATTCATTAGCTATTTGAATTTGAATTATATTCATATAATTAGAATATAATTTCAAATATCCCTGAATTATTTTATGAGCTTTTGGAAAAGTCCATCTAGCAAAATAAAATATTCAGAGGAGCTTTGGCATTGTTTGAATTATTATTTTAATTCAAAACAGTGGCAAAAGAATTAAATAAAAGAAAAACAGAACAGAAATAAATAGAAAGGGAGAGAAGGCCACCTGGGCCACTTACCTGGCGCCACTTACCTGGCCCAGCTCCATCTGGCCGGCCCAGCCCCCCCCCCCCCCCCCCCTGTCGCCTTCCTCCTCGCGCCAGTAGGCGCAGGCGCGTGGCCGGAGCACGCGGGCACACGCCCAGGCCACCTCCTGCCTCTCTGCCTGTTTCCCCGTCGCCCTGAGGATGCCACGCACCCCCTGGACCGCTCTCACTCTCCCCTATTCCTTCTTCTCTCTTCTCTGGCTCTCTCACTCGCGCGACCGAGGACCGCCGTCGCCGCCGCTCGTCGCAGTCGTAGCCTCCACCGTCGTTCCACCCCACCAGAGTGACCAAAGGCTCCGCCTCGACGCCCCCGACCTCTCCATGGAGCTACGCAACGCCGGGAGCCCTGCATCGCCGCCCACGCCGTCTTCCCCATCTCCGGCCGCCCGAGATCGCCGTCGTTGATTCATCGTCATCAAGCCATCCCCGAGCCCACTAGTCTGCTCTGCGAGTTCACCGTGAGCACCGGAATCTTTCCCCTCTCTCCCCTGCCTCGTTTGCACCGCGTAGCTATCAAATCCGCCGGAGCCGCGAGCTTACCACCGCCGGCGATGTCGCCGCCGCCGCGCTAGTCGCTGGAGCTCGTGTCCGAGCACTCCATCGTGCTCAGCACGCTCCCAGTAGCACATGTCACCCCACCACCGTCCTCCCCGTGCACCCTAACACAATCCTGTGCACAACCGAACTCCGGCCACCGCCTTTGAGCTCGTGGCCGTCTACTCCGGCCACCCCCGGCCCGGCTACTGCCACCATCCGACGCGCTGTAACACCAGCTACCCGTAGAGATCAACCGCGGCTCAAACCGCTGTCTGTACGCGAAACCCGAGCAACTCCGGGGTGTTGCCGCCCCGGGTTTGGTCACTGCCGGCTGAACTCCGGTGACGCCGACGTGGCGCACTTACTTAGTCACTAATGACCCTGCTAACAGCCCTATCTCTCACTGACATATGGGCCCCACGCCCTTAACTAACCACGGTTAACCCCTGTT